>NW_025999968.1:26144556-26247056 GCF_001458135.2 Marmota marmota marmota | reverse complement strand
TGTTTCATTATGCCATAATGGGAAAAAATATTTAAAGAAACAGATCATTATTGTTTCTCTGACTTGTTAGGTTCTATGAACATTTCCTGAATTCCTGAAGGTTATAATAATTAAACTTATTTTGTTACCAGATATATTGAAAAATTGTAAACTAAAGAAGTTAAGGTACTTTCTTCTTAGGTGGCAGAATGAATACAGTGAATAATAAATATTTCTGGAAACACATTTAAATGTTAATTAAAGTGGACCTTAAATTTATTTTGTACTACAGTTGTCTTATTAGGCATCCCATGAGGATGTCATGAGTATAAAATGAGTCAGTGCACATAAAGTGCTAAGTACAATACTTAGTACATAAATAGGCTTAAATAGAAGCTATTAATATTTCTGTCATGTGAAATCAACTGAGAGTTTAAAAGGGGCATTAGAGATAATCTAATATGAAGGTAGTTTATAGTTTGTATCCTACAATACACTTAAGAGAAAATTTAGAAATGTTACAATTCTTAAATTCTGTTCTATTTCTGTTTGTAACCAGATGCTCCTGGTGAAACCAATGATTTGCAGAACAACTACATTTTCTCTGTTAGAAATTTTGCATCTTGGGGGGTGGGCATTTGAATGGTTGTCTACCTACCTACCTACCTACCTGTCTATCTTTGGGTACTGGTGGTTGAACCCTGGAGGTGCTTTACCATTGAGCTACATCCCCAGCCCTTTCTATTTTTTATTTTGAGATAGGGTCTTGCTAAGCTGCTGAGGTTGGCTTTTAATTTGCTATTCTCCTGCCTCAGCCTCCCAAGTTGCTGAGATTACAGATGTGCACCACTACATATGGTGAACCTTGAAATATTTTTGATTGTCATTATTGGCAGCAAGTAAGTAGAGGTCAGAGAATGTCCTATAATGCACAGAAGAGTCCCACCCAACAAATAATAATTTGGTCTAAAATATTAATAATGCTTATGTGGAGAAATTCTGCTATACTTTTATTTTGAGACGCTTAGTGGATATTTTATATGTTTAATGCTCCATGTGGCAAAGGGTAATTAATGATTCTTTAAAAAATTTTTGATGAACCCTTGTAGGCACTGTAACACATACTTAACAGAAAAAATTTTATTATTTCTGTAAAATAACTTGTATGTCTCTTTAGAGATATTAGTTGGGGGGAAAAAACCTCTTAGTTTTTGTATAGAATTTACATAATACTTCTAGTTTGGAAGTAGTTCTTAAGTTGTACAGTAAGTTTTTACCAATTTTTGCTATTAATTGAAATTATCTTTTAATGTATCTTTAGTTTTATCCATGTACATTATTTAAAAAATACTAGGCCAAATATCAGGACTTGCATTTTTCTGCTAATAAAAATCTGACTTAAGTAGCTTAAACAAGGTAGGCATTTCTTTCTTATGTAAAAAGTCTTACATAGAAAGTAGAGGGATGGTATAGTAGTCTTATCATTATTGTATTGTCATTTACACATATCAGTCATCCTTGCCTTCCTAGCCTGAGTTTGTCTCTTGACCCAAAATTGTTGCTGAAATTCAGGCCATCACATATGACTTCCAAGTGGTAGGAATAGGCATCTCTGTGGAATAAACAAAAAAATCATTTGCCTCAAATCCTACTTATTGATTTCTTCCAGGTTGTTTAACTATCCCCATCTGAAAAAAATGATAGGAAATTTTTTGTTCAAATTTTTGTATTTTCCTGATCAGTCCATGTGTATGATTTTGCTAGTAGGGAAGAAAGAAAATAAGAATAGGAATTATAGATGTAGCTAACTTTTCATGGTGGGAAGGGTCATAGCTTACAAAAACTAGCAGTCATGCTCTCTTTCCTTCTCTACTTCTTACTTTTCAAAGGCAATCCTTATAATTCTTAGTTCTTTTAGTATTTACCTCCATGTTTATAAATATTTTTCTTTATTTAAAAAGGAGGGATTTAACCCAGAGGCACTTTACTATTGACCTACATTCCCAGTTTTTTCAATTTTTTATTTTTAGACAGGGTCTCAATTAAGTTGCTGAGGGCCTCTCCAAGTTATTGAGGCTGGCCTTCAACTTAGGATCCTCCCTGTCAGCTTCCTAAGTGGCTGGGATTACAGGTGTGCCCCACCACACCTGACTGTTTTTTCTTTAATTGTGCATTTGATCAGTAAACTTAATTGAGGAAGGTAGGGACTACATGACCATTTTGATTTTCAGAATATTCAGTGTGTACACTTTGATTTTATCCTGTTTTCTCCATACTTCCTTTCTTTCAAACTTCCCTCTGCACTTCATTTCTTTCTCTCCAGAAAATTAGTTTTCAGCTTCCCTAGAGAATTAGGAGGTAGTTTCCATTGTTTTGCTATGAAGGGAATCTTGGGAACATTTTAAATTGATCTCTCTCTCTTTCATTTTGCTTTTATTTCCATTTTTAGAGGTATGTGGTGCCTCAAATTCCTGAGATTTTCTGGGGTTCTGAGGCTCTTGAGGCACAAATCAATTCCTAAATTCTCTCCACTCATGGAATGGGTTTCAGTTTCTTAGGTCTGTTTAGCCAGTTACCACCCATCCATCTAATTTTTAGCTACCCAAATATAGTCATCTCCTTTTTCATTCCTTTTGTCCTTGTGGATTTAGGTCTTTTAAAACAAAAATATTTTACTGTTATTTTAGTGGAGTTTGCAAGTGGGAACAGAAGTAAATGTGTGTTCAATCTGCCATACTTAACTAGAAGTCTCAAATTAGTTTTCTAGCTCAGTAAAGAGTAATAGACACGAAAGATGATGAAAAGAAAAATATTAAAAGTAACTACAGTGATTTATTACTTTTGCAAGAGTGTTCTTGACCTGTTCTGTATTCAGAGCTAGAAATAATTTCATTGCATCCATTTACTTTATGTATTCCTTTGGCAGAGTTATTTTATTTTTATTTCTAAATTGCAAAGTAAAATTTTTAGCTTTTTTTTTAAAGTGCTTTTTAAAAAATTGTTTTTAAAATTTGGCACATTTGGATACTTCCAGTTCATAAAAGGTGAATTTCATGGAAAACCATTAACTTTTTTATTAGGAAAAAAATTTAAATGAACCTTAGGTCATGATGAGTATATTTGGGGAACTAAGTATTATTGTTTTTTAGTGCTTTTCAGGTTGAATTCTAACTGTTCACAATGATATTATTTATAATAACAAATCATTGAAAAAAAATAATCTCAATGAGAAATGGTAGAAGAGCTTTACATATAATGGAATTCTGTGTTCCCCACCCCCAAAGACAAATAATATTTTTTCATATGGGAAATTTTTTATACAGGTTGAATGTCCTTTATCTGAAATGCTTGTTACCAAAAGTATTTTGGATTTTAGAATTTTTTAGATTTTGGAATATTTGCATGTACATAATAAGATATCTTGGGGGGACCCAACACCCAATATAAACTTCATTCGTGTTTTATATATACTTCATATATGTAGACTGAAGGTAATTTTATTTGATATTTTTGGTGCATCTTGCATTTTTGATTTTGATCTGTCACCTGAGGTCAGATGTTGAATTTTTGACTTGTGGTACCATTTGGCACTTAGAAAGTTTCAGGTTTTGGAGCACTGGATTTTGAATTTTTGATTTAAGGATGTTCAACCTCTAGTTTGATTGAATGTCATTTTAATTTCTGCAAAGACAGGACACAGATGATTTAAGTTTTGTTAATAAAAAAGACTGAAAAACATTATGCCTTATTGTTAGCAGTGGGTGACTTCTTAATGGTACATTTATTACTGAATTTTATTTTTCTTGCTTTTAAAATTTTTTTCTTTGTGGTCCTGGGGATTGAATCCAGGGCCCTGTATATCAACTGCTTTACTACTGAGCTACATCCCTAGATCATTATTTTTCTTATACCATATATTTTCTTATACCTGTTTATTTCTTTAGATTTTTTTGATTAAACCTACTTCTGTTATAATCAAAGGAAAAATAAGGTATAAAAATAATTTTTTTTTCTTTTCCTGCTTCACAGATTATTTTCTACATTTCAGTTATTTTGAGTATGATGAAATTTTGTCATTTCCCCCAAATATGTGAACTGCCTTTTTTTTTTAAATTAAAGAATTGGTTAAGTGAACTTAATAAATGTCATTCTAGGTTGACTAATTAGATCCTAAACGTAAATAACTTATTTATACAAAAACTTGCATTAGATATATATCTACCATTCTAAATAACTATTCATTGCATTTCTTAAAAAAATCTGTCCCAGGCCAAGGGTGGGGGTACATGCCTGTATTCTCAGCCCTTTGAGAGACTAAGGCAAGAGGATCAAGATAGAGGCCAGCTTCAGCAGCTTAGCGAGACCCTATCTCAAAATAAAAAAAAAGAACTGGGGAGGTAGCACAAGGGTAGGGTGCCCCTGGATTTAAAACCTGGTACTAAAAAACAAAACAAAAAACTCAAAACAAAACAAAACAAAACCCCTCAGGCTAAGGGTGTAGCTCTGTGGTAAAGTGCTTGCCTAGTATGTATAAGGCCCTATCCCCAGTTTTAATTTTGTAGATAAAATGGTAGAAGAAAATATTTTAAGTGGAGTTTGTTACTTTTAAGATTTTTAATGATACCATCATTTTGTGGTTCTGCCAAAAAGAAGTAAGGCACCAGTTGTACTGTTAATGTTGGCACTGATTTTTTTTTTTCCCTGCCAAAATGTGCTAAACTATACCTTAACAGTTACAAACAAGAAAGAACTTTAAATTCAAGAAATTTATGATAAAATATGTGTCTGGTGAAGTATTTGAAAGAATTTGATCATAAAAATCTGTTTGATTGAATGCCATTTTAATGTATATTAATATGTATTCGCCAGGATTTTAGGGCTAGTGAAGGTAGCAACCTAAATATGAAAGGAGAGTGATTTGTGTTCCTATTCCTAAAGTCTAGCACATTAAGACTCTATACCTTCAACTCTCAAAAGCAGCAGTGAATATGAAAATAACCCAAACTCTTTATCTGAGCAGTAATAAAATCATTGATGTGAGGGTTGAGGCTTGTCACTTATATAAGACTTTGGGGATACATAATAGATATGCTAATGTGGATACTTGGACAAGTTGAGCTCTGCTGAGATTCTTTGGTTTAGTTTGAACATGTTGAATTTAAAGTACTTTTGCTTTGAACAAGGAGATTTTAAAGATAGTTAGACTTACAGAAATTACAGCTCATAAGGGAGGTTTGAGCTGTATGATTGTTATCTGAAGCCAGATGTGTGAATGCACTCACAAGGGACAAAAACAATCAAGTAGGGAAATAAGAGGAATTAATACTGAAGCTTGAGGAACTCCAAAATTAAATGGCCTAGTAGGAGTGGATGAGGCTTCAAATGAAGTTTGAGAAGGATTGAAGAGATTAGAGAAAAGTAGGGAACTATAGTTTCACTGAAGGCAAGGTGAGACAATGTATCAGGATAGAGTGAGTGGTAACCTGCATCAGAAGCTGTTGAGATTCAGTTATATTAACATGGAATCTTTCGCAGCTCCAAGAAAGGACTTTGTGGTAGGTTCAGGAGTCATGCTGGAGTAGTTTGAGGAATGGGAGATGAAGAAATAGAGGCAGTATATATAGATAATGTGTAAAGGAGAAGGAAGGATATGGGTAGTAATGAGAAGGATTGTGGATTGAATGGAAGAAATTTAAACTAAATAAATTGGGTTCGTTTAACACCTTTAGAATGAGCCATTTGAAAGGAGGAGAAGAAAGAAGTGATAATAATAGAGAATTCCTGAAAGGAAGGAAGTACAAGTTTCAAAACATACCTGGAGGGATTGCTTTTACATGAGCTTTACAGAAAATAGTTCATCCTTTAAGAGTGCATTAGGTGGTTGGAGATTAAAGAGAATGGAGGTCTAAGATGATAACTTCTTTGAGAAGTAGATTGAACTGACCTCAGCACTATTAGAGTTTGGTAATTATGATTGTAGAGTGACCACTAGTTTGTACCTTTGTTTATCAGTGCTTACTAGGTGAAGACATGGAGAACATGACTCATTCATTCAGGGTTGAGTGATACGCTGCAATTAATTGGTTAATTAACTTTGAGGAAAAAAAGAGAATAATTTTCTGGCCCCATTGTGGCCAAACAGCACAGAGAAGTGAAAGGAGAAAAGACAGAAGGAAAAGTCGTTATATGAGTAGATATTAGCAGACAGGTCAAAGCACTGATGTGTGTAATGTGAAAATATGTATTTATACGTATGTATGTACTATCCCAAAAATATGTGTAGTCAGTTTATTAACATATTTCTACAATTAGAATTAAATGACATTACCAGTATTTTTGCTACTCTAAAGTTTCAGTGTTCTAAATTCTTACTACTCACTACTGATAATTGTCTGAGACGATTTTCTGTTTTTAAAATAGAATACTATAGACTTGGTAATTTACAAAGGAAAGAAACATTTCTGTCAGTTCTGGAGGCTAGGAGTCCAGTATTGATGGGCTGCTTTTGGTGTGGGCCTTCTTGCTGAGGTAAAACAAGATGGAAAGCGTCACATCGCAAGAGCAATGATGGGTGTATCCTTATGTTTTTCTCTTTTTATAAAAGCTCCTAATTCCATAATGATTGTCTTATCCTTGTGATCTTATACTTCCCAAAAGCACTGTCTCCAAATACCATCAATACATGGGTTTGGGGATTAAGTTTTCAACATATGAAATTGTGGGGGAAATATTCAAACTATAGCACTGATGATTGATGTGTGTATATTATGTTTTTAATATCTGGAAATTACATTGGGATGTTTTATATATATACAAACATAAAACTATAACTCATAGTTTCAGTGTTTTCTATGCCTTGGAAAGTATGAAAAGTACTTAGCCTTTTTTTTTTAATCTCATTTAATCTGCCACATACCCATATGGAATATGACATTATTCTCACTTTACAGATAAAAAACTAAGATAAGAAATTAAGTGGCTTGACTAAGTCGTGTAGCTAGTATGTGATAATCAGACTGGAACCTGGCCAGTCTGCCAAGAGTCAGCCTGTGCACTTCCCTAGTACAATACACATATACATTGTATTATACCTGGGAATATCTACTTGGTATGTATTATAGTATCTGTGCATATCTATTTGATACTGTAGCATATTAATATTGATTGAGCTGAAGTAGTGGAATGGATATTGGTTAAACAGTAAAAAAGACCCATAGCAGCAAAAACTGAAGATGTTCATGAACATGAAAGAAAGATTAAAAAAAATTAAGATATTAGAAGTTTCTGGCAGGAAGTGATTCTCAGTTCTTTGAATATTCTTCCTTAATCTATTTAAATGGGATATGCTTAGAAGCAGTGACTTACTATAGCAGTTATTCTCTGATTAAAGCTCTGATTACAAACAGTAGAAGTTATTTGTGTTTTGAATGCAGGAGGGTATGGGATACGTTTTAAATGTTTATAAATGATTAAATTTTTACTTTCCCATATTTTAGATTTAACATTGAGTAATCCTACAAAATCAAAATGGATATACATTTTTGGATTTTATTTAATTTGTTCTATTACCATCCTTTGAAAAACTTCCCAGAGCTCTCCCAGATTATAGAATTAGTAAAGTTTAAAATTTGTATATTCCATGCTCATGAAGGTGTGGTAAAAAATGCTTATCTCATTATCAGTTGGGGGAGTAAAAAAAAATCACAACCTTTTGTGCTACAGTTCATCACAGTATATTAGAAATCTGAATAATAATTTATACCTTTTGACATAATCATTCTTATCAAACTATATATTATATATTATGTTATATTAATGTGTATTTTCTTATAGAACTTTATATTAGAAAATATAAATTTGGAAATAAAGCTTTTCATTGTAAGATTAATTATAATTAATGAAATAATGAGTTAAAAATGGGAAAGCAACCAGAATCTTTAAAATAATTGAGTATATTTTTAACTTCCAAAAACTAAAATATTATTCAGCCATAAAACTGTTTTTAGTAACTGTGTGATGATCTAGAAAAATATAATGGTAACTACAAAAAACACAAAGAACTAGAGTAAAAATTTGTTTGTAATAGGAATTCTATAATTTGACTACGGTTCAATCCATTCCCAGCATAGTCACATCCCAAATTTAGAGGAAAAGTGTTTTGAAGAAAAATCAGATGAATTATTTCATTAGAACAGGATTTCTTGATGATAATCCATAAGAGCCATTTGCATACTTCAGGAAGTCTTGAACCTTCTCAAATTACTTGTAAAAACTTAATTTCCATTTTTCTTTTGTGAGCTAGTCCAAGATTTTTTATGATTCTCTTAATTTTAAAACTTGCCATACAAACAAATAAGGCAACAACAATCCAGACACACTAAAAGTTGTAAACCTTTGCTGTAATCCATAGGTAGCGCTGCCTATTTTTGCAAGTAAGCTTCATTGGAATTTGCCCATTCATTTCTATATTTTTCAGTGACTGCTTTCATGGTATAGCTGGATTGAGTAATTGGGGTGAAGGATGTATGACCCATAAGCTATTTTCTGGTTCTTTAAGAAAAAATATGTCAATTCCTGTCCTAGATTCTCATTTATTCTTTGCAACCATTTTATAAGTACTATTTTTATCTTCATTTTATGAATGATGCAGCTGAGACTCAGGTTAAGTACCTACTCCCAAAACATGTAGCTAGGAAAGGGAAATATGTCAAGATGCTATTTAATTTATTTGATTTTCTACATGTTATGCTGTGTTTATATAGAGTGTATATGCAATTTTTGTTTCCCACAATGGCAGATGATTTGAAGCCCTGGGGCGAGGGTCCAGCAATTTATGTTTTACACAAGCCTTCCAGGTTCTGATACTAATTCTAATGCATACTAAAGTTTAAGATCCACTGAACTAGAACATAGAAATTTTTGGTAGGTATTAGATTGGGGAAAAAGTATTGGTCTGGATCTTGGCTTAGGGTTTTAAATTTTGTAGAGCAAAGCAGTGTCATCATTAATTAATCTTAAAATGTTTTAAGATAGACTAGAGGAGTTAAAGAATGAACTACCTACACAAAGAAAGGAAACTTTATTAATTATTTAGAAAAGGAGTGACTAAGGGCCTGGGTGAATGATTGCAGTGAAAATGGAGTGGCAGGAATGGTTTCAAGAAATACAGTGGAAATAAAGAATTTAGCTGAATCTTGTTAATTGTAAAAACAATACAAAAGAATTCTATGAAATTCTAAGATTTCTATTAAATTGCATTGAGTTTTTTATCTGAATATCGGCGTATGGTAGTAATATTAGCAATAAATAGTAGATGGTAGAGGGAACAATTAAGACATCTAAATTAACACTATGATTTTCATTCTATTGGATTAGAAAAGTTACTAAGTTTCTTAAAAAAAGAAAGGAATAACAGAATTTGTTAATCATTAGCCATAATGTACATTAATTAATCTTGAGGATATCTTTCCCATTTAGAACAATTAATTTTAAAGTAACTGATAATTAAGTTTATTGAAATATAAAACTTAAATGGACTTTGAATAGAGGCTGCTTTTCTGTTTTAGTTAATTTAGGTATGATTTTTTTTGTTTTGTTTTTTTGTTCCTTCAGTGCTGGGGATTAAATCCAGGGCCCCTTGTATGTTTAGTATGTGCTCTACTAATGAGCCACATCTCTTCCTCATGATAGTTTTTAAGTTTAAAGTTTTCTTTTAAGTTGTAATTTGGGGATGTAAGCAGCTTTGGTACAGGGGACTAAATGTATCATATTTAGTCAATTGAAAGGCAGTATATCAAATTTGATTGAGTGAATGTCTCCTATTTTACAAGAAGAAAATCTAGAGTCCAAAGATTAAAATCTCAAATTCCTTCCTTTCTAGAATGTTGCCTCATCTAAACCAAAGGGTCTCTTGTGTTCCTCTGTAGTTTAGAGGTGGGGATTTTTCAAGCTGTAGCTTAGGTTGTCTTCCTTTGCTTTGAGTGGCTTCCTTCACCTCACTAAAGGATAATTATTTAAATGCCAATCTTTTTGTTTTTTAAGAGTTCAGAAGGTCAGTAGGTGAAATATTTATTATTGAATGCAGTCCAATACTCATTAAATCTAGAAACACTAGTAATTCCCTGAATTTAGTATATATTACAGTTGACTCTCATTACTTTTGCCAGTATGATTTAATGATATTGGAGGGAAGAAGGAGAATACCCTGGAAATAGGGTAACTAGTCAGTTTTTCTCTTCAACCTCAGCATGGTGCCAATCTTTTGTACCACCTTCCAGACATCGTAACTTGTACCTTAATTTTACCAGTAAAACTCAAGCGGTTGCTTTATGCCATTGTGTATTTATCATATTTTGGGAGAGTCAAGAGCTCTTATATTCAAACATTTCTTTGTTCCTGAAAGTTGTATCTAAATTTGTGGTTTTGCAAAGTTTGAAAATTTCCATGAATGGTACTAGATCTTAATTGATATGTATTGCTTTTGATTTCCTTCATTTTAAAAGCTTTGTTTCTTTTGTGTTGTCCTTGTGCTCCAGTGCTGAAATAAGTGTGGAATCTGCATAATGGCACAGCTTCTACTGTGCCTCCAGAGTGTATAATGTATAGGAGTGTATATAGTGTATGTAGTAGTATATATCACTTCCTTGTAATGTGTAAGGCTCCGCACAGCATTGTTCTGCATTCTCCCCTGCCCCAGTGTTCTGTCCTTGTTTGCTTCTTTATCTGTTTGTGCCAAGACATATTTAGTCCTGTTATATGAGCTGTTGCCATTCCCCCTGAAATTGAACAAAATCATAAAAGTGCTCTTTTTATGTCTCATATTTGGATTTTTTGGGTAATAACTATCAACAGTTACCTGTTATTGTTTCTGAAGTTTATGCTTTTTAGAGCCCAGTGAAGATAATATCTGGTCTTTTTTTTTCCTTAGTCCTTTTTAAAAACTCTGCTTTTAATTGCTCTAGGTCTTTCATAATTTGTTAAACTTTATTGGCAGTGTAAACATTTCTTTTTATCACATTGCTTTCAGCAGTAGTAGGATATGTCATGTCATTTTAGATAAACATAGCTGGTTTTTATTTTTGTTTACATTTTTGGCTATTCTTAAGTCTGGCTGGCCTCTTTCTTTTCCTTTCTCTTTTCTTTTTGCTCTTTCAGTCTCTTACAGTATCTTCCATAATACAGAGATGAAAGTCCAGGAGTCCTCAATTCATCCAAAAGCTTTCAGTATCAAAAACTTTTGCCCACTGTCATCTTCCTTACTTTAGAAAATCTTGGTAGCCCAAACATTAAACCTAGGACTGACCTCTTTGTTTCTCTTTAACATTTGCCTTTCCTGTTCACTCCTGAGACCTAACTTTCTGGTGCACTTTCCTTTATAGTACCTTGCTGTATGATGTTGCCATTTGCAATAATTGTTAACAAGAAATGTACCTGAAATGGTTCAGTATTTTAAGATAATCTCCCTCCCTTTAAATTTTTTTTGTAGTTGTAGATGGACAGAATGCCTTTATTTTATTTGTTAATTGAACCCAATGCCTCACACATGCTAGGCAAGCTCTTTGCAACTGAGCTACAGCCCCAGCCCTCTCCCTTCTTTTTTACTTCTCAAAGCTGTTCAGATTTTATGTTACCTTGTATGGTAGTCTCAGTTTTCAAGGTGCAGTTTTTTTGCTTTCTCTTATTATCATTTTTTCCATCTGTCATTAAAAGAGCATTTACCACACTTAGATTTCTGGTCTGGTTCAATCTTGATATTTCCATCCTACAATTAACTTCTGTCTCTCAGTTAGGTACCATCGGAACCAATTATTCTTCCTTTCTTATAAGTAACAACTATAATGTTTCTTTTCCTCCCTGTTCCATTTTTAACACGAGTTAGTTTGGTATATAACTCATTTTTCTCTTTTGGTATCTTTCTAATGTAGCTTTTGAGCGAACTCATATTCCTAAGGAAATTCCTACCTTTCCCCACCTTAATCTTATTTTTCTTTATTTTTTCTGTTATTTTAATGTAAGTATATCTTTTATTTTTTAAACAGATTTAGTTCATCTTGAGACTGAGCAAACCTGGTACTTAGTGTTTGTTCACCTGTCATTTTAATTCGATCATCCCTTTCTCCTTATGTATGTATTCTTAGATTTCCTTATTCATGTACCAATTATAATGTTTATGAAGAAAACATTAACTACTATATACTCTCCCCTCTATTTTCAAAACAAATGGGAATTCACATAATTGACAGGGGTCAAAGTTTATTTAAAGCCTTTAAAATGATGTATTCATAAGAGGAAAGTCAAATTTTCAAACAGATTCCCAGGCTACCATGTGTAGGTCTTAAGCTGCCTCACATGCAGCGAATGCAGAAAACTCAAGAAAAAGACAAATAAAACCTGTACATTAACCTTGTCCTGGAGCTAGTGGGTTTTTACTAGTATTGTTGACTTTGTTTTACTTATATGATCATAGTAAGGGAATTTTAGGGGAGGATGAAATTTGTTCTCGCAGTGATAACTTTTGAGAAAGTACTAAGTTCTTATTTTATATGAATGTGAGAGTGTAGAGAAAAAAAGAGAAGTAGTTTCCTAAATATCCAGAATTTAGGAAGAGGATAAAAAAAAGAAGAATTGAGATAGAGGAGAAGAATACTTAATGGGTTTTTGTGGTTTACCGGTCCCTTCTCATCTCTCTTTCACTTACCAGTATAGGAATTCTGCTTTCTAATTCTTTGCCTTGGCTTATAGATGAAGTTGATGGGCACAATAAGAAGGAAAAGTTATGTACTTAATGTTTTATGGGAAATCATTGTCCCTCATTTTATTCATGAAGTATACAAAAACTTCCCATTGTGAGAATAATATAAAAATACACTGCTTCTGGGATAGAGATACCTTTTCTTTATTGAAATAACACGGATGAAAAATAAATGAAAAATGCTATATATTGTTCAAGTACAGACTGGCAAAACTACAGCTTAGCAGAATATTGGAAAAACAGAAGTCACAATTAGTTTTAAATACTAATACTAAATATCTTTGTTCAAAGTCTTATTTACAGTGTGTTTAATGGCAGTCTGCTGTAAAGCCAAGGTTGATTTTTAATGTGGAGGTAATTCTTTATAGCATATAATTGTACTGTATTTTTTTCATGACTTACCAGAAACCATTTATTTTGTTTATGTATTGAATTTTAGGTGGATATTGTGACAGTAAAAACTACTTCATAGGCTGAATTATTTTATTAAGTGAACTTGTATTTAATATGGTAATGCTAAATCTAGAATTCTTGTATTAGCAAGTATAATACCCTTTGTTTTAAACTTTTATGTATATTTGATTGATTTCTGTGCTAAACTAATTTAGTAGGATTTTGATATATATCTTCTTTCCTCTTGGATGGAATGAGTTCCTTTGGTATGACTTTATTGAATTTTGTTCTTTCCTGTATGTGTTCATTATCTTCTGTTAAATCAATGAATATGAATGCTTTGGGTAGAAAAATATAACTACTTCATTTTAAAAATATGTTTTCTCACAAGGTGAATGATTTTCAAGTTAGGGACTAACTGTGGCTAAAAGAATTAAAGACCAAAATATGTAAGTAAATCTGGTATGAGTTTCAAAATAAGTGTAAATCTCTCAGGTAAATGACAACTTAGTATACTGTGGGGAACAAGGAACATTTTGTATAAAATTATAGTAGTGTTTGAAGAAAGAGAAAACTGAAGAGATGTCATAAATCTAGATATGGGTAAATACTCTGCTTTTTTAAAAGGTGGTTTTGGGAATGACAAAGACTATTAAAAGTAGTATAACATGCAGTAGAATACTGAAGTTTATTAAATAAAAGGAAGTCAGTACTTAGAAAAGGGTTTTTTTTATCGCTGGTCATTTCAGGATCATTAAATCAGATCATTGAAAGTTTTTATTTCTACTTCTTAAAAAATAGGATTACTGGGCTGGGGATGTGGCTCAAGCGGTAGCGTGCTCGCCTGGCATGTTGCAGCCCGGGTTCGATCCTCAGCACCACATACAAACAAAGATGTTGTGTCCACCGAAAACTAAATATATATATATATAAATAAAAATTCTCTCTCTCTCTCCTCTCTCTTTAAAAAAAAATAGGATTACTGGTAAAAGATATAGGAGATGTGACAGCCTTGGGATATATAGATTTCACCAGTTTTTTTTTTTTTACAAAAGTTTTTCAGGACATTCTTATGGAAAGAAGGAGATATGAGGAGGTGGATTAGTGTTAGTAATTGACCACTCTTGCTAAAAACATATTTGTTAATTATCCTTAATATATACTGAAGGATCTGAATTTGGCTCTATTATGTGTGAATTATTTTTTTATATACAACCTTGATGTGACAAGATAATAAAAATCTCCTTTTCAGAGTTTGTGTGACTGGCAACACAAACTAGGAGTAAAAGCTAATGTATTAGCTAGATATGTAGGTAGGACTGAAGGTTTGGCCAGGAAAGGGAAAAATGAAAGTTATGGGATATAGAAGAACTGATTTAATAGTAATCTTTATGGAAAATATATAGCATTTTTGTTGACTCAAAGTCAGTAAAACCTATTCTCAAACTGTATAAATATAATCATAGGGTCAAAAACAGGGATGCAATAAGCCCACTGATTCTGATTGAATTGTCTAGAGTCTTATGTTCCATTCTGGGAACTATATTTAAAAGGAACATGGATGACAATTTGGAGCATAAGCAGGATATACTAGTGAGAACTGTGAAAATTTTGGACACTATTGGGAAATATTTGAAATGGTTGAAAGCATGTGTTTAATTTACAGAATAGAGAGAAGAGTCTATGAAAATGTGAGTGATGGCTGGTTTATAATGTTTGACACAGTGTTCTTTGTTTATATAATTTTAGAACTTTAAACTAGAACTAAAGGATGTCCATAGCTTTTGCTTAATAATAAAGAATTTTCCAATAAATGAGTCTAATCTGTTAAATCGAGTACATTTGTCTTTTGAGGAAATGAATTATCCATTTATAGCAGTATTAATATTGTTTACCCCTCTAAGAGTGATATAATAATGGGTTTTCATGCTTTGATTGGTAGGTTGGACTAGAAAATCTTCTATATACTTTTTAACAGTAAGATTGTAAGGATTATTAAGATTTAAGGACACTTACTCCATCTTCCGATTAGTAAAGGTTTAGTTTTACCACATGCATAGAACCTTTTAAAGACCTTCATGTTTTAGAAATATAAACTTAAGGAGTAAAGAATAAAGAATGCTCCTTTAGGGCTGGGGTTGTGGCTCAGTGGTGGAGTGCTTGCCTGGCATGTGTAAGGCACTGGGTTCCATCCTCAGCACCACATAGAAATGAATATATAAAGTTCTTAAAAAAAAAAAAAAACGTACTTTATTAAGCATTGGAAAGTACTAGGTTTTAGGTTGTTTGCTACCACAGATCTAAACAACTTTTATAAAGAATGTATTTCTAAACCATTTTGATAGTTTTTAAAATATGATTTTTTAGATTTTTGTTTACAGAGTTATCCTGATAGAACAAGCCAAAATGACAAAAAACATTTTTTTTTTTTAGTTGTAGTTGCCAGTACCTTTATTTTATTTATTTATATGTGGTGCTGAGGCTCAAACCCAGGGCCTTGTATGTTCTAGGCAAGCGTTCTACTGCTGAGCCACCGCTGAGCCACCCAATTTATTTTTGATTGTAGAGTTTTTTCTTTCTTTCTTTCTTCTTTTTTAATCTTCATTCACCATTGTAAATTGTAAAAACAATGAATACTTAGGTATATTTCAGGCATGAGACATTTTATTTGTTTTGCTTTATCTAGAATATGCTTCATTTGTTAGATAAATATAGAACTAAATAGTTGAAACTCATCAGTGGTTTTTGAGTAGATTTTGAGAGTGACCTGTTTCCTTGCTAAAAGTTTAAAGTTTATTGTACTTAATCATGTTTGGAAACAAATAATTAACCATGCCATAACTTTGCTATAATATAGTCACTAAAATCTTAGTTCTTTAGTAGGCCTGTGATTAAGGCAATATTAAATTCATTTTACTGAAGAGTTTTTATATTTGTTAGATTACACAGCCGATAAATGAGAGCTGGAACTCAAACTAGGTCTGTATGATTCCAAAGCCTATACTCAGAAAATAGCAGCTTATAAATGCATAGATGGTAGTGATCTGTGTTGAACAAATAGAGATATGTGTTAGAGCCATTCTTTGAAGCTTTTAGAATGGAAGATAATTGCAACATGTCTTCTGAATGATTTCATTGTAAACAAGTGGTGAAATTAATATTAGTGAACACCTTGACTGTGAACTATTCAAAATAATGAAGGCTGATGACAATCGAGATTTCAAGGAGGATGACAGCTTTGCGAACTAAGAGAAATAAAATTGTTAATGATCTAGTCTATTAATCATTACCTGAGTTTAGACATCAGGATCATTGTTTGCTCAATGACAAACTAATATTTGGTGTCCTTCCTTGTTATATAAGATTAAAAAAAGGAGAGCCCACTTAAATAGATAACCATGTTTCAGTTGATCACATTAAGTGATTTTTTTGGTTGTTTCTGAACTATTACATTTCCATATTTTTGTACATGCGTGAATTAGCTTAGGCTGCCACAACAAAATGCCTTAAACTGGGTATCTTAAACAACAAAAATTTGTTGTTTAATAGTTCTGAAGGCTAGAAGTTCCAGATCAGGGTACCAGCATGGTCAGGTCCTTGTGAGAAATGTCTTCTTGATTTGTAGATGGTATCCTTCTGGCTGTGATGTGACTTTTCCTTGGTGCATGCTTGTAGAAAAGAGATCTCTTTTCCATTTCTTTTTTCTAAGACTACTAATCCTATCATAATAAGTTTCCACATGACCTCATTTAACCTTAATTACTTCCTAAAACTATGTCTAAACACAGTCACATGGGAGATTAGGGCTTCATCATATGGGATTTTAGATGGACACAATTTAGTCCATAACAGTTTAAATAGCCTTGCTTTTTAAAATATATTAGTTGTAGATGGACACGATGCCTTTATTTTATTTATTTATTTTTATGTGGTGCTGAAGATTGAACCCAGTGCCTCACACATGCCAGGCAAGCATTCCACCACTGAGCCACAACGCCAGTCCCTATATGGTATATTTTAGTGATGTTAAATTAGTAATATAATTTTTACTTTCTAAAAAGTTTACATTAAATCAGTATTTTGACTATTTTGACAGAATGAGTCTGTGCTCATTCTTACATTAAATTTATGCTGGTAAATTAAGATGTGACACTATATAGTACACATTGTATCACTTTTGGGGGGGAGGTGTATATATGCCTGTAAATGGGAATGCTGAGAAAGCACTGCAATACTACTTGACTATTCCAGCATCTTTTTTTGGAAGAAGCTTTGCCCTTCTCTTCATTGCCCCTTATATCATGGTTTGCTTCTACCCTTAGCTGTAAGTTCTTTCTAAAGTGTTCATATGGTCTCCAAAAATACCACAAAAATGTTTGTTTCTTTTGTGTGTGTGTTGGGGGTGGACGACTGGGGTTTGAATGAATGAGCTACATCCATACTCCTTTTTAAATTTTGAGAATAGTGTCTTGATAAATTGCTGAGGCTGGCCTCAAACTTGCCATCCTCTTACATATCCATCCTGTGTCACTGTGTTTAGGTGTGCAGTACCATTCCTGGCTGAGGAAAGGGTTTCTTCCAATCCCTAAAGGACTGCTGACTTTGATTTTCCACTTTGCACCATTTTCTTTAAGAATCGAGAACTGTAGTAAGGATAGATTTTTAAGATCTAGGTAAATATCATTCCTATTGTTTGTAGCAACTTCAGCATTATTCTTATCTATCATTATGTTAAGACTGTTAGTTATTAAAATGTGAAAAAGAAATTGGAAGATATGTTGTTCTCTGCACTGTGGCCTGGTAAAGCACATTCATATTCTGATGTCATAGTATCAGCTCCCATTTGCTGAAAGCTTATGGTAGCACTCAAAGTAGGAGAAAAGTTTCCGAGTAATAGGGCAGTGTAATTGTTTATATATTTTAAGGAAAATATTTCAAAGAGAGATAGTGTTACAGTGAATTAGCACTGCATGACATTAGTGTAAAAATACATTGAAATGTCACTTAATTTTTTTTTTAATGCCTCTTCAAGGATATTGTAGCAAACCTGTTGGAGATGTTGCTCACCAGGACTTTTTTTTTTAATGTTAGGTTTGGGTTCAGCTAGATCAGGCTAGGTAGTGGTAAATAAAGGTAGCTATAATGAGAAACATAACCTGAGAAAATAGAAATTTTCTAAGGGAGAAATGAAGTCCATAAATTGGAAATGAATAAGGTGTAAGTAGACATAAATTAGGGGAAACTATTTGAGATTGGAGATAGAAAGTTGTGAGGTTGTCAAAAATCTTTTTTTTTTTTTTTTTTTTTTTTNNAAAAAAAAAAAAAAAAAAAAAAAAAAAAAAAAAAAAAAAAAAAAACCACCCAATCAATAAATGGGCTAAGGAGCTGAACAGACACTTCTCAGAAGATATACAATTGATCAATAAATATATGAAAAAATGTTCAACTTCCCTAGTAATTAGAGAAATGCAAATCACCCTACTCTAAGATTTCATCTCACTCTAGTCAGAATGGCAGTTATCAAGAATACAAACAACAGTAAATGTTGGCATGGATGTGGGGGAAAAGGCACACTCTCATACATTGCAAATGGGATTGCAAATCGGTGCAACCAATCTGGAAAACAGTATGGAAATTCCTTAGAAAACTTGGAATGGAACCACCATTTGACTCAACTATCTCACTCCTTGGTCTATACCCAAAACACTTAAAATCAGCATACTATAGTAACGCAGCCACATCAATATTTATAGCAGCTCAATTCACAATAGCTAAACTGTGGAACCAACCTAGAAGCCCTTCAGTAGATGAATGGAATATTACACAACATTAAAAGAAAATAAAATAATGGCATTTGCAGGTAAATGGATGGAGTTGGAGAATATCATGGTAAGCAAAGTAAGCCAATCTCCCCAAAACACAAAGGCCAAATGTTCTCTCTGATAAGTGGATGCTGATCCATAACAGGGGAGGGGCATGGGAAAAATGGAGAAACTTTGATTGGCAAAGAGAAGGGAGGAGTGGGGAGGGAGCCTGGGGACAGGAAAGATGGTGGAGTAAGATGGATATCATTACCCTAGGTACATGTATGACTGCACATATGGTGGATGCTACATTCTGTACAATCATAAAAATGAAAAGTTGTTCTGCAGTTGTGTGCATTGTATCAAAATGCATTCTTCTGTCATATATACCTAATTAGAATAAATGAATAAATACATAAAAGCCATCTGGCCTGGAGAGCTTGGTTAGATGATTTATATGTATTGTGATTCTAAAAATTAATTTTCATTTCCCTGATACCTCATACAGATCAGGTTTCTGTATAAGATAAATGGGAAATAAATCAGAATTTCAATACCTCCAAATTCAGTTGAACTTAAAGAATTATTTACTTTCATGGTTTGGGAAGACCCAGACACAAAGCAGCTTTCAGTGTTGATGGCAACAGAAAGAATATTAATAAGTATTAATCATCCACAGTAAATTATAAATATAATAAAGGAAAATTAAAATGCAAAAGAAAAAAACAAATGACTGTATTCTGGACTCTTCCTAATAATAGGATATCTGTTAAATATTCACAATCAATGTATAACCTTCATTTGTTGACAGAATGCTTAGAGCCTTATAAATAATAATGATGGTAATAACACACACTCCTCATTTTCTTTATTACTATATTGTAGCTATTTTAATATTTAATAATTAGTGTTTAACCAATTATTAAATAGCTGGATGTTATTAAATAGCTGGATATAGGACATGAAGAGCATTTGTTAGAAATTTGGTAAAGTTTTACAGTTGAATAGTAGTCATTCATATGCTGTTTTGTTTACACGTTTTTAAAATTAGTAATTGATTTTATTTTCAGATGTATGCCATGAAAATAAGTAGTACAGGACTTTCCCCCATCCTTCAGGTCATCTGTGTTCATACTGAACTGAAGTTTTACTTTATCCAGTAAATTTTCTTCATATCTTTAAACTTGAAAAGTTGAGAACATTTTCTACAGTAACGTACTTTTTGGATTATTTCCCTTTCAGGTGGTTGAAGATTATGCTGGAAGATGGCAGGTCCCATTGCCGCAACTTCAGGTTCTTCAGACAGCACTTTGTTGTTTTACGTCCGCCAGTGCATCATTCCCAGATGAATGTGAGCACGTACAATATGTTTTGAGTAGTCTTGCTGTGTAAGTACTCTTTTATTTCATATAAGTACATTATTTTTATTGATGTATTTGAGAGATTGATTTTGATTATTTCTTCTTCTGAAGAAAATTTTCCTTAAGTGCGCCCTAAATTTTTTTTTCATTTCTTCACTGAAGTATTTAGGTTTAATTTTGAATATTTAAACAAAAATTTACTTTAGTGTTAGAGTTAAATGGAATTTTGACACATAGATTCTTCTGATCACTATAAGCACTCGGATTTGCTTTTTAATTCCCCAGATTGCCTTTGCAATCAAATAGTAAGTCCCAGCAATTAAGGCCATGGTAATTAGCAGAGGGACCTAAGGTATGCCAGAAACAGGTTAGGAAAATGTTTTTTAAAAAATGTCTGTGGGAATAGTGAATTGAAGATTACAAACTGGGCACTTGAATTTCTCCTCTTTGTCCTCCCAGGTGTCTGTTGAAATTATTGTAAAGAAGTAAAAGAGAAAGAGTGTAAATAGAATAGATAAGGATCATTATCAAATGAAAGATAACCACAATTTTCTTAAGTTCAGAAAGCAGATAGAGGAGAGAGAATTGAAACCACGGAAACAAGTTACAACTTTTATTTGTTTATATTTATTTAGCTTTAAGTTTTACTCACACAATAATAGTGAAAGTATTTATCTCCATTACTTAGGCAATAGAAAATATCAGGGAATGTCTTATAGGATTAGTATTAATTTTTATTTATTTTTTTGTATGTACATATTGGTTATTTATAAAACATTTTTTTTTAAAACTATGTGTATCAGTTAAAATAAGATTTCCCTGTTTTGTAAGTAGGAAGCCTTTCTGTCTTTCCTCCTTCCACCAACAGGGGTGGAATTGGAACATGGTGGGTATAAAATTTTATGGAGAATGAGATATTTCAGGAGTATGCAGATAAAGGAATTGCAGGTTTTTCATTTAGCTCAGTCACTAGGCTTTAGGGCCAGGGTAGGGTAGGGAACTGTATTTATTACTTTTCTTTTCTCCTAAAGAAATTAAATGATACTGGAGCATAAACCTGTACATTCTGGCATTTAAGTATACTTCATTGAAATAACTAATTACTTAAAACCCCACAGGAAAAAATTATTAGTCAAGGAACCTAGACATGCTCACAAGGCTTCTAATTACTTGCTTATGGCCCTATTTTTAAATATTAATGGATATTCAGGAATCATCAGACATTTGAAGAATAACATGAAAAAAAATACAATGAAGGCAAACCAAAAAGAGTTTGGAAGAATAGTGTTAATGCTTCAAAAACTAAAATATTAAAATGAAATATAAAATCTATAATTAACATTTTAAGAGATTTGAGAAGATACATATATATGTATATATATAAAAACATTAAAACAACATTGTGCTATGTGAAAGGAATAATGAGATGGCAAAAATGAGACTGAAATTAAGAAAATATGGTTAACATTTCAGGTTGGAAGAAATAAAGATATAAAGAAATAATACATAATCAAGAATATAAAACAAACAAAATTTAACAGTACATGTTTAATTGACCTGTATGTATTTAAAATTGTAAAAGGGAAGAATTTAGAGTATAACATTGCTTACATTTGTAAAATTGAGACAGTATTTAAAAAAAAAATCACTTAAAATTTGTTTTCTTTGTATTCATTTTGTGATGCCTAAAGGAATATGGGACTATATTAGGACTTTGTGATTGTAACTGAAAAACCTTACTCAAACTAACTAAGCAAATAAAAAAAAAAAGATTTATTAGATTACTAAACCATGGAAAAGTAAGAACTAGAACTCATTTCAGGATCTTATGAGTTTAGGAAATAAAATATCATTTAGAACTCTTTTTTCCTTTTTCATCTTTGCTCTTTTGGCTTAATTTTTTCAGAGCTGCTGACACTTCTAGGTTGAACTTTGCTAGGCATGGTGGTACACGTCTGTAATCCCCAGTGGTATAGGAGGCTGTGGCAGGAGGATCACAAATTTGAAGTCAGCCTTAGTAACTTAGAGAGGCCCTAAGCAACTTAGCAAGACCCTGTCTCAAAATAAACAAAAAGTGGTAAGGATATGGCTTAGTGGTTTAAGTGCTCTGATATAACGAACAAACAACAACAAAAGAAGATTAAGCTTAGTTTATTAAATAAGGGAGAAGAAATTCCTTTACCCCACTACTTCCAGTCAAATATCTTGGGACAATACCTGGCCCAACCTGTATTATGTGTCCACCACTTGGATTAATCACTCAGTTAAGAAGCGGTAAAATTTTTGGCTTGTTCTAATGACAAGTCCACCCCATGGTTGGGGAAAACAAGGATACTACATTGGTAGCCCCCAACCACAGAGATGTTAGAGAAATAAGCAGTTTCCTCAAGAAGTATGGGAGGCCGTGTAAAAGAAGGTTGGCTAGGTAGACAAAAATAGATGTTCAAAGAACATTTTTATATTTTCTTATATAGGCTACTAAAATAGTTCCATTTATTCTCTACTGATTTTTGAGGAAAATAAGTATAAAAGAAATAAATTATTTTTAAGCAATTATTATTATTCTGTTTTTTCAGTGCCCATTAGGATTCCCCCCTTATCTTTGTTATAGTGTTGTAATGTAAAAATGCTTTTAGACCTTTCAAAAATTCACTTTTATTTAAAATATCATGTACTGACTTCTGTTTTATTGCTAGATTATTTACTACTGCTCATGTAATAAGTAATATTAAGCAGAATCAAATTTTACTTAAGATGGAGAATGCTTGGTGAAAGAAATTAGTAATCTGGATTACTAAGTAGTAATTTTATTTTATTTGGTACTGAGGATTGAACCCAGGGGTGCTTAACTTCTGAGTCACATGACAGGGTTTCACTGAATTGCTTAGGGCCTTGCTAAATTGCTGAGGCTGGTTTTGAACTCATAATTCTCCTGTCTCAGCCTCCCAAGAGCCACTAGGATTACAGGCATGTGCCACCACATCTAGCAGTAGTAATGTTTCTTAAAAGGAAAATGTTCTGTATTCTTAGGATTTACTTTTACTTCCAGTTTTCTAGTAAACTATATTTTCTATGTCAGAAGAAAGATGGAGAATTAGCTAAATGCTGGTTGTATTAAAAGAGTAGTAAGTTTGTAATGGCAGATTTTATATAGATGAATTTTCTGGTCAAAGATTTATTTAACAATTATTCCATAATTACCCATTCATTTATTTTCTCTAAAACTCTGTGCTTGGTTCAAGTGATAAAATAGGAAATAAGATAGACAGGTCTTTTTCCTGAAAGACTTTAAAGAGCTACAGAATAGTAAATCAGCAGTTATGTTATGTAATTGCAATTTTGATATACTTTCAGTAATCAGAGAACAAAACAAAGAACTTGATCTGGTCTGGGATGTCAGGGAAAATTTTCTGGGTGAATGAACACTTGCTGAGCTCTGAAGGAATGATAGGAATAACTTAGATGAAGGAGCTGAAGAATCACATTCAGCATTCAAGGCACCTGGACCAGGAAGTCAAATGTTAACAATTTATTAAATTTAGAATGTGTTTGTAGAATTCTTTTTTATAATTTGCATCATTATATTCAAAATTTTTATATACTTTATAGTAGAAGTATATAAGTGTGCCAAGGAATTAACTTATTACATAATATCTTAAGTTTCTGTCTTATGTAATTATTTTATACATATAAATACCTGTTGTATGTAAAATATGGAAGTTATTGTATTTTGCCCCACTTTCATAAAATCCTTTGCCCAGTTTGTAATTACATTTATATGAAGATCTTCCTTCTGTAGGCTACAAGACTTTAAAAACAAAGCTTCTATTAAGGTGTTCTTTACAGGGAAGGAAAGTGGATTATATTTTTATTTATTATCAGAGTGGTTTTTTTCTAATAATTTGGAATGAATAGTCATGTAGAGAATTCTCTTTAAGTGTAATTGTCTAACTTTCTGGTTCTTTGTAAGCTGTATTTTCTAAAGAAATAAAGATTCATCTTTATAGACAAGAAAGGGAGGTTTGAGAAATTGGGCTACTTTTGCAAAAGTGAGTTAATTAAATTCTTTTTTTTTTCTTTCTTTTTGTTTTAGATTGATTGAGTACTGTAAGTTTCACAGATAAAAGGAAGCCAAACATTTTGAACCTGTGGACCCTTAGGCAGAGACCATAGAGCTTACTCATTTTATATAAAATAAAAGCAAATTTTAATGCTCTTTTCCTAGCTTTCTTTTGCCCAAAGGAAAGTAAATGTTCACAGATTTCAACATTCCAGGCAGAGATGAGTGATGGAACAGTAGATATTTGCCTGAAAGCCATTAGTCTACAAGCATCACTGAATGAGGAAACTAGTTCAGCTAGTAGCATTTGTATGTGCAGTGGCAAAGACAAAAAAGTTCATGTCCTGATGTATCATGTGCTTAGAAGACCAAAGACCCTTCTCTTTCACGGAAGTAAGGAGGTATATTTAATCTCTTAGCATTTTTGGGCTACTCCATGCATGTAATGGTAGATCATTAATCTTTTCTGATTATACTGCTTAATTGTACTTATTTCGAACCTAGCATTTTTGCATAACTTTAGTTTCTGCTATACTGCAATGAAGTTTTATTTGCATATACAACTTAGATCTAGGCTTCAACCAATTTAGGAAATAGCCTAGAAATTAAGAACTAGTTTTATAGGTATATTTGTTTGAGTGTGGGGTGTGGAGTTGGGTGGGTGAGGTAGGTACTAATCACTATATCCCTTCTTCACAACATAGAATATTCTTAATGCTTCTTGACTCTTTTTAATTATATTGACCAACTTCTATTCAACATCTTTTTTAATTTACATCCATTATCTTTACTGATTATTTGTGGCAGGTGGTTTTTTTTTTTTTTTTTTTTTTTGAGAGAAATACAGATTATGTAGCCTGTTTTTGTTTGAGAAGAAAGATATTTTTCTTTTATTTAGGACTACTTATTTAGGTGACCTTAATTATTATTATTTTTTTTACAAAATCTTATTGTTTTGTTCTTTACTATTACATTGATATTTTGTTTTCAGGATGTATTATAGCTTAAGTTAATATTAGATAAACCTATGTACATTTATTTGTGTTGGTCATGTTTAGAAGCTCAAAATTGCAATTAGTACTAGTTGTAACAAACATCTTTATTTCTGTATTTATTTATTTATTTGCTTCTTCTGTTAACTTTTATAAGTAGTTGAGACTAGTCATTTTTATGGGCACAGAGATGGGGATAATCTAGTGGTAAATTTGTGTTGGCAGGGATGGAAAATGATCATGTGATGAAATATACTAAATATGGATAGGAACAGGATATGTGTACATCAAAATCTAGAGGAATGTACATGTACAGTTTTGGAAAAATGATATTTATTGTTTTTCTGCTATAACTAAAGGAAGAAAAGTTTGACAATTCTGTTGGTCAGTGTAGATACAAAATAATAACAGCAAAAAAGTAGGCTAAAAGCTATTGCTATTAGGAAGAACAATTATTCTTTAGAGGATGATGTATATAGTTATAAGGGTATGAATCTATTTCTGAATTTTTCTGATATTTGAATGCCTTAATCTTGTGCTAACTCAGATTACTAAAAAAGTACAGTCTTCTTTTCCACTAATATTTTTTGGTTTCTAGAACTAGAATGAGATACTATTAGCTTTCACTGTAGAAGGAAGTAAGACAAATAAAAAAGAAAAAAAGAAATGCTTTTGTGATTATTAATAAATGATAAGATTTTGCTCATCATTGCTTATACAGAAATGTTTCAAGGCATTCCATCTTGATCAAGTCATCAAATTTATGTATGCTTTTAATGTTTAAGTGCTGGTTGAAGTCTATAGGCTACAGTTTTCTTAAGCCTTGATATCTTGAAAAAGGTTTTCATTTTAGTTATACAATTGGGCAAAGAAACTACTTCCTCCTTGTTCATTTTTGTTTTCTGTTTCATTTTTTTAAAATTAAGATTTCAGTAAATTCCTAGTTAGGAAAATGTAAGATATGCCAGTGCAAGGTGATTCAGTAGAGGGAATTAAATTCTTAGAACCAGTTTTAAAGGTATTAGAAGATCTAGAGACAGAGGGTGATGAACCTAGATATTAGCAACTATTCAAATTGCTTTAGCTCTTGAATAGGAGGACAAAGAGAAGTTAGGAGACCCTAGAGACCAGGAGATGGTTGAGGAGGAGAAGCAGCACCAATTTGTATGAAAGGGAATCTATGAAGAGATATAATCTATGAAGAGATATAAGGGAATCCTGAAACATAGGGGCAAAGGAGAAATGAGAATAAGGGAAAAAACAAGAAAGACTCTCATTTTTCCCTTCCTCCTGATTTCCAATTTTCTGCTATGACCTTCCTTTACCAATCATCAAAGTACACTGATTTCAAACCTTTTTTTTTCAAAAAGACATTCCACTGATTATTGCATTCTAGTTTGACAGTTTTGTTTTGTTTTTCTTTTTCTTCCAGGACTTTAAAGATGTCCATTTACTGTCTTTTTAGTTTGCATATATATATATATATATATATATATATATATATTTTTTTTTTTTTTGATGAACTATCAGCTGTCATTCTTGGCTGTTTCCATGTACACGATATGTGGTATTTTGAGGTGGCTGCTTTAAAGATTTTCTATTGCTTTTTTTTTTTCCCTTTCATTAACGATTCTGCTCTTGCACTTTTATTCTCCATGTAGCTCTTTAATCTCAAATAGTACAACCAGGGGCATACAAGTGAAAAGCTAAAATTAACTAAAGCATGAGAAATATCGGAGATCAGATTGACTACTCTAGAAGTAAATCAGAGTCTCAAATTTAGTTTGATAGGCTTGACATATTATTTCTGTTACTTTTTATTTAAATTTTGTGTAGATAATATCTGTTTATAATTCAAGAAGAGTGCTTAATATGCAGTGATAATCCTTGCCATTTACATTTATGTGAGTTTCCATTATAGTAGTAAACTGATGTAATTATTTTCATTTCCTTCCAGAGATACTGTATGCTTACAGAAGAAAAGTGTTCATAATATTCTTTTCATCATTAGAGGCAGATATTGATATACTATGCATTTTATTTTGAACCTGTTTTTAAGACTTGGATATTGTTCCCTATAGGTGTAGAAAGAGCTTCATCAGTCATTAAATTGGCTATAGAGTGTCTGTCTTATAACTAGTCCCTAACTAATGGATATTTAGTTTTGTTCCAATCTTTTGCTATAATTAATTATCCTTTAATGAATTATTATTCATTTGCCTAGCCTAGGAGTGAAATGCGAGATCAGAGATGAGATTTGTCATTTTTGTAAATATTGCCAAGTTTCCTCTGTAAAGGTTGAGTAAATTTCTAATTTATATTGTTGCCAGCAATTTAAGAGATCACCCATTTCCTCACACCTTTGTCAATATAGTGTCTTAAAACAAAACTTTATTATGATTATTTTCAAACATACGCCAAAGTAGAAGGAACAATATAAAGAACCACCCTTTCCTCTCACCCAGCTTCAGCAATTAGCAGTATACTTCCAATCTTGTTTTGATTACGCCTCCCTACTCCTTACCTCTTACTAGTTATCACTTTATTCCTAATTTTACTAAGTAATGTAATTTTCATATACTTAATTTTTTCCATTGTAAGTATATAATTTTATGATATAGTTGTAAATCTATGGAGTTGTGCAGCCATCAACACAATCTAGTTTTACCACATTTTTATGAACCTCCAAAGCTCCCTCATGTTCATCTGCAGTCACCAGTGCCTATCCAGCTCAAGGAAATCACACTTTCTTTCTCTAGAGTTGCTGTTTCTCTTCTTTTCATATAATGTGCTTTTATGCACAAGTGAAAATATTTGGGAGAGTTTTGTAAAGCTGTCTAATATGACTGCTTTCACTTAGAATAACGTGTGTGATGCTGGGATGGGACCCAAGGCTTTCACATCCTGGGCAATTGTTCTATCCTTGAGCTAGATCTTCTGCCACAGAAAGTTCTTTGAGGCTTACCCATGTTGTAACATATATCAATAGTTCATTCCTATTTGTCCTAAGTAATATTCTTTTGAATAGGTATCTATTATTTATGCATTAACCAATTGATGGCTATTTGGATATTTTTGGTTATAAGCATTTATATATATGTCTTGTGTCAACAGATCATTTCTCTTAGATAGCTAGAAATGGAATTGTTAGATGTGTAAGTTTATGTTTAACATTTATAAAATTGCTAAACTGTATTCAAAGTGACTGTACTGGTTAAAATTCTAACCGAATACTTATGGAAGGTCTAGTTTCTCCACACCTACACTAACATTTATTATTTATCTTTTTCTTTTGGTTTCAGTTTGTATTACCTCAGTGCTATTCATGCTAAGCATCTTTTTATGTGCTGTCTTCTATTATATTTTTTTTATCATGTCTGTGATAATATAAATATTTTTACCATCATGCAGCAGGCATTTTCATGTTCTTGTTGGTGTTTGAAGTTTATTGCTGATTTTAAGGAATCTCTAAAGTGTCTTATGTAGTTTTTCCTTATTTTTTCCTGATCTTAAGCTTCTTTGTTCTGTGAGGTTATAGTATTTTTCAACTTCAAAATTTCTTCAAAATCCACTTTTTAGAAACTACTACTATACTTTCTTCAGAAATACCATTTGACGGGAACTAGCACTTTTCCTATAGCTTATTGATGGCTTTTTTTTTTTTTTAGTTTTATTTTTCTTTTTTGTGTTTTATTTAAAAGTTTCTATTTCCCTGTCTTGCTTTCATGAATAGTATCTTCTGTTTTTAATCTGCTGTTAGTCCCTTGTAGTATACTTTGTATCTTAGACATTGTATTTCTTATGTATAAAAGTTTGAGATATTTTATACATTCCTTTTCTTTACTTAATATCATTCATCTTTACCTTAGGGGTTGACAAACTGTGGCCTGTGGGATGAGCCTAAAAAAATACTATCTGGCAACCTAATCTCCACTCTAAAAACAATAAAACAGCAATGTGAAGCCAGTTAAACTCATGACTAGTTTAACTCAAATGTTTCACAATAAAAGGCACAGGAGAAGAAAAGATACTCCTGTTTCTAAGCACAAATAGTATGTATCTCATTCTCTACCATCTTATCCAACTATCAAGAGACAAAGCAATTAATAGAACCAGATTCAGCTGTAAGGACTCTGGTGGAAATGATGGTCAGTGTGCTTGAACAGATTGGGGATTTAAGCATATAGGAAAGATTTAAATGGAAATGCTGGAAAAAAACAAACAAATCAGCAATAGATGAATCTCCTGGTTCATTAGTAGATATGATATAGTGGAGGAAAAAATGAATCTTGAATGTGGATTAATTATCCAAACTAAAAGGCAAAGAGAAAAGAAACCAGAACATAGCTACTAGGAACTTTGGGAAAATACAAAACTGTTAACTATGTCTACTAAAGAATCCCATAAGGAAAAGAGAAAATGAGGCAGAAGCAAGACTAACAAAATAATATCTGTGAATTTTCTAAAATAAGGAGGGAAATCAATTCACAGATCCAGGAATTCAGAGAACACCATGCAGGATCATTTTAAAAACCCTCCCCCCTATCATACACTTAAGGACTTAGCACTAAATCATCTAGAGGCATCATATTCAAACTAAAGAAGTATTGCAGATATTTCCTTAAAAACTATACAAGTCAGAATACAATGAAGTAACAACTTTCCAAAGAGGAATGATGAAGGAAAAAAATCTTTTAGGAAAACAAATATTAGACTCATGACCCATAAGATCTCTGTTTTAAACTCTGTTTTGCACAAAAGTATTCACAGAAAATATATAAATGAATGGGTATACATTCCCGTATAAGTTTTATAAAAATTCCTTCTTTTGAGGGTACTAGGGATTGAACCCAGGGGCATTATACTGCTGAACTTCATCCCAAGCTCTTTTTTATTTTGAGACAGAGTCTTGCTAAGTTGCTAAGACTGGCCTTTAATTTGTGATCCTCCTGCCTTAGCTTTTCCAAGTGGCTGGGATTACACAGGTATGCACCTGGCAAATTTTACAAAACTTAAGGTCAGCCTACAGAATATGTTTTCTTTTTTCTTTAATATTTATTTTTTAGTTGTAGTTGGACACCTTTTATTTGATTTATTTATTTTCATGTGGTGCTAAGGATCAAACCCACGGTCTCGCACATGCTAGGCAAGAGCTCTATCGCTGAGCCACAACTCTAGCCCTAGAACATGTTTATAAATGCTGGAAATGAAGCAAAATTGTAGTGAAGGATTGTTAGTTTATAGCATACTTAAATAAATGATAAAAGTAGCACATGGATTATTGTACCTAAAATAGCATGGTATTATTTGTGGGCAGGCTGGGATTTTAAAAGATACATATTTGTAAAACCTATGCTACATTAACCTGGACTAGTGGATATATTAAGCCAAAAAGGAGGAAAAAATGGAATAAAATTACTAAGTGTAAAAGAAGGTGAAAGAAAAAGTCAAAATGAATGTGTCTGTAGATTCATATGAACAGATAAGACAGACAAAACATTAAATTTGAAATTTAAACATATCACAAATTACATAAAATATAAATGATATAAATTCCTATTAAAAAGACAAATTAGTTGGATGGAAAAATAAGATCCAACTTAAAAATTATAAAACTATTTCTGTGTCCTTTTGGATAAACACATGTATATACTTTCTCCTGCTCTTTTACACTTATTATATGTTGGATATTATAACGACACAGACTATTCAAAATTCATTTTTGTAGTTCATACCATTTTGTGTAGATGTATCATACTGTATTCAGCTTGTCCTTTACTGAAGTATTTGGGTATTTTCCATCCTTCTCCTACTGTAAATAGTGCTGTGATTAATATCTTTTTGCATATATCCTTTTGCTTTTTCTGTCATTAGATTGGTAAGAATCTGGGCAAAAGGATGAGCAGGTTGTAATTTTGCTAAGTATTCCCAGTGTTTATTCCACTGGTATAAATTATGCCATTTATAATCCATGGTATAGGATTATGCATCTAAATTTCACTCAGAAAATGGGCTTTGTTTGCCTCTGATCTCACCACAGGTTTTTTGTTTTGTTTCTTTTTTGTTTTTGTAATGGGGGATTGAACCTAGGGCTGCTTCACCACTGAGTTATATCCCCAGTCCTTTTAGTTTTTAATTTTGAGACAGGGTCTCACTAAGTTGCTAGGGCCTTCCTAATTTGCTGAGACTAGCCTTGAATTTGCCATCCTCTGGGCTCAGTGTACCAAGTTGCTGGGATTGATTACGTGGGATTACAGTTGTTGTCCACTGTGCCTGGCTTTTATTTCTTAAACTTTGTGATACTCAAATTTTATATTCTCTGATTTTAATAAATTAAGTCCTTGTAAATTAACTTTTCTCGATTGACACTTGCTAACAGTGCTGTGTTTCCTTATATTTTGTGGGTTTTGTTGTTGCTATTTTTATTGACAAGGTGAATGTGTACTTTTTCAGTGAATATGTTAGTAATTGAAGCCTGGATTGAACAAGAGCTCTACAGAAAGGGTTTGCTTTTTTATTTTAAACCGGGTTCTGAGGGGATATTACTAGCTCAGGACCAGTATTAACTAAATTCCTGGCTTGAGAATTTTCACACCACATAAACTCCAAGAACAGACAGGCCATTTTCCCTAGTCTAGAAATGCGGTGAGAAGAGTATATTGAATATATTTGAATTTTTAGTCAAGCCAAAGGCCACTATTTTATTTAGTTTTTAAATTATTCTTAGGGGTATAATCATTAATAGAACCTAGAATCTTTTCCTTCCCCAGTAAACATGTGAAAATATGTTAAAGATGGAAGGTTGAATATGTCAAATTAAATGCTCTTTGTTCATGTTAAGTAGCACTGAGTAGAAATATCTATAAGATAGCAATGGTTTAGAGTTAATACATATAGAAGAGATTCTTAAGTATTGAGTGTAATAAAGCATGGATAGTGAAATTTTATTCTATTATTGACTTATTTAGACCTAATTTTCTTTGACTTAAATTGGAAAATTGATATCTTATATTTGAATAATTATGTATTATGATTTAATGGAATTTCCTATAGTAGGTAAATGTGCAAATCCTCATTCTTGTACTTTTATGTGGAAATTACTGATGGACTATAGAGATCCAGAAAGAAAGAGTAGTTCTGGTTGTAATTACCAAATACTTTGTGTTTGTCTATAAATTTAAGGAAGTCTGATACCATATTTGTAAGATATGGAAAAGTATGGCCTAAATTCTGAGCATACAAAAGACAGATTATAGTTAGTATTTTCAATAAGGATTTCAGTAACATAGTTAAGCTTGCATTGCTAATAAGAATATACTGATTGATGACAGGAAATTAAGTTGTAAATGGTTCTATGGTTATGTATGGGATATCTATTTTTTAGTTCAAAAAGCACACCATTTATAAGTATTTGTCCTACTACAAATCATTTTTGTTCATTTTGTTTAGGTTTAATTTCATCTTGGATAATTCTTTTTTTTTTTTTTTAATTTTTTATTGTTGGTTGTTCAAAACATTACAAATTTCTTGACATATCATATTCCACACTTTGATTCAAGTGGGTTATGAACTCCCACCTTCACCCCATACACAGATTGCAGAATCACATCAGTTACACATCCATTGATTTACATATTGCCATACTAGTGTCTGTTGTGCTCTGCTGCCTTTCCCATCCTCCCCCCTCCCCCCTCCCCACCTCTCCCCTCCCCTCCCCTCCTCTCTCTCTACCCCCTCCACTGTATAACCCTGAGGGTCTCCTTCCATTTCCATGCAATTTCCCTTCTCTCTCCCTTTCCCTCCCACCTCTCATCCCTGTTTAATGTTAATCTTCTTCTCATGCTCTTCGTCCCTACTCTGTTCTTAGTTACTCTCCTTATATCAAAGAAGACATTTGGCATTTGTTTTTTAGGGATTGGCTAGCTTCACTTAGCATAATCTGCTCTAATGCCATCCATTTCCCTGCAAATTCTATGATTTTGTCATTTTTTAATGCAGAGTAATACTCCATTGTGTATAAATGCCACATTTTTTTTATCCATTCGTCTATTGAAGGGCATCTAGGTTGGTTCCACAGTCTTGCTATTGTGAATTGTGCTGCTATGAACATCGATGTAGCAGTGTCCCTGTAGCATGCTCTTTTTAGGTCTTTAGGGAATAGACCAAGAAGGGGAATAGCTGGGTCAAATGGTGGCTCCATTCCCAGCTTTCCAAGAAATCTCCATACTGCTTTCCAAATTGGCTGCACCAATCTGCAGTCCCACCAGCAATGTACAAGTGTACCCTTTTCCCCACATCCTCGCCAGCACTTGTTGTTGTTTGACTTCCTAATGGCTGCCAATCTTACTGGAGTGAGATGGTATCTTAGGGTGGTTTTGATTTGCATTTCTCTGACAGCTAGAGATGTTGAGCATTTTTTCATGTACTTGTTGATTGACTGTATGTCCTCCTCTGAGAAGTGTCTGTTCAGGTCCTTGGCCCATTTGTTGATTGGGTTGTTTGTTCTCTTATTGTCTAATTTTTTGAGTTCTTTGTATACTCTGGATATTAGGGCTCTATCTGAAGTGTGAGGAGTAAAGATTTGTTCCCAGGGTGTAGGCTCCCTATTTACCTCTCTTATTGTTTCTTTTGCTGAGAAAAAACTTTTTAGTTTGAGTAAGTCCCATTTGTTGATTCTAGTTATTAACTTTTGTGCTTAATTAAAGTAAATGACTCTAGGTAAGCTATGATTTTGCTCAAGAGTACAATTAATTAATGTATAGACTACTAACATATTAAACATTATGTTAAACATGTTAGAGGAACAAATTATTAAATAACAATAAAAGCTGATATAAATATTAGTGATAATAGTATTTTGGAAATTTTGAAAAGTATCCAGATATTTAAAAAAAATCTTCATAATTTAAGAAGCAAAATTGATGTAATATTTCAACAAAACTGACATGTATAGTGGAGAAGAACAAATCTCAGAGTAACTTAAATAGTTTTTTGAAGGAAACTTGGATAATAATGTCAATTAATAGTAGTAAAGGAAGCTGAGATAGGCCCAAAGCTAGGATTCTTGTTCTAGTTTACCAGGTTGTAAATGCAAAGGAAAAGTTCTTGAAGGAAATTAAAAATGCTATTGCAGTTAACACACAGGCGCTCATGAGGAGAAATTTTTAGTGGTCTGGATAGAAAATCAAAACAGCTACAACATTCCCTTACACCAAAGGCGAATCTGGAGGAAGACTCTCATCAGTTCAGTTCTCTGAAAGGCTTAAGTAAGGAAGACTAGGACTAATGTTGGAACTAAGATTCAAAATTGAGTAAGGAAGCTTCAGAAGAAAGATTGAGGCTAATAGAGGTTGGTTGACGAGGTTTCAGGAAAGAAGCTGTCCTAATAACAGAAGTGCAAGGTGAAGCAGTAAGTGGTGATATAGAAGCTATAGCAAGTTATCTAGAAGGTGATTGTGTTAGTTAGTTTTCTATTCCTGAAACAGAATACCTAAAATAATCAAATTTAAAAGAGGGAAGGTTTACTTTGACTCACAGTTTTAGAGGTTTCAGTCCATGGTCAGTTGTTCCTGTTGCTTTGAGGCTGTGACAAGGCAGTAACATTATTGCAGGAGTACATGGCATAGGAAGAAGCTGTTCACTTCATGGTGGCCAGGAAATAAAGGAAAAGTAAGAGAATAGTGTTCCATAATCCCATTCAAGGACACACCCTCAGTGGCTAAGACTTCCCACTAGGTGCCACTTTTTTTTTTTTTCTCTAGTTGTTGTTGAACCTTTATTTTATTAATTCATTTATTTATTTTATTTTAATTTTTAATTGATTTTTTAAAAAAATGACAACGGAATGCATTACAATTCTTATTACACATATATAGCACAATTTTTCATATCTCTGGTTGTATATAAAGTATATTCACACCAATTCATGTCCATCACATTCCACCATCCTTGCTAACCCCCTGCCCTCTCCCTTCCCTTCCCACCCCTCTTCCCTATGTAGAGTTTATCTGTTCCTCCGATGCTCCCCCTCCCTACCCCACTATGAATCAGCCTCCTTTTTAAAAGTTCTAACACCTCCCAATATTGCTATAGGCTGGAGGCCAAACCTTTAACATACAAGCCTTTGTGGGACACTTAAGTTAAAAACTACAACACTGGCTATACCAAAGAACAGATTTCCAATGTAGATGAATCAACTTTGTAATGAAAGAAGATGCTATCTTGAACTCTTAGGGAAGAGAAGTACCAGGCTTCAAAGCACAGATTTAATATTGTTAGGGCTAATTTGGCTGGTGAGTTTCAGTTGAAGATAATTTACCATTTTGAAAGTCCAAGGGCCCTTAAGAATTATACTCAATCTACTCTTCTTGCTTTATCAGTGTAACAACAATGGATGACAGCATGTCTATTTACAACAAGGTTTACTGAATATTTTAAGCCCTCTCTTGAGAACCACTGCCTGGTAAAAAATATTCCTTTTAAAATCACTGCTCATTAATTGTACTCATTTACCCAAGAGCTTTGGTAGAGAACCATATGATGCGATTAATGTTTTCATGCTTGCTAACATAACAACCATTCTGTAGCCCATCATTCAAGGAGTAATTTTAACTTTAAAGTCTTATCATTCAAGAAATATATTTTATAAGGCTTTCTGCTGTAGGCAGTGGTTCCTCTGATGAATCTGGACAAACAAAGTAAATTGAAAACCTTCTAAAAAGGATTTAGCATTCTAGATGCCATTAAAAACATTTGCAATAAATGGGAGGAGGTCAAAATAGCAACATTAATAGGAGTTTTGAACAGGCTGAATCTAACTTATGAATGAATTTGAAAGGTTCAGTACTTCAGTAGTGGAAGTAACTGCAGATGTTGTGGAAAGAACAAGAGAACTAGAATTAAACTTGGAACCTGAAGATATGACTACATTGGTACAATCTCATGGTAAAATTTTAGTGAACGGAGAGTTGCTTCTTATGAATAAATAAAGTGGTTTCTAGTCAGGTTGTAGAAGTTGAGGTAGGAGGATTGCTTGAGTCCAGAATTTCAAAGTCATCCTGGGCAGCATAGGAAGACCCTGTCTTGAAGGAGGAGGGGGAAAATAAAAGGAAAGGAAAGAATGCTGTTTTTTTTTTTTTTTTAATAAAAATTTTTTTTTTAGTTGTCAATGGACCTTTATTTTATTTATTTATATGCAGTACTGAGAATCAAACACAGTGCCTCACATATGCTAGGCAAGCACTCTGCCACTGAGCCACAACCCCAGCCCCCAAAGAGTGATTTTTTGAGATGGAATCTATTCTTGTTATAATGCTGCTGCCATATTTGAAATGACAACAAAGGATTTAAAATGTTATGTAAATGTAGTTGATAAAGCTAGGTTTGAGGGAATTAATTCCAATATTGACAACAATTCTACTTCGTGTTATACCATGTGATATATTTTGATAGGTAAAATGCTATCAAGCAACATTACATGCTACAATGACCTCTTTTCTGAATGAAAAGGAGAGCCACTTGATGTGGCAAACTTCATTATGGTCTTATATTTAAAAATTGCCATAGCCACCTTACCTCTGCAACTACTGACCTGATCTGTCCAAAAACCTTCAACATTGAGTCATGACCCTCACATCAGCAAAAAGAATGAATCACTGAAGTCTAAGATTATCATTAAAAATTTTTAGCAATAGAAATATTTTTTCATGGGCTGGGATTGTGGCTCAGCAGTAGAGCGCTCGCCTAGCACGGGCGGGACCCAGGTTCGATTCTCAGCACCACATAAAAAAAATAAAGGCATTATGTTGTGTCCATCTACACATAAAAAATAAATATTTAAAAAAAAGAAATATTTTTTCATTAAGGTATGTACATTGATTTTTTGTTTGTTTGTTTCTGTAATGCTGGGATTTGAACATAGGGCCTTGTGCATGGGAGGCAAGCACTCTACCAACTGAACTATATACCAAACCCTGTACATTGATTTTTAGAATACTGCTATCACACACCACACTGAGTATAGTATAAACATAACTTTCATATGTATGAGGAAACCAAAATATTGTGTGACTGGCTTTATTTTATGATTTGTTTTATTTTGAACTTAATCATTTCCTATCTATGCCTGTACTATTGTCAGCAAACATCTTTAGGACTAAATTCCAGGGATTGTTTCAAGTGCTTTTCTTTCAAGAGGCAGCTATTATTATTATTTTTATATTGTAGCTAAAACTGAGGTATTGAAATACTAAGTAATTTTCCCAGGATTACACATCAAGTAAATAAATGTTGGAGCTAAGATTCAAATTCATATGATGTGATTCTACACCCTCTAGACCATGAAAGTGTAAAGAGAGTAAATATTTTAGGTTCTCACCCATAATGTCTCTATTGCCACAACTTAATTCTGCCTTTGTAGTGTGAAAGCACTCATAGTCAGTATGTAAACAAATGGATGTGACCATGTCCCATTAATACCTTATTTATCTGAATTTCAAGTAATATTTACTTGTCATAAAATGTTTTTCTGACTTTTGAAAATACCTGTGCCTGTGAAGTTTTCTTCCATGAGGACTAGATAAGTTTATCCCTAAACATTTATTTCATGCTTTGCGTGAGTTAGTTAATGACATTGAAACATGACATTTCTACTTCTACATATAATCTAGAGTTTTCCTTTGATGATTTTGGCCTTTTCTCCAAATGCTTCATGAGTTTCCTGAATCTTTCCCTCATGCAGAAATAGCTAGACCATTTTGTTTTGCCTTTATTTACTCTTATTTATCTACCATGTGTATTTTTCACATTTAAATATTATAGTTGAGTTGGGTTTTATTATTGAAGTAGCTAGTGGTGGAGCATACACAGGTCCACATTCATCTTCACATAATGCAAACAATAATTCTACATTTTTGCCATGGTTCAGATTTAGTTGGAGTGTCCCCCGAGTCTTTGTGTATTGAAATTTAATTCCCATTATGAGGACTTAAGAGGGTGGAAATTTAATTAACTATGATTCTTAGGGGTGGGGCCTTTGGAAAGTGATTTGGATTAGATAAGGTCATTAAAGTAGAGTCTCTATAATTGAATCTAGACAGCTTTATAAAAATGGAGAGAGACAATACAGACACACACCAACCATGCATTCTCCCTCTGTCTTGCCATATGATGTCCTGTGATTTAGTCAGCTTTCTGCTGTTGTGAGACAAATGCCTGAGAAAAATCAACTTTTGAAAGTTGTATTTTGGCTCAACAGTTTCAGAAGTTTCAGTCCATGGTGGACTGATACATAATGTGGAAAGGTGTGGTAAGGCAAAGCTCTTCATCTTATGGCAGATGGCAAGCAGAGAGAGAGGGGGAAAGAGGGAGGGAGGAAGGATAAAAGGGAGGATGAGGGTCAGAGGAGAAGAAGATTTCTTATGAGAGAAGAAATATCCTTCCAGGAAACACCACCAGGGACCTACTTCCTCCAACCATGCCCTAGGGTCTGTAGTTTTTACTAATTCCCAGTAGAGCCATCCAGCTGTGAATCACTCAGTGAGTTAACACAGGGTTGAGATCAGAGCCCTCATGAGCTAAACACATCCCCAAAGCCTCTCTTCTGAATATTGGGGATCATACTTTCTTTTTTTTTTTTTTTTAATTGTCAATGGACCTTTTATTTATTTATATGCAGTGCTGAGAATTGAACCCAGTGCCTCACACATGCTAGGCAAGCACTCTAGCACTGAGCCACAACCCAAGCCCTGGGGACCATATTTACAACATCAAACTTTGGGGACATTCCTCCAAAACAAAATACCCTTGGTGACCTTCACCACATGTGGCCCTTAGACCTTGCAACCTAAGAATCATGAGCCAAAATAAACCCCTTTTCCTTATAAATTAGCCTGCCTCGGGTGTTTTGTTATATTAACAAAAAGACTGATACATTCTCCTCCATATTTTGATTATTTATAAGGTCATATTGATCTTCATACTAATTTCTAAATTTACTGCTTATCACTAAACATATCATTTCCACTAATAACCTTTATATAGCTTTCTCCTTTGTAATAAATTGGTTCATCAGTTAATATGATTTACTCAATATTATGATATAATCTCACTATATTCTATTTAGTACAAACAACTTCCTCATATTTTGACATGGTATTATAGAGATACATGCAAGGAGAATAGATGTACAGAAGAGACATCTTCTATAGGTGTATGTTTGAAGAGAGGGAGTTTGTCATGTTCCTAGGTGAAATCATGTAAGCATGATCTCGAGGAAGTTATAGATTGGAAGATCTGAAAGTACGTAAGTATTTTTTAAAGAAATGGAGAGAAGTTTCTTATGGTTGGAGATCATAAACATTATGGTAAAAACTTAGTGTATAAGGACAGATTTGGCACAAAAAGGTTCTGATATTGTGATAAGAAATATGGATTTTTTGTAGATCAGTGATCTCAAATCCTAACTAGAACAGGAAGAGAAAGTAAGTAAGAAGTTAAATAGACAGTGTATTAAAGAAGTAAGAGAGGTGGATGGAGACTGACAAATTGAAGGGGCGTGTTCATGCCCTGTTCGCCGTTGCTTCTCAGCTTACTCTCCTAGAAAAATACAAGTCTTGTGTTTTAAGGTTTCTGTTTTTCAAAAACTCAAGAGAAATCTAGGTTGATTAGAAATATCACAATTTAAAAATATTGACAACCAGTTAAAATGCTTTTCAAATGCATTATCCATACAAAACCAGTGTGTCCTGTGAAGCTCCATGCGTTAGATGGTACAGTTTAAACAGTAGCTTGTAATCTCTTAAGTAGTGGAATCATTTTCATGTTTTAGGGTGATAACAATGGTAGCTGTGTTGAACATGGATTTTGGGCAAGTGTGGAATAGCTGGAGTGGAGACGGGTACAATAGAACTTTAAAGATGAGAGAGATGTGAATTATTAGTAGTACTTTATTATAATGGGAATAGATAAGGTTCCTCCCATACATACTAATAGTAAAATAAATACAAATTGATCAGTAATGAAAAATAGTTCTCGTTTTCATCCCTTATCCCTAATCTTTGTTCACCCTATGTAGAGGCAACTGGTTTTACTAGGTTGTAGGGTACATCTGAAGGTAATTCAGATTACCTGTGTTTAATCTATATGTGTTAGTGTGAATGTTCCTGCACAAAAATAATGCACAGTTGACCCCTTTCTCTGAGGGGTACATCCAAGACACCCAGTATACACCTGAAACCTTGCATAGTACCAAACCTCATACATACTTTTTTTTTAAAAAAAAATATGTCTGCATGTCCTACAGTGTTGTCATATAATATCAGAGGTATTCGGTCTTTCTATTTTGTCTCCAGGTACCTCTTTGCATCAGTACTTTTGTGCTTTGGGGGCAATTAAGTAAAATAAGGGTTACTTGAACACAAGTATTGCAGTAACTTGACAGATGATCTGATAACCAACTATTAAGTGACTAAGGTGCAGATAGCATATACAGTATGGATATAGGGGATAAAAGGATGGATGATTCATGTCCTATTTGGGACAGAATGAGACAGTGTAAGATTTCATCATGCTACTTGTTTTAGTCGACTTTTGCATCACTGTGACTTAAAGAACAACTTAGAGAAGGAAATGTTTTTTTGGTTTACGGTTTCAGAGGTTCAGTCCATGGTTGGCTGATTCCATAGCTCTGGACTCAAGATGAGACAGAATATTATGATGGAATGGTGTGGCAGGGAAAAAGCAGCTCAGAACATGGCAACCAAGAGGCAGAGAGTGAGCTCTGCTCACCTGGAACAAAATATAAACCTCAAAAGCATGCCCCCAGTTACCTATTTTTCCAACCACAACCTGCCTGCCTACTGTTACAGCCCTGTTAATCCATTCAAGTGGCTGAGTCCATCTCTTAATCTAATCATTTCACCTCTAAATATTCTGAGTTTTTTGGGTTCACTGTGTATCCAAACCATAACAGATTGTGGTACATAATTTAAAACTTAAATGGTTTGTTTCTGGGATTTTCCATTTAATATTTTGGACTATAGTTGATCGTAGAAAGCAAAATTGTGATAAAAGGTACTATTTTAATGAATATATGTCTGCATCTTTGTTTAGCAGTATATCTTAGGAATTTTTCTTTATTCATATAAAAGTAACGTATTCTCACTACCATTTAGATTGTATTTCATTGTATAGATATGGTTATATTTGATTTATTCAAGCCCCTATTGTGGATATTGAAGAGATTTCTAGTCTCTTTTTACAAAAAGGCATATTTGATGTATATCCTTGTATGTATGTGTGTTAGTCAGTTTTCTGTTGCTGGGACAAGTACCTGAGAAAAGTAACTTAGAGGATGAAAGATTTGTTTTGGCTCACAGTTCCAGATTTTAGTCCATGGTCAGCTGTCTCCTTTGCTTTGGGCCTGAGGTGAGACGAAACATCATGGTAGAAACACATGGCATAGGAAAGCTGCTCACCTCATGGCAGCCAGGAAGCAGAGAGCAATCTAGGAAGGAGCCTAGGAGCAGAAATGCCCTTCCAAGATGCTGCTCCAGTGACCTGCCTCTTCTAAGTAGGCCTCTTCTTTTACTTTCCACTACCTACTATTAATGCTATCCAGTTATGAATCCCTCAATAGATTAATCATTGATGACTTTGGAAACATCAAGATCCAATCCATTCCCCAAAACCCTTCTTATGAACTTGTTGCATTGAGGACTAAACCTTCAACACATGAAACTTTGGGGGATATTTCAGATTTAAACCACAACAATATATCATTGAATTTATGTGTTGTATATTCGGAGAATGAAACTCCTAAGTGAAACTGCTAGATTAAATGGTATGTTTGTGTTTTAAATTCTGATGATTTTAATGCATTTCTTTTAAAAGCGGTAGTACCATTTACTTTCTCTTCCACAAGGTATCACAGTGTGCTTCTGTATACTGGAGCCATCATAGAAGACATTGACAGTTTTATTTTTATAAACAGAATAGGAAAAATGGATTTTTGTCTTTTTAGTTTTTTTTTTCATTTAATTGTGAATAAGAGAGCATTTTTACATATTTGGAAAAAAGTCTACTTGCCTGTATTTTCTGTGAAATAATTTTCTCTCCCAATTTTCTAGTGTGCTGACTTTAAAAAAAAAATGGTTTATTGAAGCGTTTTATTAGGAAAATCAGCAAAGATTATTTCTTTCTGTATCATTTTTACTTTTAACTGTTTTTAATTTAAAACTATTCTCATAGTTACAGCTCCACTTTAAAGTTTCAGTCTTTATTAAAGATTTATTTTTATTAAAGGCAAACATTTATAATAATAACATCTTAGATATTTCTAGTTGAGTATATGGTAAATGAATTAGAATCTATGATTTGGAAAGGCCAATCATTTGTATGCATTACTTTAGGATTGTCAAAAATATTAAGTAATTTTATAATCTTCTATGTTCATGATTCCTAAATAGTGCATATTTTTTTCTTTATGACATCATGAATTTTTAAAAGACATAAAGTATTTAGTAACAGTATTTGAGCAGTTCTGCTATAAGTTGGATAATCCAGGTAAGCCTAGAGTCTGAGGAAAAGTGCTATTTACTTGATATAGTTGGTAATATATATTCTCTAATATAAATGTTGGCTGAGAACTTCAGGGTGACTCTTGCTTTATGCTGTTGTGTCAGTTTTACCCATCCCTTGTATCCTTCTGAAAAATTTTGAATTTTTTCTTAGGGCCCATTATACTAGAGTAGAGCTGAACTTTTATGCCTATTTTGGATTGCCCTGCCATGCATGGTCATCATTTTTACCTCCCTCTATTCCATTAAATTTGATTGCAGTTGTGGATATTGGTGGGCATAAGTAATATTGTAATTGTTCCATTCTATAGCAGCTTTAGTATTTTTTTTTTTTTTGTATATTTTTTTAGGCTACCTCTTTTAAAATATAACTGAAAACATAATTTGAATTATAAATGATAGTTTTTTTCTAAAACCAGATGGTTTAAAATAAAATGCTTAGCGTTAGACAACTATTATCACTTGATATTCATCTAAACTGGATCAAAAACTCAAGCAATGAAAGTTATCATTCATTTATTCTTTCTAGGAGTTTCTTTGAGTTGCTGCTGTTCTTTGGAAGAGATGAGTTTTATGAAGAGCCCCTAAAAGATATTCTTGGATCATTCCAGGTAAAACATATTTTGTCTACATTTAGTACACATTTATTCTAGCCTAAAAATGGTTTATTGGTTATTTATTGCTTGCAAGTTTTTATGATCACTTAGTTGATGGTGTTTAAGACTACTGACAGATAAAGAAAGATCTTAAAATTAATTTTTAACTGTTTTCCAAAGCAGTTCATAGCCAAGATTCCAGTTCCACATTTGCTAGATCAGAGCTGCTACTGTCCTTGTAGATTCTGATGCACATTTGGGCATATATCTCACTTTTTATTGCTGCAATATATAGAACTTAACCATGGTGAAAAGCATTTTTGGCTGGAATAGAAGTAAAGTACTGATTGTTATATGCCCTTTTCCTTTAGCTATACCTTGATTTTCTCATCTCAAAATAACCTTCCTAGCAAAGCTTTTCGCTTTTTTTTTTTTATGCATCTGGTGTAGGAGAGAATAAATCCAGATAAAAATGACAGAATATTTCAAGATCCCTCCTGTAGACGAAAAGAATATTTGATCTTTTTTATCATCTACCTGGGTAGCAACAAACTAGTTCGCTGGCTCACTCATGTGTCCTTTATCTTGACAGTACTTCTCCTGGCTGGAATAAAGGAAAATATGTTTTGAACTTCATCAGTGGCAGTCTCCAACATATTGTGTATATATTACTGTGGTGTTAAAATAAAAGTTTATGGTATACAGGAATATTGCTGTATTATATAAATCATTTTGGTATTTCTACTTCATCCATTCTTACCATAGTAGAAGATCAATATATCTGTTCTCATGGAACTCAAGATCTAATTAGAGTGTATATTCTAGTGTCTGGCACTTTGTAATTTTCCATTCCACTTTTCCTTTGACACTTGTGTTCTTGGCAACCCATTCTTGAACTTTTACTCAGATATGTATTGTTTCACCATAATGTGCCAGACACTAAGCTCTGGGGAAACCAGTAGTAAACAAAATAGAAAGACTCTCCATTATAGAGTTTAATTCTAATATAGGGGAAGACAGTAACACAAATCTTTGTAAATGAAGAATATTTTAGAAAAGAACAATTAAGGAAATTAAGAGAGCGTTGACCTGGCAGTATTGGGGAAAACACAAATGAAATGTTTTAAATGGTGTGATCAGGAAATACCTCATGGAGGTGTCAACTGAGCACTGATAATGGGAACCACCTAAGTGTATTGGAGTTATTGAGAGACAGTATTTCTATTTTAAAAGTACAAAAACATAACATTTACAAAGGGAACATCCTTATTCTCTTAGAAGCAGGGTTTCCATTCTGTTATTAAAATAATCCCTCAAGGGAGAATTTGTGGTTTTCCACATTTTTTAAATTTTTTATTTCTTGCTCTAATCCCAGCTGAATTCTAAAGACTAAAACCTAACCTACTGCTTTAAAAAAAATCTCTGCCCCTTTTGTGGTTGTGACTTCTTCCTACTGTGAATTTCTTTTGAGTTTTCTAACTCCTATCACCTAGGAGAGGTTTCACCTTTTCTTCCCATTTCTTAGGGAATCATGCTTCATTTTCTAAATTGAGTTTACTGCCATTGTTGCTTCCTAGGCCTCCAACTCTGGAAATCTAGCAAAGGTCAACATGTAATCCATGTATACCTCCCTAAAACTTTGTATTGCTAAGCTTGAAAATTATCCAGTCTTTTGTTTGATCTTTGAAAAGGCAATGCAAATCCTAATGTCTGTCACCTTTTGAAAAAAATTCTTTTTTTTTTTTTTTGATACCAGGGATTGAACTCAGGGGCACTCAAACACTGAGCCACATCCCCAGTCCTATTTTGTATTTTATTTAGAGACAGGGTCTGAGTTGCTTAGCGCCTTGATGTTTTGTGCTGAGGATGGCTTTGAACTTGTGATCCTCCTGTCTCAGCTTCCCGAGCCACTGGGATAAAAGGCATGCGCCACTGCGCCCGGCTGAAATATTTTTATGTACTGTACTTGTGTAAGTCTTATTTTTCTAAGTGATTCCTATCCATTGTTTGTAGAATTATACCAGATTAAGATGGAGTTCTTCTTTGTCTTCCATAAATGGGGCAAACACCTGTTGTTGATACTTTAATGTATATTAGATCACTTTAGGATTTTGTTAAAATTCAGATTATAATCAAATAGGAAAGGTATAATGTGAGGTAAGACCTGATAGTGTGCATTCTAACAAGCTCCCATGTGATATTGCTGGTGCCATTCCTGGACCATACGGAGTTACAGTATATTAATATTCTTTACGAGATTTGAATATACTTTCTTGTTTTTCCCTCCCGTATTTCAATTGTGAATATTCCAGCTTCACTACTCTGTCGTTTTGTGAGTTACGTAATTTCTGTAATGTTTTCCTTATTTGTAAATTGGTGATGATAATTGTACTTCATGCATAGTGTCATTGAATAGTTAGTAAAGTGCTTGATAGCATTCCATGCAAAAGACCATGTCACTGTTCTGAAGGTCTGTCTGATGCAGGATGTAGATTCTCAAGTCTTAATGCCTTAATTTCAGATTTTACAGTAAAACCAAAACCTAACTCTTAAACTTATTCTATTATTTTATCAATTTCGGATCTCCTAAAATCTGAGTTGTACAGTTAAGAATTTTTAATTTCTCTTTGAAATTTTTGTTTGCACTATTGCAAGATGAACTTTCATTCTTATAGCCAGATATTCCATTTCTTGACTTCTAAGTTTCTTTTTAGCTTTGATTTCTAATAAGTTTCTTTATCTCAACATAAGATGACACACTTCTCAAATGGTGAACCTGCCTCACGCATCATTATCATTAAAAAAATCTTCTAGATACCCAGCAAAATTACATTGCAAAAATGAGGGGAAAAATCATTGTGAATTTTGGAAACTAGGATAAAGGCCTTTTGTAAAGTACTCAGACTTGAAAATCATATTGAGTGATGGTTCAAACAATATTTTGTTGACTGAATATGATAAAATAGGGAAATATATGAGAAAGAGAAAAAAAGAAAAAGCTTTCAGGGGTATCCAGTGATCCCATCCCCCACAATTAGCATGTAACAGGGACTGGATGAAATAGCAGATCCTGGGGATATGGTATATGGTCAATCTCATCTTTGTTAGTGTTTCTGAAAAGTGTATCAGGAATATAGTAGAGACCCAGAAGCAGGAAATCCTAGTGTAACTGTTATACCCACATTAAAAACGGAATGTATGGGTCTGCCTAAAAGACTTCTTACCATTGAGAAAATGAGAGTATGACCCAAATGAAACTCTGCCTGTTCTAATACTGAGGGATAGTCTTATGGGGAGGAGATGTGGTGAACTCCCACTGAAGCTTTCTGCTTACTCCCTTATATGCCACTGAATTAACAAAATTACTGTTGTGTATACAAACCTTGCTTTTTTCTCTTTTTTTGGATCTGAAGAAATTAATACAGACATTATTTGTCCACTAGTAAAACACCTCTCTGTTCTAAAAGTTCTAGATAAACATCACCAAAGAGTTGAGTGTGGTGGTGTAGGCTTGTAATCCCAGTGACTTGAAGACTGATGCAGGGAATCTGCAAGTTGAAGGCCAGACTTGGCAACATAGCAAGACCCTTCTCAAAATAAAAAAACATTTTTAAAAAAGGGAAGGGGGAGAAACTCAGTGGGAGAGCAACCCTGGGTTAAACTCCAGTAGTACATACATATATACACACAGAGATGATTAAAGAGAATAAATACCACTTTCATCAGTTACATTGTAAGATAAAATGGTAAAAATTTTAAAAAGGATCTGTTATGTTCTTGCTGAGGTTAAGTTCAAATTATCTTCCATGAAGTTTTATGAACATGAAATATTGCATGGAGATAAAACTAGTAAATTGAAAGTGCTGTGAAATAATCTGTGAAAATTACTTTTTAAAAAATTTATAATTTTTATTCAGGCATATGTTTTTATAGTTTGCAGTTTTCAAAATAAAGAAAAGTTCCCACAGGATTTCCACAAAGGGGGACAAATAAGCTGGCAATAAACTCATATGGTAACAAATGCCAGAATAAATAAATAATATCTGTGGAGATTTTCGAAGGAAAAAAAACATTTAATAATACAGCTGCCAAGTCCTATAGTTTATGAGAGAGGTCAACAAAAATATATAGTTAAATAATTGGAAAACAAAGTGTCTACAGGACTTCTATCAGGATAACAAAGAAGCATCCTATATGATTAAACAAAGAATTTACAGTTAGGATCCTTACACAATAAAAGAAATGGGACTAACCTGAGGAAATAAGTAAGAGTTTGTAAACTATTATTATGACTATTGTGAAGATTGTATTAATGCCAACTGATTCTGGAAAAAATATAAATTGTTAAAAAAACCCCACAATAATCTGAAACTAAAGTCTCAGATTATAGTATTGACTAAATGGGGATAAGTAAGATAGGGAAGAATCAGGTATATTCTGGGGAAAGCTAAGCTGAAGTAACCGCGTAAAGTGGTATCCTTTGCTAACTGGGCAGTGATTATACAGATACAAATAGGCTATAGAAGGATATAAGTCCCATTCCTGACTTGCTTTATTAAATATCACTGGAACATCCAAGTATTAATGACAAATAAATGGTTAAACTCATGATTCTGTTTGCATTTTCCTAATTTTTTTTAAAACCAAGAACATATATTACTTTTTTTAAGCAAGAGAAAAACAGATGTTAGGATTTTTAAAATTAATTAAAAATTAAAAGACTCAGATAGTGACTAAAATGTTAACCAAAACAGTAATCTAAAAGTCTTACTGATCCAGCTCTGCAAATGAGCCTGCCCTAATCTTTGAGAAAACATTATCCCCCTTACTTTGGGGTTATTGTATAAGTCAAAGTCAGAGATCTTTTTTTTGTTTGTTTTTGTTTTTCCCCAAACTAGAATTAGGCCTTAGTTAAGCTTTCTTTTCTTTCTTGTAACTTCATAGCATTTTTATCTTTGTGTCCTTTGGGTGAGTGAAAGGTGAGATGCCATCTTCCAAGCAGGAGTAGGCCCAAGGCTATCTTATTGTAATAGCATTGTAAGAGCAAAATATAATCAAAGGTTTGTGCAAAAGAGTTTAGTACTTATCTCTCATAGAACTACAGACTTGCCACTAAAAAGTAGACTATGACCCCTTTCTGGAGTATGTGGAAAAAGTTTCTTGAAGATTTAATTTGGCAAAGGCCTATTCTTGGTATTCAAAGCAAAACCTTATAGTGCTGATTAAAAGAATATAATCATATTAGCTTTATAGCAAGGCATTTGGAAAGAGCAGTTTCAAATATTTATATTTGAAATTTATATTTTCTTAAATAGAAGTTCTTATCTGTCTCTGCTCAAATCCATCTTGACTACATATGACTTTTCCCCTTCTTTTTTTTTTTTTTTTCCTACCATTACCAAAGTACTAATCCACTTATATTCTCTCTCTGGTAGGCGGAGACTGACTTTCATCCCTTTCATACCAATACTTAGTAGTCTTAATCCCTTAGTCCTGATACGAATGTTTGCCAAAACAAACAATAAATATGTTCACAGTTATTTCTGATGTCTACTCATTCCTTTCTTTAAAAAGAAAAACAAAAACTAACCCCCTTTTAGAGATCATCCTTACTGAGCAAAAGTAAACATAAAACAATTAGGTATACTGTTTGAAACTATTTTAGTCCATTGGTTACCACCATGTACACTAAAATGGGACAGATCAATCAAGGTTGTTGGATAAAAATATCAAATCTTTACTTAGAATCTACTTTGACAATGTGTAAGAAAAAGGGAAATTGAAATATGCTTAATTATGAGAAAAGTATAGGGAAAGGATTTCACTGTCTATGAAAGAAACATATTTGATTAGTGCACCATACAGTTAGCACTAGAAATGAAAAGGACTGATGATAAAATTGTTTACATTTTAAGTGGCTGGGGATGTATGTAGCTCAGTGGCAAAGCACTTGCCTAGCATGTGTGAGATCTTGGATCTGATTTCCAGTACTGCCCCACCCACTTCAAAAAAAGGTTTTGATTCTCAAATCATTTTAAGATTCTATTCTTTGGATAAACTTTGTTTGAATGGGTAAAGTTTGGTATTTTTTCATTGGCATAGTTAATCCTGCTTTTGTAATAATTGTATATCACACCTCAGAAATCTTTACACTTTGTGTATTTTAAAAAATAATCTATTTGAAAAAAAAAAACATCTTCAACTGTTAAACAGGTATAATTTGAGGAGGTACAAGAGGCAGAATTACTTCAGGGATGAAATTTAGAGTAAATAAATTTGAGATAGGTATGCTCAAGGAGCCAAGAGCAAGCCTCCCAAAATATATTTCCTACAATAAATATAACCTACCAGCATTAGTAGGTTGTATTTATTATAGGAAAGGCCAGTATACCCTGACACAGAAAACAGCAGTCATCTCAAAAAAGGATATTAAGCCTGTGCAGTGATAGTTATTCACATATAATATCCAATCATAAAGGGAGATTTTATATTATTAGCTTCTTATAGTCTAGTGTTGTTAGGAGTAGGTATGTAAATTGCCTTCAAAATCAGTGATATGGTTAACACTTTGAAACTAGCTCTGACAACATATCAAGAATTCAGTATTTACTGAAAGCAGATTGTGTAAGAGTGTCCTAACACAAATAAGGAGAATTCTCAGCATATTAGTGCTTGAAGCAGTTTTTGTTTATCCAGATCAAATATACCATAGAAAATTTAAGCAGTAAAGAATGCAGGAGGTACCAAGTCCAGTCTCATTTTTAAATAGTGAAACAAATGACCAGAAAGATTCATACATTTTATAAAATTTATTTTTTTTAATTTTTTTTAAACATATTTATTTATTTATTTATTTTTTTAGTTATTGGCAGACACAACATCTTTGTTGGTATGTGGTGCTGAGGATCGAACCCGGGCCGCACGCATGCCAGACGAGCGTGCTACCACTTGAGCCACATCCCCAGCCCCAATTTTATAAAATTTATAGATTAAGTAAGTTGCCTAACTTCTAGCATAGATAGCAATGAGACCTGTTCTCTAGGTAGACTCCAGTGCTTTTTCTGCTAGGTGTTATGTCTTTTTGTTTCATATAGTGATTTTTAGGTTCAGTTTACTTTGGTGGTTGATTTTTTTTTTTTGGTGTGTGGAGGGGTGGGTACCAGGGATTGAACTCAGGGGTGCTTAACCACGGAGCCACATCCCCAGCCCTATTTTGTATTTTATTTAGAGACAGGGTCTCACTGAGTTGCTTAGTGCCTTGCTTTTGCTGACTCTGGCTTTGAACTTGCAATCCTCCTTCCTCAGCTTCCCGAGCCTCTGGGTTGATGGTTGATTTTAAACTGCTCTCACAGGTGAAGAGAATGAGGATATGTTCTACTCTAAATCATAATACTCAGTTTAAAATACCTTTTGCCAGTAATTCAACAAGTTTTATTGAAATTTGACTAGGATATGTCTATCTATTCCTGAAATCAGTGGTTTGAATACTAACTTTCTCACTTTTTCTCACATGCTGGGGATTGAACCCAATGCCTCATGCTAGGCAAGCTGTCTACCATTGAGCTATACATACTTCCAATCTAATACTTATCAATTTTTAAAAATGAATTAAAAACTCATTAAAATGTTCCAAATGAAAGATTTTAAGTTTTTATACGTGACATAATGGTTTTTGGCAACAGTGATCATGTAATGATACAAATACTTTCAAATATTCATTTTAAACTAATTTTCTCCATAACAGCTTTCTTTGGAAAAACAAATAACTTTTTCATTGTTAATTCTTCCCTTTATTTTATGTGGGCAAACTCAGAACTTTTTTTTTTCCCAAAAAAAAATCAGGTAAATATTCCTCAGGAATTCATCATAGAAAAGAACAGAAAATTAATAATAATTGTTCCTTTGAAAAAATGACAACGTCCTTAAATTTTACAACTTTTTTTTTTGAGGGGGTTGCAGCTTTTGGGTATTATAGGCAAGTGTTCTACCACTGAGCTACATCCCCAGTCCAAATTTTACAACTTTTTGAAGTGCTTTGCCATAAAATAACCAGTGAAAGTATAATAATGAAAGATGATATGATCATTCTCATTTCATTTCAAAGCTTTATCAAGATTTTGCTTTAATTTAAAGGCTGCCTTTCATAAAATTAACTCTATTGAAGACCTTTTAACATTTTTGCTTCTATTTGCTACAGTAACTAACTGATGAATTTGATAAATGTGGTATTCTGCAACTTTGGAATCTGTATTTAATTCAAAATAACATAGGTGTTCCATAATGCTTCCATTTCACACAGATTTCCACAAAACACTCTTTTCATGAAAAATTTATTAAGAAGGTATCTTTGGCACATTTCCTGACTGAAAATTTTTTTTAACAACCTAAGAAAATAAGATGTTAACACTTAGGATAATGATGCATGGCTCTCATATAAGAGAGGTACCAGAAAGTGGACTGGTACACACTTTGCTTCAGGAGAACAATTAATTTATTATGAGCTGAAGTAATGTAGGCTTCTCAGGGGAAGTGGGACTATGGAAAGATAGGGTTTAGAGAGGTTTATAGATGTTGTAGGAGAGAATGACACAAGAAAAAGGCATAGGCAAGAAAATACAAGTTGAATCTGGATACAGGGCAGATACCAGGTTGGAGAAAAGGATTCCTGATGTGTAATAGGTGAATGAGTAGGTACTTGGAGGTCTTTTATATGAGCTGAAAGTATTAAGAATTTCATTCTATGATAAGGGTTCAAGACAACATTCTGAAGGATCTAACATCAATCTACAGCTTTACAGATGCATGTTGCCATATTACAATGGCAGCCAGTTCAGGGAAGAAAAGTCTTACTTCTGGAATAAAATAGAAATCCCATCCCACAGTCGATTCTAAAAGAAGAGTAAGGTAAAGAGTTGTGTTTTCTTTCTACATTGGTAAAGACACTAGGTTGATTGGAAATATCTGAGGAGATTATATTTAGCATAGTGTAGCAGGTAATAACAATGATAGATGACTTAAAAAAGATCAAGTCAATATTACATGCCCAATTCATTATTTAAGTAAACATTAATTTGCATATATATCCCAGGAGAGAATAAACTGAATTCTACAGTGACTTAAGTTCTTTCTCATTCACTTTGGAGGTGTTGAGTACCATACAAAAAGAGCCAACATACTATTTAAGGAAGAAGGAATCAAAAAACATTTTCAAATTTACTTGTTCTCTTTTATCTTGTCCATTTAAATAAACCATAATGAAATCTTTATTTCATTCCTGTTTCCTATTAAGAGCTATTTCCATAGGAGTGGTTTCCAAAATAATGGTATATTGATGTAAGAAGTACTTATATGAGGTTGGGCATGGTGATGCATACTGTCCCAGTGACGCAGGGGCTGAGGCAGGAGGTTCGCAAGTTCGAAGCTAGCCTCAGGAACTGAGCAAGACCTGGTCTCAAAAAAAAAGAAAGAAAGAAAGAAAGAAAAAGTATGTACACAAAAAACAAAACAAAGCTACAATTTAGAATTTATTTATTTTAGAAAACTTGAATACAAGCTAATTTACTAACTTTTATTAGAAGGACTGATAGTATATAATTTATAACAACATTTATGCAGTGTACATTAAATGTAGGCATCAAAAACAAATGCAACTGTCATGGTTTCATGTGTCCATAGTCCCAGTAACCGAAGAGGCTGAAGCAGGAGGATTTCTTGGATCCAGAGTTTGGGGCCAGCCTTTGTAACACAGTGAGATCCTATCTCTAAAAAGACTCCAAAATCCAACTATCCCAAAGTTTCCTTTAAGTGGGAATTATTAAATAAGTAGATTGTCACGGCTTTCCCCTACACATTCTGATTCAGTGGTTTAAATTGGGATCCAGAATATTTTAAATAAAACCTCCAAACGTTTCTTTTTTTTAGCCAAGTTTAGGAAATAGGCAGTACACCTTGACTTGGGCCTAAGTTCAGTTCTAAGTTCAGCACTAATAGTTGTATAATTTGTGCCTCAATTACCATTAGATAGCTAGAAAAATGGACTGTCTGAGGGTTCAGCAGCAGAACTAGGCTAACCAGTGACTTAGGGGGTAGTGTCCAGTTTACCTTATTTCTTGCTTTGATTGGACCAAAGGCCAGCTTCCTAATAGTTTAAGGGCAATAGTGTGTGTGTGTGTGTGTGTGTGGCTTAAAATTCATGATTATTTTTAACCATGAAACTTCTGCCATAGATCATTATTATGTTTCACAACTGTTATGCTGATCAATAACTTTATACTTATTTTTTATGTATTCTCTCACATGTGGAAATAGCGAAGTCTTTTTTTTTTAATGTTAAGGTGACTGGGTGTTGTGAAATAAAATACCTTTTCAAAATGTTAAAAAACACTAAAAGAAATAAAAGTTAACATTCATTGAATGCTTAATAATGAAGCACTGTCTCAAACACTTTTTTAATACCATATATTATTTAATCCCCACAACAATCATATGAAGTAGGTGCTGTTGATTAATGATGGAGCACACAGAGCTTAAGTAACTTGCCCACTGTTTATAAGATTTTTTGTTTGCCTGCTTATTTTAATTTGGGGACATCCTTAAGTAACACTTAAGATTTATTTCATGATGTTTAGACTTAACGATCCTTTGACTTCATTTGCTTAAAATTTGATTTCTTCTATCATGTTTTCTTTTGAAACAAATGAAACCTCCTTTTTTAGCCAGGAAGTTAAGGCGGCATACAGAAATCACTTTTTAGTCTAATATGGAATGTTCAAATGATAGAATCTGACAATTTAATACAAGTAAAATATTTATAGTCACTTTGAATATGTAGCTTGATAGTTCATCTGATAATGAATCTTTGCTTTATAACCTTACTAAGTTTTTAATGTCTGAGGTATTTGTGAGCATAGAAAAAAATTCAGGCAATTGTATTTTAATTGATACACAGTTAATATTTAAAAATTTAACTTGTCAGTTGTCTTTTTTTTTCCTTAAGGTGTCAAGCTCAGTATTTTAAAAAATAATACTTTCACTAGGACTTCAATTAATCTTGAAATTATCAGACTAAATTTCCTGAAACATCTTAAAAAACAATAGTTAACAGTACAGTATAATGATTCTAAAAGCACAATCAGCCAAACAAATCTTGTAAATTTCAATCTAATTAAATTTATTAGAATCAAGTTCAGTAAACCAGGTTCTCTTAAATATTAAATGTTGCTTACAAATGTAACTTCTATTGCAAATTCCATATTATAATGATTCTCCAAAGCATTTTACATATCCTTAAGAAAACAGATATGTAGACAAATTACCCGTTATTATTCACTTTATCAATATGTATCTTTTTTCCAACATATATCTTAAACCTCATACAAATTTTTCACATTATAGGTTGTATTTTCTTCAACTTGTCATTTCTTCATCCCAAAACTACATATCTAATTACTGAACAAGACAGAATAGAACTCTCCATCTTCCAGCTTTCTACCACAACTTAGATTATCTGGCATAAATTCAGGGCAGGTCAGGGGACCTATGTCTACCTGCAAACCAGAGTGTGCATACTGAGCAGGGCTTAGTCTACATCTTCTTGTTCAGCTCTTGTCTGCCATTTGAAGTTTTGAGTACTAATACAATTTTAACCAAACATTTAATTTTCAGTTTCTTTGCAATCTGGTTCTTTTCCTAGAAATGATGCATTCTGTAAGTTTTTCCGTTGGGTTACACTTCATCTTTGTTTTAATGGGATTTTCCAAGTCCAATTATGTACATTCTGTGTAACTTTTGGCATTAAGGCCAGTTTGTGTACTAATGGGATTTTGTCACCCTACATGTTACAGTAGTACCCCTTTCTCTTTTATAATTTAATAGCTATCTCATTTGGCCATTAATGATTTTTACTGGCAGTGATAATCAAGTTTAGTTTTTATCCCTTTAAATTCACAAAGCCAAAATGATTTTTCTTTCCTAGGAATGCCAGAATCACCTCCGCAGATATGGAAATGTGAATCTGGAACTGGTGACGCGAATCATTAGAGATGGTGGCCCATGGGAAGATCCAGTGTTGCAAGCTGTTCTTAAAGCCCAGCCAGCATCTCAGGAGATAGGTACTTCAGGAGATTCAAAATCAAAACCAACATTTGTGAGAAGCAAACACAATTTTGTTTCCTTATTAGAGCAGCAGTAGTCATTTCTCTTTATTTTATAATACTGAATAATGGAGTAATTTATTTTCAAATGAAGAATGTTTAAATTGTTATTCTGATCTGGCCCAGACTGATTTTTGACATTAGATTAGGTATATTTATTTCAAGTAATGGGAATTGAGAATGTATTTACTGAATATTACTTATTTATAGGGAGTTTATCACTTCAGTTATAGTTTTAAAATCTGTTTAAGAAAGAATATCCTTATTTATAAAAGTAAAAACAAAAACTTCATGAAACCACATGGGATCTCCCTTACAGGAAACTCCATAAAGGCTGGAACTCTGAATTTATTCTCACCAACACTGTATATTCTACAATTAGTCCAGTGCCTGGTGTAGAGTAACTATTTAATATAAGTATTTGTTGAATGAATGAATGAATGACCACACAATGAATGAATAACTAAATGAATAAATACATTTTAATACTAATTCCAAATACCATAGAGCAGTATTTCTCTAAACTTCATCTACTAATAGAAGTTCAGTTTTATTTCATTCCCTTACTACCTATATCCTTCTTTGACATCGCCTCCTGTCAAATAGTAATCCTCCTGTGACCCTTGTGGGCCAAAATTTCTTTTTGAGTCAGGAGGGTCTGTCACCTACTTAATCCTTTTTTTTTTGGTGTGTGTGGGTCTCCTATTATTAAACTGTTCTGAACTTAAGAATATTTTGTGTCACCAAACATAGAATGTTTGTTTGGAAGCTGTGAATATAAGCACAAAGATGTGGGAAACATTTGAAAGTGGGGAGGGAGCCTATAAAGCGAAGTTATAGGAAAGCCAGAGAAAAAAGAGCTCACAACCCTGGAACCAGTTAGTCCTTGTCTGGTGAGAAAGATACTTTATACCCTAGATTATGCTGAGCAGGTTAGGATATTTCCATTTACGCCAGGTTAAGTGTGGGGTAGGTTGTAAGTGGAGCTGAAGGAGGGAGGAGGCTTTGATTCTCATATTTAAGAATAAACCACCTGCAGATACAAATGTAGAACTATGAGAGTGAGAGAAGATGAAGAGAGAAAACCAGGAGAATAAGTACAAAGTGGGGTATTTGATATAAGACTTTAAGAAAAGGACTAAGGTATATATGACAGTGGTAGAGAACCCAGTGGATACAAAAGAGATGTGTGTGGATCTTTGGAAAGGGATTAAAAAAGAAAAGAAGAGAAAATAGGAGAGGGAGACAGTTGAAGCTGAGGAGAAAGAGTTAGATTATTTAGGAAAAGTATAAAGAGTCTAATATAGGAAAGGCAAAGTTTACTGGGAAATGTGGCCAGAGGAGATAGGAGATAGACAAAAGCTTAGGAGGGAGGAAAAGGGAGAAGAAAGTTTAGACTTCTACAGGAATTTTTAGCCTCTGAGTAGAAGCTAAAGCAAACCTATTGTTGGTTGTTCTAAGGGATAATGACCCTTTAGACTGCATATCACATTAGAATAATAAATATTCCTTTCATAACTACACTAGCAAGCTTCGGGAAAAGCTGCTCTAGAGCCTCATTAATATGGAAAACTTTTCTTTAGTTAGTGATCATTACAGTAAAGATTAGGGTGAAGTTTATTTATGTATTAACTACAAATCAGTGTTTGCCCATAATATCATAACCAGAATTACAAGGCTAATGTTTAAGCCAAAATAAAACATTACTTATAAGCCCTTCATTGATTAAACATATGTAAGTAATCAAACAGTTTTGGATTCAAAGTCATAAAATAAAGGTTCCAGTTTTGATCCTGCCACTTAAAAATTCTTTTTCCTTGGGCAAGTTATTTGACCTCTCTGAGACTCAAGAAATGTCACCTATAACACAAATATCATAAGACCTGTCATAAGGTTGTTGTTAGGTCTAAATAAACTTGTGTAGTTAAGAGTGCTTATATATTTCAAACTGTGTGAATATAGGTATAAATTAGTAATTATCCTTATGTAATACATGAGCATTTTAATAAGCAGTTCTATTTGGCACTATTTTGGATAAATTTTATTTTAAAATAAAATATATCTCATTATTGTTTTTCACTAACATATTGCTTTTCTAATTAATCTGATTTAGTGTGGTTTAATGTGATAACGTAGGATTGAGCTTTTTAATCTTATAGTAATTAAAATAATGGGCTGTAGGAAGAGAAACTATGTAATCTGAGACTAGAAAGGCATCATAGCCAGTACCCTTTGAAACATATTATCAAACTAAAGAGGAAAATTTAATTTTTTCCTTTTCTTAAATTTTAGGTTTTTTTTTTTTTTTTTTTTTTTACTTTTTAGACTGAGAAGAAATCAGCAAATATTTCTTGAGTGCTGTTTTGGTATTGCTCTTATTTTCATTATTCCAACCATATAATTGAAAATTCTTTTCATAAATAAAGTTTACTAAAGAAAATGTTAGTTAAATAACTTGTTAATCTCATTAGATATCATATTTTAGTGGTAAAGTTTCAAACAAAGTTTCAGAGAATCTTTTCTTGAGGGTAACAGAGTGTTTCTTTTTAATATAGTGAACAAATATTTAAGTTCTGAAAATCCACTGTTCTTTGAACTACGTGCCAGATACCTAATTGCTTGTGAACGCATACCTGAAGCAATGGCTCTTATTAAATCTTGTATAAATCACCCAGAAATCAGTAAAGACTTGTACTTCCATCAAGCATTCTTCACATGTCTGTTTATGTCACCTGTGGAAGACCAGCTATTCCGTGAGGTATTGTTTGAGATTTTTGCCAGTTACCATTTTAACCTTACCAAAGAGGGGCGGGGTAGCTCATTATTGTTGAATTATTTTTTTCATTATACCAATGATTTAAAGATCACATTATCTAGATGTGTTCTCTTTTGGCACCATTCTTTAAATGCATGTTGAATTAGAATCTGATGTTAACAAATAATGAAATTAATAAAATATATTCTCTAATAAACATTACTTGAACTTTTGGTGTAACAGAAAGGGTCAAATAAAAAGCAAAAAAACACTGTGATTTTGCCTTTTACCTAACGTAGTAAAATGCTAAATGCTCATATTTATTTATTTTTTCAAGATTAAAGAATGAATCTTTTCCTAATATGGAACCTACTTGCCTGCAGGTTCTAGGCATTAATGAGATTACAAGCACTCATTATAAAATGAAGGTGCTATGCAGTAAAAATAAGAAACATTAAAGTATTTCTCTATAATTCATCATTGCCAGTAGTTTCTTCTGTTTAAATACTTAATGAAATTAGCTTTTTAGACATTTTTAATGAGATGAACTGATTTTTCCTTTCTCACAGCATTTATTGAAAACAGACTGTAAGAGTGGAATTGATATCATCTGTAACACTGAAAAAGAAGGCAAGACTATGTTAGCTTTGCAACTTTGTGAATCCTTTCTTATTCCACAGCTCCAGAATGGTGATATGTACTGTATATGGTAAGTATTCCTAATACAGAAATTAAAATGGTAAGATGGGTACCAGAGGGAGAAATGATTAGCAGTTTGGACTTCATAGCTATTTTAATATTGTGTGAAAATATTAAACTATTTTAAAAATTTTGTGCAAAGAACAACAGTATAAGAATTAAATATCTTAAAAAGAAAATAATCATATGTAACTCATTGTTTAAATTTTCAAGGAAATCGCTTCTCAGCCTTTTGGCTAAGATCAAGTGTAAATTTTCAAGGTATGTGTTATAGTGAAACAACGTTTGAAATTAAGTTTTGGAGCATGAATTTTTAAAAAACATTTGAAAACTATTTAAAAGTTTTAAGTAGGATTTTTAAAAAGTGCTTTCAATTTTTAAGTTCTTTAAAACAATATCTTGAAGGCATATAGTTCCAAATCATATTTGAACATTTTTGTTTTATAGATTAAAATTTTCATATAGCTTAGAGAAGGGGACCTAGGAAGAAGTGCACTTGTCTTCTAGGCGAGTAGTATACTTTTCTTAGTTAAATTTTTATTTTTATTTGAAAAATTGACCATGTCAACTGGAATTGCAAATAGTGGAAGAGAATAAGGAGATGGTGGTGAGACACGTGAACTTCTAAGTAGTTTTAAAAGTATTATCATGTTTTGTATTCTGAAATGGAATATAGTCATGACTGATAATAGTAGATCTTTTCCGATGGGGATAAGAATGTTCTCTGCCCTTAGCTCTAGCAAACTATTTAAATAGGGTATCTTTAGTCTTTTAATTTATTCAGAAGTGAATGGAATCAAGTGTAAACAAACAAACAGAAAGATCTGCTTTATTTTGTTCTTTTCTTTGTTAAATTTTTATTCTTTAAAGAGGGAACTTAAAATGGAATAATGCCTATCTTCCAACTCCTGGCCACAGACAGCCTCTTAAGAATAGAAGCAGGGGCTGGGGATGTGGCTCAAGCGCTACGCGCTCGCCTGGCATGCGTGTGGCCTGGGTTCGATCCTCAGCACCACATACAAACAATGATGTTGTGTCCACCAAATACTAAAAAATAAATATTAAAAATTTATTATTAATAAATATTAAAATTCTCTCTCTCTTTCCTTCTCTCTCTCTCCTCCTCTCTCTCTCTTTAAAAAAAAAAAAAAAAGAATAGAAGCAGTGTGTGTGTGTGACTCCTGCTTTCTAACCAGCAAAGAGTCTTTCTTTTTGACCCTTCTTTCTGAAAAACCTAAGTTTTTTTTTTTTTTGGTACCAAAGATTGAACCCAAGAATGCTTTACCACTGAGCTATATTCCCATTCCTTTTTATTTTTAATTTCGAGACAGGATCTTGCTAAGTTGCTTAGAACATTAGTAAGTTGTTGAGGCTGGCCTCAAACTTGCCATCCTCTTGCATCATTTCAGCCCCCTGAATGGCTGGGATTACAGATGTACCCTGCTGTGTCTGGTCCACAATCTAGTTTTATTCTATTTCAAGCTAACAGGGCAAGCTACTACCCCCATTTCTTTTTCATTGTCATTAATAATAACAACAATAACAAAAATGTCCAACATTTAGTGAGTGCTTCTTATATTTTATATTTGATATATGCATTATCTCATTTAATCCACAATATTATGGAGTAGACTATGTTCAAGCCATTCAGTTTGGAAGTAAAGCCAGGATTCAAACCTAGGCAGTTTCACACAACAGCTTGTGCTGTTAAACATTACCTACTAAATAAGCATCAAATTAAGGAAAAAACCCCATGTTGTTAGGGTGACTGTAGACTCTGTTATAGCTTTCTCTTAGAAATTAGGTAACTTGATGATTATATTAGTAGTTAATAGGGCCCTTTATAAGCTACCTGGGAAGTGTTTGTATACTGAATGTACCCTCTGATTAAAGGAAAACTGAGCTTTATTAACTTGACTTTATGGATTTCTAAATGAGGACTATTGGTGATTTTCAAGGTGTTTTTTTCTTGTTTTCCCTCAAAATCCAACATACAAGTAAAAATAAGATCTCATAAATTCATTCAAAATGGAGTTTTACAACCTCATGCTAAGATTTCTGCTTTGCCTGTTACACAACTAAAATCCATCTGGTAACCCATTCTGGCAGACTTATTAGGATCTTAGAATATTTATTTTGTTTATCAAGTTTTCTTATGACTTAATTATGACTTAATGAAATAAAAGGGAAATAAAGATTTTTGTTACAAAACAAAAAGAAAAAAAATTCCCTTCATTTTGTGCCCTAAGACTGTCTGTAAGGACCTCAAATTATTTTCTTAAACAAGCTGTAAAGTAAAAAAATATACATTTCCAATATGTCAAACATTCATTTGTATGATATTGAGTAGAATATCTCTCCCTTGATTTTCAACTGTCATTTTGTTTTAAAATTTGTTAAAGAGCTATGGTATGTCTTTTTAAATATAGTTGATCTGTTTCCCTTCATTCATATCCGTCTTTTCATAAAACACTTCTTATTTATAATGTCCACCATCATCTCTTATCTCATTCCATGTGTAGTTTTTCTTACTATAGTCAGTCCTTCAAGAGGTTTCAGCATTTAGGAATATAATAGTTGCCATATTATCAGGCTAGGGGTATAGCTCAGTGGTAGTGTACTTGCCTCATGTTATCATGTGTGAGGCCCTGATTCAGTTCCCAATCCCCCACGCCCCTAACACATACACAGATTACCAGATTATCAACGTAAAAATATTTGTTGACTAAATCTTAGTGCTTGGCCCTATAAAATTACAAAGACAAGAAATGAACATAAGAAATTAGCGATTAAATGTCAATATATGCTAGACATTTCATCTATGTGTTTCATTTATCTCCCTTAATTCTTTTAATAAAAATACTGAATAAAGGTTACGTGAGCATTGGCTTTTTAATCTTATTTTTGAAATTTCAGTTACTACATCTGATGTCCCTTTTGATAACTTCTGAAACCAAAGCATTTAATGAAATTAATATATCTTCAGTCTTTCTTTTCAAACACTAAAATAATATTTTAAAAAAATTTTTTAAATGTTGAATAGTAATAATCTCAGTTTTTATGTATAAGGAAGCTGTAGCTGAAAGAGATAAAAGAAACAAAGCTAATAAAAAATGGAGTTGTAATTTACACAATTTAACTAGTCTGGAAGTAAGAGATGTGTTTCACTAGCATAGAGGAAAGATAATATCTATTGAAAGCATACTGGAATGTGACATGAGACACAAGAAGAGCAGAAATACAGTCAGTCCTCAAGATAACTGCTATCAGGGACAGGGAGATTGCTAGTGTTCTTAAAAAATTTGTTTTCTCCCCCCCCCTCCAATTTATTTATTTATTTATTTTTTACATACATGACAATAGTGGAATGCCTTACACTCATTATTATCCATTTACAGCACAGTTTTTCGTAACTCTGTATATAATGTATGTTCACGCCAAAATTATGCCATTATACGTGTACTCTTTTTTTTTGCATTACAATTCTTAATACACATATATACCAGTTTTTCATATCTCTGTATATAAGGTATATTGACACCAAATTCAAATCTTCATAACATATATTTTGTATAATGATGACCATCACATTCCTACATCCTTGCTAATCCCCTTCCCCCTCCTTTTCCCTCCCACCCCTCTTCCCTATCTAGAAATAATCATCCTCCCATGCTCTCCTTCCCTACCCCACTTTGAGTTACCCGCCCTTATATCAGAGAAAACATTCGGCATTTGGCATTTATTTTTTTTTGGATTGGCTAACTTCACTTAGCATAATCTTCTCTAATGCCATCCATTTACCTGCAAATGCCATGATTTTGTTTTTTTTATTGCTGAGTATATTCTATTGTATATAAATGCCACATTTTTTATATCCATTCATCCACTTAAGGACACAGCCACTGAAAGGACTTAAAAATTTGTTTTCTCTGTCATTTTGCTTCAGTGTCTCCCGCTCTTGATAGCAGAACACCAAGAGTCCCCAAATTTCATAATTTAGAGTTAATACCCCAGGGACTCTGGCTTGATTGGGGTCAGTTTCCCACTCCTGAATAAGTGGGAAGAGAGGTCACATAGGAGACATGACCATGGGAGTTTCACCCTTATAATATTAGAGCCATTCCCAGAAACTTATGGCTCACTGTTACCTCCAATTAGTATTTAATGTGATATTAAAATTTAGGGGTTTCATCCCCAATTACGTGTTCTTGCCACTATTACCACTGTACAACATGTCACTGAGGTGATTTATAATGTATTAAAAGTGGGGAAATGCAACCTATAAAACATATACAAGGAAGCATATGAAAGGTATGAAGGGAATAAAAGGTAAGAGGGATGAGATCTATTCTGAAATAGTTTTCACTTTAGTTTGGGGTATTCATGAAGAGAAACTTTGAAAGATGGCTGATCTTTGAAATGAGGAGTACAATCAGGATAAACAACAAAACAATAGTGAAAATAAATGAAGCAGTTTTACCGACAATGAGGAGACCACCCTAGAAGACTACCTAAGGCTCAAGTATTGATCCTTTTCACTCACCCATGTTTCTGTTGCTGTTAACACTGAGTATCATATTGAATAAGCACCAAGTATAATGATCAGGGAGGCTGGAAACAAATCAGGTTAGCAACCACTGTAGTAGTACATCTGTAAACTTAAAGGGCCTAAGATAGCACTGAGAAAGAAGGATAGAGCTGAGAGCAAAAATATAATTGAAATGTAAATGTGCTAGAAAATAAACAAGTTAGGACCTGCAGGGTTGAGGAAATATTTAGTGTCACTGATCTAGAAAAAGATCAACAACTTGCCAGGAATATGATTAATTCTAACTGGGTTATTGTGGTAGAAATCTAAGTTGAAATACACAGGCATGAAAATTTGGAAAGAATTGAGAGCTAGAGATTTGGAAGGAAGGTGTGAAACCTGGTGAATGTTCTAAAGGAGGATTTGTGGTGAACTGAAACTTAAGAGCATCCACACAGCTAGTATGAAATAGAGATGGAATTTTGGTTTTACTTCTTTACCTGCTATTATTTTCTGTGTTGTGTTTTCTGTATTTTGTCTCTTAAGTAGACTATATGGTAATCAAAGTGTCCTTAGATTTGGGGAGAGGGGTAGGAAGTAGGATTTATTGGTGGGCATGACTAAAGAGGGGACAGGAAGCACAGGGGAAGCCCTCACAAGTGCAGGGCTCGCCACTTGTCCAGGGACCATGAATAAGGATGAATAAGACCCATAGCCATTCAAGATGAACCACTTCTCAGCCACCATGTCTTCAAATTCATCTGCATTAAACTTAGTAAAGCCCTACTTCTTTAAGATGTGAATCTTCTGTGACCAGGGAATTTGAACTTGAGCCCTGGCTAAGACCTTAATCACATCATGCTCCTTGTTCTGCAACTTGGTGCAGATGGACGTGATGATTTGGTCAGTATAATCTCTGATCACTGTGCCCTGGGGACTTCCAAAAGCATTTCAAATACCTGTCTGGAGCCCTCGATTATGAACAGCCTAGGAGACAGGAAGGTCCATTGGATCCTGTTTTCAAAGGACCCTTAGGGTAATCTAAACAAGCAACACTTGAGTTATCACTGAGGATGCTGCTGTTTGCAAGTATTGCACCCTGGGGCCCCAAGAAGAAAGATGCCCAGTCAGCTTAAATGGCTGCAAATTTCCACAGATTGAATACCTATATGTGCTTGGCTTAAAGTACATATTCAGTTAAATCACTCAAAAAAATTTTATCAGTTAGATTATGATGCTTTGCCTAACTTTTATGACAAGTTTTAAAAATTTCTAATTTGTTAAAATTAGATAATCAAATATATCAATTATATCTTCTACCCTTGCCTCAAAACCCACTGTTTCTAGCCTTATTTATCCTGTAAGCTTGGCTATATTTTAGAAAGGAATCTACCTCTGAAATACTTTAAATGGTACATAGCTTATCTGCTTAAAGTATTAGAACCTAAAAAAAGAATGATTTAAAACATAGAAAACAATTTCAGAATCAATACGATTATTCAGAATTTTAATGTATATTACTTTTGGTACCTTAATAGATTAAGATAGTCTACAACATTGGTTTCTAAATTTATAAGTAGGATAAACCAAAGTTTATGGCTTTTTGAAATTATATCAGTATTGGTACATTGGGATTACAATTTCTCTTTTGATCTAATTCTAATATGCCAACATATGATTGGAATTCATTCCTTCATTACAAAACTGTACCTTTTGGTCTCTTTTTGTCTTAGCTTCTGTTAGTCTTAGATAGCAGAAGTAGCTTGGGGGTCAGCATACACATTTACACCCACTTCGTGCATATCTTTGCCAGGGCATTGGCATTGTAGAATCAGGGAAAGATAGCTAATGTCTGTATTTGAATAAACTGTATTTTTGATATTTCTCTTTTTTTTTCTCATTTACAGGGAGTTGATTTTCATATGGAGTAAACTACAGCTTAAATCTAATCCTTCAAAACAAGTTTTTGTAGATCAATGCTACCAGCTTTTAAGAACAGCAACTAATGTGAGAGTCATATTTCCTTTCATGAAAATCATTAAAGATGAGGTAAATAGGATATATTTATCCCTTGAATTTTAAAATAAATTTAAATGACAATTCACTGAAACTCGAATCTCTTATAAAATTTATTTGACTATAAAATTAAAAATAAGGAGGATTTTAAGACTTCATTCTCCATATATTACATCCTCCTCTCCCCTAACTCCAAACTCCCAATGTGGAAAAAAAGTCAGTTTACTAAAAATTTGGGAACAGTTGCTTCAATAAGAAGCTATTATCTCTTATGACTAAATATGTTGTCACTTTTGACATTATTCTAAATTCCAACTGTAAAATATTAATTTGCAAATGACCTTTACACGTCTATAGGGAACACCCGTTCACTGTCACAGAAAAGCTTAGTTTATAGTTTAACACTGGTGTTTATATCAAAAGGAACAATGAATTCTGGCATGTTTTGAAACTTAAGGACAATATTTAAAGTATTTATCTAAAGTAATTATAAAAACTCATTGCCTGGTTTTAAAAATAGTCCTGAATCAAGTTTTTCTTGGGCCACTTGCAAATGATTAATTCTATATATGAATTTTACATAGTCATGAAAGTGAATTCTGTACTTTTCCCTTCAAATTTTATTAACAAGATCTTGAATACAAAGATAGGGAAGATAAGGCCACCCTTTATTTTGTAGCTCCATTTAATTGACTTTTTGTGGGTTACTTTTAAATACATAAAGAGGCATCAATTAAATAATATGTTGTTGTTTTTTTTAATGACTTTCACTCGAAATACTAACAAGACTTTCAATACAAAGTCAGGAAAGATAAAGCTATCCTCCATTTTCTAGCTCCACTTAATTCAGTATTTATGTAAGTTAGTCTTAAATATGTAAGGAGACAGCTGTTCAATAATATATTTTGATTTTTTTCTTATTTATGTATTTATCACATTATCACATCACTCATTAGATGTGTGACCATATAGTAATTGTGTTCCCATGATATATAAAGTTGGCAGCATTGTTTGGTTTTTGCTTTGCTTTTTTATTTCTAATTTTTAAATTGCATTTATAGTGTCCTTACTGAATAGTTAACTATTATTCAAATGTATTGTCAGAGTTACCTCTCCTGTATAGAAACAAACTATGGTATAGAACACTTAACATATGATGTGTATCTGAGTCCACTGATAAGACTTCATTTTAAAAAATCAAGATGTATCCATATGCATCTATTTATCTCTGTGTTTACATATAGTTCTCATTTGTACCAAAAGTTGAGAGCCTGTGTTATAGAAAGTTTATATTATGTTGATTTTTCTGATTATTTATAGAGCTTTCTTACTTTCGTGTGTCTGGTTAACCTAAGAATACATAATACTGAGGAAAAATTCAAAGATAAAATAAACATCAAAAATATGATGCTTAATGGTTTATGCCCTACTAAAAAAGCTTTTATCTGATAGAGATCATTCAAGTGTTTCAGTGCTATGAGAAAAGGCATAGTTAACAGTGAATTCGGAAGAAGGTATCACAAATAGTGTATCTGCCAAGGCTGCATAAAGAAGGGAAGATGCTTTAGCTTGGGTTTTAACAGATGAGGACAGTACTAACATTTGTAGAAAATTTTGTAGTTTACAGAACACTTCTTCCTCATTTTATTATTTATTTTTCACAACTGTTTGGTGGCATTAATACGGGAACAAGAAACATGGTGTGAAGTGGATGAGAGTTGAGATTTTAGGGGTTAGGGGTTATTCCTAAAGGGACTTGAATGCTTCACTAAACATTGTAACTTCAGTTTATAATTCTGAAACCACTAAAGGATTTCAGGTAAGGAAATAGCCTATTTACTTTTCTGATGATCTTAAAATTTTAAAAAACGTGTGCATTTGAATACTTTATAATCTTACAAGTCAAGACAGAGGATGTATACAGAACTTAAGAGAAAGGTAGAGAAGGAATTATGTTTTAAACTAGTGGATCTTGAATTTGTTATACTTGGAAAATGTAGGTGGGAAAATTAATTGTAATAGACTTACAAATTTTTAATTCAGAAAGTATTTCAAGCCCGAGATGATGGATTTATAGGAGCAATCCAAAGATAGTAGAATAAATTTGATTCCCATTCATTGTGCAAACATTTATTCAGTGGTCACTATGTACCAAACTTCTCTGCTAACCATAGGAAAATACAAAAAATGAGATACTGTGCCTGTGATTTAGGAATTCAAAGGTAGGCATATATGTAGATAATTCTAAAACAATATGTAAATGCCTCTTAGATATAAATTGTTAAGTCTTTCTTAGTGGAAAGAATAGTGATTACCTTAGGGCAGGAGCCAAGATGGATGGAGAGAACTGATTACAGAGTAGAATTGATACTAAAATAACGAATAGATCAGTAGGAATTTATCACCCAGATAAAGTGGGAACAGTCTCTGAAGTTAAGGCCTGTTTTTGGAACTGTAATTAGTTAAGCAGGGTTTGACATCATGTAAGGAATTAAGAGGGCACGAGGCTGGCAAGATAGTACTCTTTCCTGTCATCTATAATCATATGCAGGCAGTATGACTATGTAACATATGCACCATATATGTACGTACATTGTATATGTGTGTGTGTGTGTGTGTGTGTATGATTTTAAGTATTTATAGATTCTTTCAAATTGTTAGAGGAATTATTTATAACTTAAGATGGATCAACAACAGATTCCTAAATAAAGGCTGTTACATTTGTCTTTGAGTAATTAATAAAAGTTTTAAAGTTTAAATTATTTTTAGATATTTTCCAGTAGGCTTAGTATTCTGATATTCTGCTAGATTGCCAAATGATAACTACTCTGTTCATGTACACTGCATTTCCCCTTTATTTGGATAAACATTTCTTGGGGTGGGGTGGTAGTTCAGTAATAGAGGACTTGAGCATGCACGAAGCCCTAGCTTTGATTCCTAGCATTGAAAATAAATAATATTAACAGTAAAATACATAATGTTTAGTATACCATTATAAAAATTTCCATAATAGTTTTGTTTTTTGGTTTTGGAACTGTAGATTGAACCTAGGGGTGCTTTACCACTAAAGTACTCACCATTTCTTTTTACTTTTAAATTTTGAGACAAAGCTTGCTAAGTTCTTGAGGATGGCCTGGAACTTGTGTTCCTCCTGCCTCAGTATCCCCAGTCACCGGAATTACAGGCATGACTGGCATAAAATTATTTCTTAACACTATTTCCAAGTTAACCCTTCTGTCAAAGAATGTAAGAGTGGTATTTAAAGTAATAAAGTGATCAATCTTGCATTTGTAAGCCGTTGTAATAACTGAAACTTATGAAATATTTTGTTGTGGTTACTGAGTTTGTTAAACTTGAAAATTAAAGTGAAAACTAATGTCCTATCTATTTCAGATTTCTTGTTTTAAAAAAAGAAAGATAATAATAAACAGGAGTTAAAGCTACCAATTAAGGAAAATTGCACCTTGAAATACTGTGTGCTAAAAGGTTCCCCTTCATAATTGTATTTTTTTAAAAAAAGTTGCTATAATCACTTTTTTAAAAAAGTTATTTAGTAGTAATATTTTTCTTTTTACAGGTTGAAGAAGAAGGCTTGCAAATTTGTGTTGAAATTTGTGGTTGTGCTCTACAACTTGACCTTCATGATGATCCTAAGACTAAATGTCTAATTTATAAAACAATTGCACATTTTTTGCCAAATGATTTGGAGATCCTCAGGATTTGTGCGCTTTCAATATTTTTTCTAGAGCGCTCCTTAGAAGCTTATCATACTGTTGAAGAGCTTTACAAACGTCCAGATGAAGAATATAATGAAGGCACAAGTAGTGTTCAAAATCGTGTTCGTTTTGAATTACTTCCAATTTTGAAAAAGGGATTGTTTTTTGATCCTGAATTTTGGAACTTTGTAATGATTAAGAAGAACTGTGTGGCATTACTGAATGATAAATCAGCAGTTAGATTTCTAAATGAAAGTACACTGGAAAATTCTACAGGTAATCTAAAAAAGACAGTGGAACAGCAAAGTTTAGATGAAGGGCTTGACTCTCTTACAGATCAGAGCACTGGAGAGACTGATGCTGATGATCTATCTGGAGTGCAACCTAGAGGTCATGTTAATACAAAGAAAAACCTTACAGCTCTTAACACTTCCAAAGTGGATCACAATGTTCCTAGACATCGGTGTATGCTATGCAACAAGGAATTTCTTGGTGGTCATATTGTAAGGCATGCCCAGGCTCATCAGAAGAAAGGCAGTTTTTCATGTGTAATATGTGGTAGGAAATTTAGAAACAGAGGACTTATGCAGAAGCATTTAAAGAATCATGTTAAGAAGATACAGAGACAGCAAATTGCTGCAGCTCAACAAGATGATCAGGAAATCACTGCTTTGGAAGAAATAAATTATTCCAGTCCTTCCATTTCATTTGAAAATGGAAATTCTGATAACAAGGATTTGGAAGTAGGAACTCTGACTGCTTCCAGTGATGGAAACAAAGAAGTCATTCCTGAGCATGTGGCTGAATTCATTGAAATTCCCCTAAGTGTACCAGAAGATGTGATTGAAAACATTATTGAAAATGGCAATCCTGATACTTCTTTAAATAATGTTTCAGAGCCTTTACCTCAATGTGAGGATGACTACGGGGAGGAAGAAGATGAAGAAGGTGATTATGAAGATGATGATTATGACCTGAATCAAGAAACTTCAGTACTTCATAAAATCAATGGAACTGTGTGCCATCCAAAAGACATATATGCTACAGATCAAGAAGGAAATTTTAAGTGTCCTGCTCTTGGCTGTGTCAGAATATTTAAGAGAATTGGATTTCTAAACACACATGCAAGGACTGTACATCCAACTGACTTAAATGTGCGACAAACAGTAATGAAGTGGAGCAAAGGAAAGTGCAAATTTTGTCAAAGGCAGTTTGAAGATTCTCAACATTTTATAGATCACCTTAATAGACACAGCTATCCAAATGTGTACTTTTGTTTGCATTTTAATTGCAACGAGTCGTTTAAGTTGCCATTCCAACTTGCCCAGCATACAAAAAGTCACAGGATATTTCAAGCTCAGTGTAGTTTTCCAGAATGCCATGAGCTTTTTGAAGATCTTCCTCTGCTATATGAACATGAGGCTCAGCATTATTTAAGTAAAACACCAGAATTGTCTGTACAACCAAGTGAAGCAGTTCTTTTGGATGTTCATACAGATTCAAATTCTATTCATCAGGAGAAAGACTCATCTAGTAATGAGAAACAAACTGTTAGTCTGCCAGTTCCTACTAGCAAATCAAGGAGAGATTCTACAGAACCAAAGACATGTATAGAAAGTATGGAAAACAAATCAGACAGTTTAGTCCAGAATGGAAATGAACATTCTGATGACACTGTTTCAAATATAAGCTTGATAGACCAAAAGATGCCTGACATAGAGCCAAATTCAGAAAATAGTTGTAGTATTAGTGATTTAGTCAATGGACACAGTGAAATAGAGCAAGCACCTCTAGTTTCATCAGATCCTGCTTTGAAAACTGATGGAAACAGAATCAGGACAGAAAATGGTTCTATTTTACCCTCTGTTGTACCACAAGAACATAATACCCTGCCAGTATCTCAGGCACCATCCAAACCAAATCTTGCAAGTGAACATACTTCATATGGCTTAATTTTAACAAAGCCATATGTTAGACCATTGCCTCCTAGTTACCTTGATGAACGGTACCTTAGTATGCCAAAACGCAGAAAATTTCTGACTGATAGAGTAGATGCCTGTTCTGATCAAGATAACATTTATAAAAAATCAGTGAAAAGATTAAGATGTGGCAAATGCCTGACCACCTACTGTAATGCAGAAGCACTTGAGGCTCACCTTGCACAAAAGAAATGTCAGACACTCTTTGGATTTGATTCAGATGATGAAAGTAAGTCTTCTATGTTCTCATTAGATGTATCTGTAGAAATATGAAGTTCCATAAATATAGGTATAATACATCTTTATGGGGCTAAAATAATTAACATTTGCACAACATATGTAATAAAGCACCACCCCACACATTACTTCCTTTAATTCACAAGCACTGTTAGGTGATATTTCTATTCCTGTTTTATAGATCACATAACTGAAATTCACAAGTTTTGCATAGGCATAGGAAAGTAATTTGGGGAAGCCAGGACTTGAATAAAAGTTTTGTATATTTTATCCTACTTTTTCCACTATATCACAGGCTTTTCTTCATTAAAATTTCATGTAATAAAAGTTTTAGAAACAAAATAATTTTTATGGAAATGCTTTTTCAGCTGCATGCCAGAATATAAATCAAGTGAAGTTGAGTATTATAAAAAATAGAAGTAAGAAAATAGTTGAAAGAAAACAAAAAGGAGTAAAAAAAAGAGATTGCCTTTCTATTAATGCAATATCCTTTGACTAAGGGTATGAGTTAAATGGGAATCTGACTTAGAATTCCTTTTGAACATATATAAAATTTGAATTAATAGACATGTTCTGTTTTACAGGTGCCTGATAAAAATGTTTCAGAAAGATCTGTCGATCAAGCAGTAGTGTGAAAAAAAACAAAACAAAACAAAAAAAAACACTACTTCAAGAAAACGCATCATCAGTTTGCTATTTCCCTGATGGCCTTAATTTTAGAGTGGTCTCGGATTACTAAAGATAAAAGACAAAGCACATTTTCTAGAATGAACTTGCAGAGGAGATGTGCTGGTTTTAGACTCCAAAAGGGTTATTATAAAACTCCCAAAGTACCAGTTATCCAGAAAACCACATTTTCAAAAACTTTATGATGATTAATAGCAGCATGTTCAGTTTTGCTTATGTGAAAACATGTTTGGGCAACAAATCGGAGGGGAAAAAAAAACCCAGCTATGGCCTTACAGAAAAGGAAAAGTTAACCCAGTAAAAAAAAGGAGGTGGAGGGAGAGCTGGTTTAAAATAATAAACAATGTAAATCATTCTACAAATGGAATTTGTTTTTTTGTCATACATAATCAGATTATGTCCTTCTTTCTGGTCAACCGTTTTAAGGAACCACTGCTATTTGGTTTGTGATATAATTTAGTAGCTGATACATAGAAAAAAGCTTGCTTTATCATCATGCTATCTATTAAAGACTGTAACTGTTTCCAGATTGATTAGACAGGCCAAACCTCAATGAATGATGATACCAGCATTTAAAATTAAAAAACAATAAAAAAACAATGCTTTGCTAATGAGCTCTTGATAGAACCTTCCACTTTCCGCTTTTGTAATATAAATTGGTTATATTTTAAAACACATCAGTGTCAATTAAATGGAAAAGTACCATCGGAAATTTGGGGGTATTATGGGAGGAATCTAAGACCATTACAGGCTACGTAGTTGAAGGAAAACACTGAATTGCAAATTCTTCAATGTGAATAATGGTAAAAGCACACTGGGATATTTTATTTGTATATAATGTTAGGACATTGCTTGATGATTCACAGTAAGGTCCTTTAGACATTAGTGTGAGTTATCTAAGTACAGTCCTATGAAAATAACTGGCTTAAAAAATGTCAGCTAAGAATCAGGTTGAGAATTCATTCATTTTATTCAGTTAGAATTAATTCCAAAATAAGCCATACTACTTAAGTTTTTTATTCATTAGTGATGAATTTGGTCTGCATAGTAATGTTTATATATAAAAGTAAGTATTTACACAAAAATTTGCACAGCAGGAACATAGTAAGAGATATATTAATGCATTATTTTCCTTGGTGACCAGTAATTTTCCTAAGGAAGATTTAACTTAATAAATTATTAAAACATACATTTAAAAATTTTTTAAAATACCCTCTCAGATGTTTTCCATTTGTCCCATTGTTGAAAGGAGGATGCTTAAAGATCTTTTACCTAATAGTATGTTAAAGTAAAACAGGAGTAAAAAGGTAAAATGCAAAGGCAAATTCTTTAAAAACTGACCCATAATATACAGATGTCAGCCAACTATTCCAATTATTTCAGCTGTTAAATTTTTTTTTTCAAGGCAGACAATCTCATCAGATCCTACTACTACAAATTTTAGGAATACTGGAACTTCTTGAGTAAGATTATTAGGAAAAAATGGGACATTTCTTCCAGGGTAGCATCCAAACTTTTATTAAATTTGATTTCCAGGTCATAGTAGATCAGATAATCTAAAAACTACGTCTCAGTTATATTAGTTTATTTATCATGGGCATTCACTACTATGCAATGATGGTCGTTACGTCCATTCCAATGAAATTTAAGTTTGTTTTGTTATGTAGCCTACATTAGGCTGTGGAATTTACATGTAGATAACAAATAAATAAAAACAACTCCTAATCAAGTTTTTAAATCCTTTCTTTAAAGGACAATGTTTTCCATACTTCGTGATACTGAAAATGTAATAATTGAGTTTTATTTCATTTCATTCTAAAAATACATCTTGTAATAAAAATTTTGTTTGGAAACTGGTTCATCTGGACAATGAAGTTTTTTTGAAATAAAATTTCTGCTTTGTACATTCCAGAAGTTTAAAATAGAATTTTGCCACATTTTTTTTACTTTTAATTTTTTTATAAGTTGTAATCATTGACACAAATATATGCCCACAAAGTGTTAATATTTTCACTGATTTTAAAGTTCATGCTAAGATGTTTCAAACGTATTCCACGTGATATTATTCTGTTTTTACTCCAAAGTTTTACTCCTACTTTTGTGTTAGAAAATTTTCTGCAAGAGATCAAATTGGTTGATAAAAATCAAGAAATGTCATGAAGTTCTACTTAACTACATTGTTCTTTTTATTTATACACTTCTCAAATAACGCCTATTGAAAGAATGTATTTTCTTCTGTCTTCTAAAATGTAAACCTACATCTTTTTGCTTTTATGGAGTCCATAAAATTCTAACAGTTTTAATTTGGGATTCAGAAAAAAAGGAAAATGTCTTTTTACTCCTCAGATTATTTTCATTTTCTTCTTTTCTACTTCTCTTTTGAGGATATGACATCTTACATGAATCAAGTTTCAAATCTTTGTTTTGAATAAAAATTTCCTTCAAAAAATTAAATATTAACTTTCTGCTGTGTCAGCGAGGTCAAGAAAAGAGCAAGTCTGAATTTTTGCTGCTCACCATAGACTATACTGAAAAGGGGAATCTCCGTGGACAAGGACACTGGTACTTTGGGCTTTAGCCATATTCCTTTTTTTAAAAAACCACCAACTATATAACGCATACATAATTTATATTATTGAACTTGTGATTCTTTTCAAATCACACAGAAGGTTCAGCCGTATTCCTTTCACATTTGGTTTAATACTATTGTATGGGTGAAAAAACCTAAAAGGGATGATAGTGTTTATTTTTTAATTTATTTGGTACTGTAAAACACCTTTTTGGAATGAGTAAATGCTGCATACGCATTTTGGAATTGTAATATGTGAAAGATATTACCGATTCAGCAAGAAAGGAAATTTGTGCTTCCTTGTTGAACATTAAATTATTTTACTTTGCATTTTATAAGAGTACAAATTAAAACTGAGCCATTGAACTGCAATAAATCAACAATAGTGTCTCATTTCAAGAAATTTTTTGTACTGTACATAGATTTGTTCAATAAAACATTGTCCTTGTTGATAATGCAAGTGTTCAGTTTTATGTAGTACATGCTTTCAAAAGGAATTAGGCTTATTTAAGGTAAAAATATTTTATGTCTCATCATTAAAGGAATGGGGTATTTCAGTTACTGTCATTATGACAGATTATTGTATGATTTTTTTATAAACATAATACAGAAAAATCTAACAGTTTACACAAAATAGACATTTTTAAACATTATTTTAACAAATGTCCATATGCAGGAACAACAGATGATAGAATTCTATCATTAAAGACACTTCAGGTAAGTGGTTTCAGTGTGATAAAGAACTCTGCTTAGTGGGGGTAAAGAAATACCAGAACTCTCCACCAAAGGCTTACCCATTCATTCACTGTCTAGTGAATGGATATGTCTGTATTTGTAATTCTACAAAGATGAACTTGTGGGTGAGCTAAAAAATAAAAAAAAAGTAGACTGAAGTCATGTTAAAATATTAGGATATCCTGGGCATGGTGGCACAGGCCTGTAGTCCCAGCAGAAGGACCATTTGAGCACAGGAGTTTGGAGCAAGCCTGAGAAATGGGGAGACTCAATCTCTTATACAGGGAGATCTAGATGTGTAGCTCAGTGGTAGGGCACATGCTTAGCATGTGTGAAGCTCTTGTTTTAATCCCCAGCACATACAAATATTAAAATATAAATCACAATGAAATACATTCCTACAAAAGTATTTCAGTGGGGAAATGTTTAGGTCAATTAATGTGTAACCAAAAATGATGTTGTTGGCCATAACACTTAAATGGGAAAAATGAGGCTTTGTGTAGAAAAATAACCACTTTTAATGCAGTGAGATAGAACTGCAAGTGAAAGAATAGATAATGATTTATCATGATTTGCACATATTACACAAATGAGAAAGTTGTTGAAACAGTATAGTTCTGAGGTATAAAATTCTGATTGGGGATTCAAGACAGCAGTTTAGAGGAAGGCTATATTCTTAGCTGCTCTGCAGCATGGGATTCAAGCAGCCAGTACTGCTCCTCAGTAAGATGGGTGAAAGAGATTTCGCTAAAATTCAATACTGGACAATCAGAATGTCATAATCAAATTTGGGTATATTAACCAAAGATGACAGAGTACCTTGGAGCTAAGCCAGTTATGACAGTGACAGCTGTAATGGCACTGGTTCACCACAGAGGAAGGGAGAATACAGAAATAGATTTGGTACATAAAAACCTGAGATCAGAAAAGAGCCCTGAACTTAACTGATCCCGAGGCTGCCGTAAGCACTAGTGTTTGAAAAGAAAAGGGCTGTTTCCCAACTGGCCTCAGAGAACTGAGGCAGAGCCATCTTGAAGTGGTCATGCTGCGGCTGTTGTTGCAGAGCTAGGGTATCAGCAATTTTAGCATTTTTAATATAGTTATTTTCCTTGCCTTCTCTTTTGAGAGTTAGGATTCTTTGATTTGTATATTTTTCAGTGTATTTGTTTATATTTATTTTCTTCTGTTAACAGCCAAATTCTATCCGCAAGCACTTACTGTGCGGCGTAAGGTGTACCTAGAAGAACATGAGTGAAACAGGCATAGAGAAGATTGTAACTAGGAGGATTCATGTTGAAAAAGGAAGGGGGAGTCCAGCTCACTTCTCTTTTAGTCTGGAAGCTCCTGTGACCAGCAGAAGCAGACCAGAAATATGAATGGGAGTGTGAATTACACTTATGGATTAATTCTGGGAAGGCTATGTTCTGGGTACCATCATGTGTGGAGAACTGGCTCCCATTCTTGGGATGCTCCTTAGATCCAGAACCCCAAAAGATAGGAGCAACTTTCAGGCCCTAAGGGTGTGTTGATCAAATTTCTCTAGAGCAGATACCACTCAAAAAAGTCCCTGAGGCCTGATTAGACCAAAGCCCCACCCCTCAGAAGTCCACTCCCTTAACTCTGAAGCAGCTGCACCCTAGGAGTGCACTGATCTGGTCTGTGCTGACAAAATTCCAACTGACAGTATATTCCACTCCATTCTACCTTATACTGCTGAGACGGAAAGCTGAGAATTATTTGAATGAGATTCAGACTTTAGCTACTACAACTGGCAGCTCAGAGAGCAATATAAAGAGTAAGGGTTTAACAACCCTTGCTTTTGCTTTCAGGACATAGCTCAAGAAGACATGGAAAGACAGGTGGGCATAGTCAATGCCCATACATCTTTGGTGACTATTCTGACCACCATTAGTGGAGACTAAGGTCTCCCCGCCCCCAACCCGGGTGTGTGTGTGTGTGTGTGTGTGTGCTTGATTGGTTCAGAGACATATACATATATATTTGTTTCTTTTTTTCTTCAATTTTCGCATTTTTAATTTTTACTATAGTTATTTTTCCTTGCTTTATCTTTTGAGAGGATTCTTTGGTTTGTATGTTTTCATTGTATTTTTTCTATTAACAGCCAAATTCTATTATTCTCTCTTTTTCTCTCCTTTGTTTCTGGTATTTGTTCTCTTCCTTCTTTATTACCATCACATGCTACATCTCTTCTGCAGTCTCTGTTCAATTTTTTATTTTCTCTTAACTGTATCTTGATTATCTTTTAAAATTGATTTATGTAACTCCTGCCCCTATCATTATTGATGATGAAATTAGTAGTGCTGTGGATGATATAGTTGACAGTAGTATGCTTTAAAGCCAGATTTGGTTCATGGCTATTGTTTTTACTACTGACAATTGCTGACCTCACATTCCTGTTTTGTTGGCAATAATATTATACATGTCATAATAGGAACTGGGTATTTATTTTAATGCTATATATAGTTTGCATTGGTTGTTTCTATTATTTGTTTTGCCCTATTCTGTGAGGTTCTGGGAACCTACATGGATACTGTAAGTTCAAAGGGTAGAGACTCTGCTGTTGGACTAAACTTAACCTTTTGGTAGTGCACCTTGCTGCACACTCAAATTAATGATACTCAATCTTTAGCTACCCTTTAATACAAAGAATACAAAAGATGAAAACCCAAACTAGTGACCAGACCCCAAGTAGAAACAGACAGGGGTAGGTCCCCAGGTCCCACCTACAGGCACCCACTGACAACAAAAACAGAATTAATACCAAGGCTACGGATACCACACTTACAAGGGGAGTCTCAATCTAGATTATTTTAGGACATTTTGGCAAGTGAAGACTGTGCCCTAAAAAGGCCCATACATAAGAGCAGAAGAGAAATGCCTCCCAACATATTCACAAAACAGAAATACAAGAAACATGAGCACACAATGTTATATGACACTTCCTAGAGTTCATAATTCACCAGTAACTGACCCAAAGATACTGATGTGGATGAAATATCAGATAAAGAATTCAAAGAATCATTTAAAAAGTGATCAAGAGAACGCAGAATAACAACTTTATGAATTAAGGAAGTAAGTACAGGATATGAATAAGAAATTCAATAAGGAGATAGAAATATTAGGGGAAACCCCCCAGAAATCTTGGAAATGAAAGACACAATAAATCAAATAAAATGTTCAGTTGAAAGTTTCTCTACTATAGTAGGCCATGTTGAAGATGGAATCTCAGAGCTGGAGGACAATGTGGCAGCCTTGAACAGTCAGTCATTATTAAAGGAAAAAAAGTGACCATGATCAGAATATACAAGAACTCTGGGGCAACATTAAGAAAGCAAATTTAAGAATCACTGAAATTGAGGAGGGTTTTGAGATGTAGGCCAATGGAATAAATTAATATCTTCAGGAAAATAACAACAGAAAATGTTCTGAACCTTCAGAATGAGATGGACTTCCAGATACAGAAGGCATTTAGAACCCCAAGATCAAAATAAAAACCTTTTCATGACACATTATAATTAAAATGCCTAATATACAGAACAAAAATAGAATTTTAAAAGCCTCAAGACAAAAAGATCAGGTCACATTTAGAGGCAAGCCAATCAGAATCATTTCTGATTTCTGAGTACAAACTCTCAAAGGCAGTAGGGCTTGTAATGATATATTCCAAGTCCCAAAAGAAAATAACTCAACCAAGGCTGCTATATCCAGCCAAGGTTATCCTTCAAAATTGAAGAGAAATATAAAATTTCCAAGATAAACAGAGATTAAAAGAATTCATGGCAACTAAACAAGCACTACAAAATTTACTTAGTGAAATACTCCATACAGTAGAAATCAAAAACAAACTCAAAAGAGTTCACAGATGAACAACTTTCATTTGAAGAGTAGCTAAACAAATAAGAATCTAGCTCATTATAAGTAAATCAAAATGCCAGGAATTAATAAACATCTCTCTGTAGTAATGTAAGTGGTCTCAACTCTAATGAGAAGCCATAGGCTGGCAGAATGGATTAAAAAATGAGACCCAACTGTAAATTGTTTGTAAAAGTCACATCCTACAGGCTCGAAATTCATTCTATAAAGCCAATATCACACTCATACCAAAACCAGATAAGGACACATCAATACAAGAAAACTATTATAGACAAATATCCCTGATGAACTTTAGATGCAAAAGTACTTTGTAAAATACTAGCAAGTCATGTTCAATATTAAGAAGACTGTACAAAAAAACCAAGTTGGTTTTATTCCAAAGACACAAGGATGGTTTAATATATACAAACCAATAAATGTAATTCATCACATAAATCTATTTATGCAAAAAAATCAGAAAAACAATTGCATTCACAATAGCCAATAAATAAATAAATAAATAAATAAATAAAATCTAGCCAAGAAAGTGAAAGACCTCTACAATGAAAACTATAGAACACTGAAGGAAGAAAGAAGTTGAAGAAAACCTGAGAACAAGGAAAGACCTCCCATGTTTGTAAATAGGCAGAATTAATATTGTTATAACGGCCTTACTACAAAAAGCAATATACAGATTTGATGCAATCCCCATCAAAATATCAATGACATTCTTCACAGAACTAGAAAAAAATTCCTAAAATTCATTTGGACAAATTTAAAAGGCCCAGAATACCCAAAGCAATTCTAAGCCAAAAAAAGAAAAAAGCTACAGTCACAATACCTGACTTCAATTTATACTACAGAGCTACAAAAACAAATACTGCATGCTACTGACATAACAACAGACGTATAGACCAAAGTTACAGAATAGAATATATAGAGAGACAAACCCACACATCTATAGTCCTCTGATCCGTGACAAAGATGTCAAAAACATATATTGGTAAAAAGACAGCCTTTTAAAAAATTGGGCCAGGAAAAAATGGTTATGCACATGTAGAAGAATGAAACTACACCTTTATCTGTCACCTTGCACCAAAATCAAGTCAAAATGGATCAGAGACCTAGGAATTAAACCAGAAACTATGAAACTCCTAGAAGAAAATACAGGGTCAACATTCCAACATAGAGGCACAGGCAACATCTTCTCAATAGGACCCCTAAAGCTCAGGAAATAGTGCCATGTGTTAATACATGGGATGGCATCAAATTAATATGCTTCTGCACAGCAAAGGAAATAATTAGGAATGTGAAGAGAGAACTATCTCAGCATCACAGCCTAGTGAATAGGAGAATCTGGCATCTGGGAACTTCCAGTGGAAATTTCCTCTGGCCAAGACCACTCAGACATATTATGAGCCCTATCCAACCTCTTTCTGAGGTCCCACACAACAACGGAGATGGGGGTGACCTGCTGCAGCCACATAGCCTCTCAGAGATGGATGTGACTTGCCAAGATGCCAATCGACCTGTTGACTGCAAGACATCAAGAAGCAAGACTCCAACTCCACCCCTGAAACCTTATCTCTGCCTTTGATGTACTCTGTTAAATAAACTACAGGGGCCATTTTTTATTTGTCCAGCTCCAGCTCCTGTGTAGGCTGGATCTATCAGGTGCTCTACTTGAAAACTTTAATTATTTCTGACTTATTTTCTCTGGTGGCTTATATCTTCTTGGGAAGGATAAAGGAGCCCCTGGCAAGGTGCTGGTTGCTTCCCCATAAATATGTTCAATAACTTTAGCAATTAGGGAAGTGCAAATCAAAACTACACTGAGATTTCATCTCACACCAGTCAGAATAGCGGTCATCAAGAATACAAATAATAATAAATGCTAGAAAGGATGTGGAGAAAAAGGAACACTTTTTCATTGTTGATGGGATTGTAAATGAAAATAACCACTATGGAAATCAGTATGGAGGTTCTTCAAAACACTAGGCATGGAACCACCATACGACTCAGCTATGCCACTCCTTGGTATTTAATATGGAGGTTCTTCAAAACACTAGGTATGGAACCACCATATGACTCAGCTATACCACTCCTTGGTATTTATGCTGAAGAATTAAAATCATCATACTACAGTGATACATGCATACCCATGTTTATTGCAGCACAGTCAACCTAGGTGTCCATCAACAGATGAATGGATAAAGAAAATCTGGTATATATACACAATGGAGTTTTATTCAGCCATAAATAAAAATGAAATTATGTCATTTCCAGGCAAATGGCCGGAACTAGGGACTATTAAGTGAAATAAGTCAAACTCAGAAGGTTAAGAGCTGTATGTTTTCTCTCATGAGAAAGCTAGAAGGGAAAAATAAAAAGAAAAATGGATGCAATTCTCATGAAAATCAAAGGGATATCAAAAGAGGGAAGGAACCAAGAGGTGGGAGGTGGTAAGGAAGGGGGAAAGTGCTGGTGATATTGGGCAAATTATATTATTATATTATGTATTGTGTGAATGTACAAATAAGTAACAACAAGCCACCAGTATATATAACTGTAATGTACCAATAAAAAATGTGGAGAAAAATTGTGTCATATAAAATAAAATGTGACATAATTACATTCATATAATCTTAGACTAAATGTGAACTATTTTTGAACAATGAATGTACTAAGATATTTGGGCAAATTATTGGAATTTATATAACTTTCTTGAAGTTTCCAGAAACTTCCAAGTTTCTATAATTGAAGAATTCTAGTTACTAAGTATGCTTTAACGATAACCCAATTAAGTTGCTTTTCACTGTGTCTTAGTCTATTTTGTGTTGTTTTAATAGAATATCTGACACTGGATAAAGTCTAAAAGAGGTTTATTTGGTTCACAATTCTGGTGGTTGGAAGCACTAAACAGCACGGTGCCACACCTGGATATATCACAACATGTGGAGAGGCAGAAATGGAACCAGTGTGTAAAGGAGGCATATATGCCAGCAAGGAAGCAAAAGAGAAGGGAGGGGGCCCAGGCTCACTCTTATAATAAATGTATCTCAGAAGCCAACCAACTCCTTTGAGAATTACATTGATTCCTTCCAAAAGTGGTACACCCATGAGCTGATCATTTCGTAAGAGTTCAACTACCTTGGTATCATTAAACCAAGGATGGAACTTTTTTCCCCCCTATTGCTGTTATCCACTGATTTTGAAATCAATATAAATCTTATATTATGCTAGATGCTTTGGTGTTGGTATGAGCATTTGGGGGACACAATCAAATCATATCAATACCAAAGCACCTAGCATAATATCAGATTTTTATTGATTTCAATACTCAGTGAATAACAGCAGCAGAGGTTGGGGCTATATATCAATTTTAAGTGGAGTCAATCCAATATTATATGGAATAAAAATTAAAAAAAAAGAGGTTCATTCTTTTTTGATAGGTCCTCTAAATTGGGAAGAAATTCTTTTATTCTACTAAATTACTGTGTATCAGCTACTTTCTATGTAGTACCTCTATAATTTATGCTTGTTAACTCAAGCATAAACATAAACACTGCTTTTCAGACACCAAGACTCAAAGACCAACTAAAATCACACAGTTAATAAATGGAGAGGTGGGAATGAAAATCATAAGTGTCCTAAAACCATATTTCCATTCTGCCATGTGAGTTTCCCCTACAAATACAGAATATGAGTGAATCTAATAAATGCAAATAGAAAGGGCTAGCATGGCCTGAGGATCAGTAATTTCAGAGACAGGATAAAGTCTGATACAGATATTTCATTGCCTGACTGATATTTCATTATCTTCTACTAGCAGTGATTCGTAAAAGTGTGGACCCTGGAGCAGCAGAATCAGCATCACTGGTGAAATTGTAAGAAATGCTAAATATTGGTCAGGTTGAGAACCAATCTGACATTTAACAAGTAAGTCTTCAGGTAATTCCTGTGTAAGCTAAGGTTTGAAAACCACAGATCTAGAGTAATATAGTTAATTTTATTTCACCAGAAAGTAATCGGTTTCCTCTTAAATTAATAGATCCTTCTCAGGAACTGTTTCTAAGACATTTACATTTTCCCATTAGTTGGTACTTAAATAACTACAGTTGGGTGAACAGATTTTTAATTAGTAAGACCTAATAACTCAAACTGCTCAAACTTGGAGAATATTTTTTATTTCTGTTCAAGAAAGAATTCAGTGTAATGTTTACTGAAAACAGTCAAACAGGCATGAAGATTTGCTGTATTAAAATTCTAGCATGATAGTTTTATGATAGTATAAACCTAAGGAATTAAGGATATTCCACTGAAATCAGACTTCCTTATCTATAAAAGTAGATATAAGAATTGCAAGGTTATAAGAATTAAGTCTGTTAGGGGTATGGTGCTGATTTTTGTCATGATTTTGCTAAATTTCTCTTGTTATGGTTACTGTCCCAATTTTGGCTCCAGTCATGTTGACAGCGGCAACTGTCCTCATCATGCCATTTTGTTCTATGCATTTTTCACTACTGCTCTCCCTCGCAGGTAATTCTTCAGCCTCCTCCTGCACCACCTTTACTAATTCAATCTTTCTTAGGCATCACCATTGCTCCAGAAGCCTGACCTTGATTACTCTGTATTCCTATTAAAATATACTTTCTCCAGTGTTCCTTCTCTCAGTAAATGGTTTGAGCTTGTGGTACAAACCAATTAAAATCTTGTAATCATTCCTATGACATCCTCCACCCTTCTCTCACCTGGACTACTATGGTAGTGTCCTAGTTGGAGGACCCTTATCCTCTACTTTTTTTTTAATTGTGGTATTGGAGATTGAACCCAGTTGTTCAGTAACTGAGCTACATCCCTAGACCTTTTTGTTTTATTTTTTTTTTATAATTCACTAAGTTGTCCAGGTGTACCTTGAATTTAAGATCTTCCTGTCTCAGCTTCCTGAATAGCTGGAATAGTATGGGCCACTGGGCTTGGCTCTTCCACTCTTGCCTTCCTTCAGTCTATTCTTCACGCCACCAAAGTGTGATCCTGTTTGAAATAAGTCAGATTATTCCATGCCTCAGCTTAAAACCCTAAAGTGACTTTACAACTCACTCATTTATTTAACAAATATTCATTGCATACCTACTATGTGGAACAAAACAAACAAACATCGGTCTTTGGAACAAAACAAACAAACATCCTTGCTTCACAGAACTCATCTTCTACTGGTGTCAACAAACAATACAGTATAAGTATCATCCAATACAATAGCCACTAGCCACATGTGGCTATCATGATTTAACTGAAATTCAAATAAGACTTTAAGTTCTGTTCTTCAGTTGTATTAGCCACATTATAAGATCTCAACAGCTATCAGTAGCTGATGACTACTATTATTTGGCAGTACATACACAGAACATTTTCTTTATCTCAGATAGCACTTTGACAGGTTATTTTATATCAGAGGTTCTCAACTGGGGGTGATTTTGCTGTCTCCAAGGGAACATATGGCAACAATAGAGGTATTTTTGATTATCTCAACTAAAAGGAGGTGGTTACTAACACCTTGTTGATAGAAGGTAGGGATGCTCAAAAGCATCCTACAATGCACTAGTCAATTCCTATGACAAAAAATTATCCTTCCCAAGATATGTCAATAGTGCTATATTCAGGAAAAATAAAGTCTAATTCAAACTATTTCTCCTAATATATTCACAGTACAGATTACTTTCAACAGTAGATCCTTCCCCAGACCCCTGTGACAACCAATCAATTAATTTTGTAGTGGAAGACACCAGCTGGGTGTCTTCTATTCAATGCTAATACCTTATACCTAGAGATAGAATCAGGTCCCACAGGTTGAAGCTCAGTTCCAAGATTATATGCTCCCTGATCCACTTTAGACACCAGTCTGAAGCCCCAGTTTTATCTTTGCTTCAGACCGATTAGCTATAAATCAGGTTCTCATAACCTCTTCCTGTGTTTGATTAATTTGCTCTAGTAGTTTGCAGAACTCAGGGAAACACTTAAATTTACTAGTTGATTACAAAGGATATTACAAAGGATATACAAAGGATACAGATGAACAATTGCAAAGGTCTAACTTTGGGAGAAGAGGCTCAGAGCTTCCATGTCCTCTCCAGATGTGCCAACCTCCAGGAAGTTTCATTTGTTCAGCTAGTCACAAGCTCTATGGAATGTGTACTCTTTATGGAGACTTGTTTTTTGGAGACTTCACTGCACAAACATGACTGAAGCATAAACAACCACATCAAAATGTAACTCAACAAAAGAGGTGTGATCTAATGCTAACAGATGGAGTGGGGTTGGTTTGTCTGCTAAGCATTCTTCTTGGCCACTCTGTGCAGCACTCCTTCCTCCAGGGTATGGGACAAGACCCCTTTTGAATGAGGAAGGTCTTACCACCAACTTTCAGACAAGGGTAGGTCAAAGAATATCTTTATGACCAGTTCTAAGACAGAGAGGCAGAAGATTAGAGGTTTTATGATCCATGTTGGGGAAGAAAAATTCTAGTTTCCATGGCCTGCTCTGGGGAGGGATTTACAAACCATTGATAAAAATCAAAATAAATATAAAATCACTGTCTTCCTTAAGGATTGAGCTACTCCAGCCTTGTATACCTCCTTCCTTTGTGCCAAGAACATCCCTTCATCTACAAAATCTGTACTATTTCTTTTTCCTAGATCATTCCTCTGTGGGTCATGTTCTCACTTCCTTCTGACATTTCTTTCAATGTCACTTTGAGAAGCCTTTCCTTACAACTTCTTGATTTATTTTTCTTCATAACATCTACCAGCAGAGTATACAGTTTCTTACATGTCTATATTCTGTTTCCTTCCACTGGAATGCAATCCCCAAAGGCCTTGCGCTTATCCTCAGTACAAAGAACAATACCTGGCAAATTGACATTTGGCTGCATAATAAATATTATTTTAAAATGAAGTAATGAATGAATAAAAAGACAATCAGGCATGACTTCCGTGAGGTCCCACACCAGTAGAAATAAGCGCTTAATTTTATCTCTCTTTTCCCCCTTATTTACTGGGAATTGAATCCAGGGACTCTCTAAGGTGTCCAGGCTGGCCTCAAAATTTTGATTCTCCTGCCTCAGCTCCTGGGTTGCTGGGATTACAGTCCTGTGACAGGATGCCTGGCTACAGGTCTTTGCTAGAAAAACTCCTGAAAGCTCTGAGAGAGAGAAAGAGAGAGAGAGAGAGAGAGAGAGAGAGAGAGAGAGAGAGATTTTTCACAATCTTACGTAAGTAGTAAAATAGAAATTCATCAATGCTTAATAAAAAGCCGAATTGGTGTATACTGGGTAAATGGTACACCAAATAACATCCATTGGTAATTTAACCGTGCCTTGTTTTAAAGACCATACGGTGTATTTTATGACATTTAGCTCTTGTTTAAAAGTGCTAACATTTGCTCACCTGGATCCTCACATATTGGCATTTAGAAGCTGCACATTTCATCTACTAAATGAGAATTCGCTAAACGTTAACTCACCTAAAGTATAGATAAAATCCAGAAGGCAGAAGCAAGGAGTGTGTTTAAGTGTGATTCCTGAATCTAGCAGAGCATGGCTGTTTCTCTCTCGGTATATGTGGGTTGTCATACTACTACTACTAACAGCTAATATACATATACTAAGCTTCTATTGGGAGCCAGACACTGTATCTCTACTAGATTCATTTAGAGACAGGAAACTGGGGGTCACAAAGTTTAAGGAGCTAGCTCACAATCAATTAAGTAAACGGCGAAATAAAACCTGGCAACCAGCCTTCCAGAACTCCTAACCTTAAATTGCCTAGGATGGAGCCGGCGACTAGTGGAATGAAGGCAGTATTAGATCCCAGCCAGCTGCAAAGGGGAGTCATCTGGGAAGTGGTCAGACATGGGATTCGACAGGTGACTCATTTTTTCAACTTTTCACAGTATAATGTTAACGATTATTTTAATTTATGTAACTTAAGAATATTAAACTACCGGCTCACCCAGCTCTGAAGTGGCCACAGAAGACATTCAAGCCCTCCCGGGGGCCGGGCCCGTGGGCGGGGAGGAGCCGCCTCCATTGGACCGCCCCACGGCATCACGGGAGCTCGCCCTGCGCCTGGCAGCCTCCGGCTTTCCATGCACCTGCACCTGCGTAGCCCTCCTAGGCGCTCTTTCAGAGGAAGGACTCCTGACGCATTCAGGGATTCTTTTTGCACCCAGCTCTCTTATGGAAGGTCGATGTTCTTCGTGGAAACGCTGAGCTTCTCTTAAACGGGATAGGTGGAACTTTGCTCCCAGACAGCCCGGAACCACAAGTCGGGAGCACAGCGTTTCCTAATTGACCTCTTTAGCGATCACTTCCGCCCAGGGGCCTGGAATACCTGAGACCCTTCGGCGGCGAGCGACGGGCAAGGCACTTCCGGTTTCTGTTGCTAAGGCGCGGGCCGGGTGGGCGGTAGAGACAACAGTATTGGCGTCGTCCTCTCCCCCCATCCCGGGGGTCGAGATGTCGGGTCTTAGCCGTTTAGAGATGGAGGGCTGTCGTCACCTGCTCGGCTTACTGGACAACGACGAGATCATGGCCCTATGCGACACCGTCACCAACCGCCTAGTGTACCCTGAGGACCGCCAAGGTAAGGACAGACCCTTCTCCCCGAGGGAGGCCCAGACCTCACCCAGACGCCAAGCTTGCGGGAGCGTGGGAGTGGAAGAGATTGGAAGCCTAGCCCGCCTGGTATTGGTCCTCTAGTCATGCTTGGGCGGAATTCTGCGGATCCGGGTCACGGCCGCTCCTCAGCGGCTCTGGAACCACACACAGACCCCGGCCGCCTGGTCCTGGAGGTACGTGGTGGCGCTGGCAATGGTACAGTTTGCAGGTTTTCATCCTTGATGTTGTGAGCAAATGCTTGTTGGTTCGAGGATTCGGAGCATGGCAGTAATCATTTTTCACGTTTCCGGGGAGCCAGACTGTTTTCTATTCTCAGTTTCGATTTCCTGAGGAGGCAGCTGCCATTTCTCAGGCTTTTTTTCCTTCAAGCTTTCCGGGAGTGGGTCCGGTATTATAAACGCTTTGGATTCTTCTTTTACGTAAAACAAGTCACTGTAATGAAAAGGAAAATGGTTTGAATGCCTGTCTATCAGGAGCCAACATTTTCTCGAGAATATTTTGTGTACTAAGAATTACTTTCAGAGCTAGGTAGTACACATTTTGGTAGATATTTCGAGGTTTAACGTTAAAGGAATACACCTAAGAATTTAGACTGAAAATAGTTTTAGACTAACATACTTCTTCATCGTTTATATTTGCTTGTTAATCGCCTTCTTAACAATCATGGTGAGTTTTAATTTTAAAATTGTAATAGATTAAAATGCTAGATATAATTGGTAGTGGATCTAAAGCAAATAAGTAAAAAAATAAAAATGTCCCTGTTCAAAATTGTTTGCATGATTTGAAGACATTCCAGGAAAGAAAAACATTCAACTTCTGTAAAAAAACAAAATAATAAAAGTCGAAAACACAGTGTGTCTTTTCTGTGTACCAGGTTGACAAAACATTAACAATACAAATCACAAGTGTTGGTGCCAGGTGCAGCAACTCTTTGACAAGTAATGGAGGAATGTAAATTAGAATATGACTTTGGAAAACGAGTTTGACATTATCTCTTAAAATGAAAGATGAGAGACATCCTCTAAACCTGGGCTTCTCAAATTTTTAAATGTACCATTCCTCTGGGATTTTATTAAAATGTAGGTTTTTGATTCAGTAGTTTTGGAGTACGCTCTAAATTCTGCATTTCTAGCAAGCTCCCAGAGATTACTTAACCCCTCTCTGTAGTGGGAGATATGTATGAGAATGTTCAAAGTTGCAGTGTTTGTATAGGACAGGCACAGTAAAGTCTCTAAACAAGAATAGAAACCTTGTAGTATAATCATAATTAGCTATAATAAAGCAGTGAAAATGAATTAAGTAGAGCTACATGTGTCCACAGATTAATTTTAAAAAGCATTAAGTGAAAAGATGATTATAGAAAACTACATCTATTAATGGATTGAATTTATAACATTTAAAAATATTGTAAATATATTGTTTAGGAATACATATTCTATACAATTATATAGAAAACAGCAGGAAATGAAAATATCTAAGATAGTAGCTACTTTGAGATGGGTGAGAAGAGAGAGTAGTAGCATCAGGGAGGGGTGAGGTAGGGCCTTAAAAATACTTGTAATATCCTGTCTCAAGAGCTTTATAAGGTATGTATTTGGGAGTTTGGTATATTGCCTTTCTGTATACCTCACACATCACAAATATTCTTTGGTTTGTTTTATATGCAGTTTTTTTTAAATTAAAAAAGAAGTCCTGAATCTGCCATATCTTAGAAATATGGTTATTGATACCTCCTGTCTTCAGTTTTGTTTATGGAATAAGGAGATTGAACTAAAATTATTTGACACCTAAAATACTGTAATTTTACTGATTTTTAGAGGTTGATATTAATTTATATCTCTTGGCTTTATTGAAAAAATTTTTCTGGCTCAATTTTTTCTTAAAAGACGAATTTTTAAAATAATCTGAATATTTTACGTATGGGAAACAATGGTAAGCAATGATATTTTTTGAGGGGTAAGGGAAGTTTAAAGCATAAATTGATTTAAAAAAACAAAATTGACAATCCACTTCCTATATTTTAAAAACAATAGCTATCTCATGCAAAAGCAAGTAACATGACAAGAGCTTAAATGTTTTTTGATAGAATTTCTGCTGACATTAATCACATTTACAAGTACTTCATGATTTTCTGTTAATCATTGCAATTTTCTTCTAGATGCTATTCGTGCAATATTAGTGTATAGTCAAAGTGTAGAAGAGCTTCTTAAACGTAAAAAAGTCCACCGAGAAGTCATATTTAAGTACTTGGCAACACAGGGGGTGGTTATACCTCCAACTACTGAAAAACACAATCTAATTCAGCATACAAAAGATTACTGGGAAAAGCAATTGCAACTGAAACTGAAGGAAACACAGGAGCCAGTTACAAAGACAGAGGACCTTGGACTTTTTCAGCAGGTAAATCAGATATTGTGGTTACATTCTGAACCTTTTTTTTTCTTTTGAAACTATGTAGATAATCCCTTGTATAATAGTCTATTGACTTATTAGAGAAAAAAATGTTTTCTTCATTTATTATCAATGAGGACTAATAGACTTTCAGAGTATAAACTAAGTTTCATTTAATTTGAATTTTGACTCTAGTTCTTTAATATTTTTCTTTTTTTGAAGAAACCCATTATAAATCCTTTTTTTTTTTTTTTTTGCTACTGGGAATTGAAACCAGGGTTTCTTTACCACTGAGCTACATTTCCAGCCCTTTTTATTTTTTATTTTGAAGCAGGGTCTCACTGAGTTTCTTAGGCCTTCACTAAGTTACTAGGCTGGCTTTGAATTTGTGATCCTCCTGCCTCAGCCTCCCATATTGCTTAGATTACAGGTATATATCACTGGGCTTGGCAAATTCTTTTTCATTTTTAAGAGTTTCTTTGATATCAATGCAAAATGAAAGAAATTTAGAGTTTTTGACTAGAAAAAGTCCTGTGGTGATTTTCTTCAGCTGACATTGGCTATTCCTATTTCTTGTGTATCCACTGAGCATTTTATAGAGAGTATTTAAATACTTATTGAGTGAATTGTAGGTGATTCCTTTGCTTTCACATTAGGAATCTTCTAAAGACTTTTTTACTTAACATACTAAAAAGAGAATGGATTTTGAAATCATGCACATGTAACTTAATATTAAGGTCTGGCATGTAATAGGTCATGAGCTTAGGCAAATAACTTGATCCTTCTGAGCCTTGTTTTCTTCATCTATAAAATGGTTATAACAGGGCTGGATGGGGTTAGTTCTGGGTGTGTTTATAGTGTAAAATTAGCAAGTATAAGGACCTGTGTTTAATTCCCAGCATGCATACACACAAAAAATTATAGTAATATCTGTGTTAAGGCATATTGTGAAGATGGGAGGAATAATACTTAAGTGCCAGGCTTTGTATCTAGCATATTAGATAGCAGACGTTCAGTAAGCATAGGCTTTTTTACCATCTCAGTGAGGTAATTTGATGTGTGGAATACATAGGAGAATGAGATCAAGACTAGCAGGTATATCAAGTATAATTTTGGAGTAATATTTCCTTTGTAAATAAATAATAATATAAAATTAGCTCCAGTCATAGAAAAAAAATGACTTATTTCAATCAGCTTAGAGTATCTGTTTAAAGACATAAAAATGCTTATTATCACCTTTATTGAATGTGATTTATACATGACAAAGTGCATCTATTTGAAACATACAGCTTGAAGGCTTTGACAGATCTACACCTGTGAAAGCACTGCCAAAACTGGAAAAAAAAAAAAAAATGCTTGTATAAGTCATTATTATTGACTGTTCATGCTGATGTTGAAGGGCCCTGTTAGTTTATGACATTTTTCAAGGGATTTGTCCATTTCATCTAAAACTTCAAATTCATGGGCATTGAACATGGTGTTCCCTTATCATTCATACGTGTGTATACTTATTCTACCATCATTAATATACTATGTATACAACCAGAGATATGAAAAAAAAATGTGCTCTATATGTGTAATAAGAATTGTAATGCATTCTGCTGTCATATCTTTTTTTTTTTTTAAATATATCTTTCCATGGGAGGGGGAAAAAAAAAAAAAAGAACAGGCTACAGGATGTTGCCCAGACTGGGCTCAAACAACTCTTGGGCTCAGGAGATCCTCTTACCTCAAGCTCCCCAGTGGCTGGAACCACAAGGGCATGCCAGTGAGGCCAGCTAGCCTTCATTAAACTTTACTTACTGAGTTTTCAGCTGGTTAAGCTGGAAATTTCTGAAAATTTTTTTCTCCTTTTTGGAAAATTACTTTTTATGCAAAATGAGTTCAGTCAGTTCACATGTAGTTCATTTTCCTTTCTTGTAATCAATACATTAACTAAATAGAAAAGTTGTTATAAGAGGTAAATCTTATTTTTATTTTTATTTTTTTTCAATCAGGCAAAAGAAGGAAAAAATGCTGAAAAAGTTGATTTTCGTCGCCTAGGAGAAGAATTCTGCCGTTGGTTCTTTGAACTTCTTAATTCTCAGAATCCTTTTCTGGGCCCACCTCAAGGTGAATGGGGACCACAACACTTCTGGCATGATGTCAAGCTTAGGTTTTATTACAATACTTCAGAACAAAATGTGATAGACTACTATGGAGCAGAAATTGTAAGCCTTCGTTTATTGTCACTAGTAAAAGAAGAATTTCTTTTTCTCAGCCCCAACCTAGATTCCCGTGGACTAAAATGTGCTTCTTCTGCACATGGGTTAGTTATGGTTGGTGTTGCGGGCACTGTTCATCGAGGGAACACTTGTATGGGCATTTTTGAACAAATTTTTGGACTTATCCGCTGCCCTTTTGTGGAAAATACTTGGAAAATCAAATTTATCAATCTGAGAATTGTTGGAGAAAGTTCCCTTGCTCCTGGAACAACATTGAAACCAGCTGTTAAATTTGAACAGAGTGACCTAGAGGCCTTTTATAATGTAATCACTTCGTGTGGTGACAACGAACTAAAACTTACTGTAAGGCAGACAGTGGATAGTGGGACTGGAGACCAAGCTTTATGTAGTGGAAATGAGACATTGTTAGAAAAAAAGAGAATTGAGTTTACCTAACCCTCTAGAGCATTGAGCACTGTTATATCAGCTTAAAAAGTCTTCCACGTGGAAACTTTTCAAATACTGCATCAGTAATTTCTAAGTGATTTCAGATGTAAGGATTGACATATTTTAGTTCAAATGCTTTCTGGACTACAGACTGACACATTATGTGAATACTTGGCCTATTTCTACCTGAGTTTCATCAAATGTTCTGGAGAGCTTACTGCAGTTTATCAAATAAATCCCACTTTAGATGTTGTATATAACTGTGTGCCTTAGAATCCAGGTAATATCTTAATTTTCACTTAGTATTATTGGTATCTGTATTTTCCATACAGCAAAGGATTAGTAGTGTTCTACGCTATCCTCTTTAAGTTTTTCATTTACTTTGATCAAGGTCTGGATATTGAATATTTTCCAAATGCATCTCAGTACAGTATTGTTTTAAAAAATCTTAGATATTTTAGAGATGGTTAATGTCAACTCAGTATTGTCATTTTAGAAAACTCAAATAACATTCAAAAGACCAAAAATTTAGCAGAGGGAGAAAAATATAAGTATAGAACCATTTCTCAAAGTTGGCTGCTCTGATCCAAGCTAAAAGTTTCTTTTAATATGCACTGTTTTCTGAACTTTTGGGGGGAATGATAAATGCTATCCTCAAAACAGACTTTATTCTTACCAAGGCTTCAGCCAACAGTTTTATAGAGCATTTATTGTAGCACCATATAAAAGAAAGTAACTGTTGAAATTTTTAAGGTGTGCCTAGTTCCAACTTAAAAAAATGAATTACTGTTTCCTCCTGATTGATCTTGATAGAGGTGACCCCCCCCCCCAAAAAAAAAAACAAAAACTTAGAACATGGGCATGCATATATGCAAATGCATAATATATCCCCACTATAATTTAAACTTAGTTTTTCACCTCTAATTTGTGTTACAAGATTTGACTTATAAGTTTGAGTTGCCAGATTTAAAGCAACTATATAGTTGCTTTAAAGTTTAAGTTTCTCATCACCCAACAACTATTTGCTGATACTGGGTTTAGTTAGGAATTGTGATTTATAAAAGTACCATTTAGGAAAAAATTTAATGGGATAATATAATGATGTTTTATATGTGTTAAGTTTTTACATTTAACTCTGCACATGATTATCTAGGGGAGACAGATGAATATTGGAAGCAGGAGGAAAACACTTTTTTTTTAATGATATGCTTCTTAGAGGAATACAAATTGATATGTCATAAAAATAAGAATAAAGGAGGAAAATCCCTTTTGTCTGTGTAAGAATAGTGTATTGTTTAGATTTACTTTACATTTGTCTTGCTCTTAGATAAAATTTTAGACATTGAGCTGAAATAAAACAAATTTGCTGCTAGTTACACTACTGGTATAATATAATTAGTAATAACGAAAACAGCCATCTGAAAAGTAATTATCTCATACTTTTATAAGCTAGACAATCAGGTCATAAGTCCATCTTTACCTATCCTATAACTGCTTGGGTTTAAAAATGAGTTTTATCTTATTTCTTAGGTTTGAAGTACCATTATAAAATATAAATATTCTAAATAAATGATAAAATTCAAAACACTTCATCTCTTTTGCTATTGATGTCAGGTAGTGCAGAAATATTACTATAGATGCTCAGGTGGGCAGGGATTTCCTTTAGCTGTCTTCAGGATTGCATATTTGAATTTGTAGAAAGTCCAAGGAACGCTGCAGTTTCTTCACATTTTTAATCAGCCTTAAAAATTGAAATCTAGATTTAAGTGGATTGGGATTTTTTTTGTTTTTTTTTTTCAGGAGGTGAATCCCCACATCTGAGAACATAGTAGAGCCTCATGTTGAAGGGAATAGTTAAATGTGTGAGCCAAAAAAAGCCTACATACTAGGGGAAAAAATAATTTACGTTTTGTTCTTGTCAGTGTTGTTTTTTTGGTCATATAATCTGTTTGAATTTTATATGTGGATACACAGAAACTTCTGGGCCCCTAACTAACAGATTTGAGAGGAGAACTACTGACCTTGAAAGCTCAAGGTGATTGGGATATGTTTAAGAGCACTAATGCTACAGAAGGTACAAGGGAAATATATGAAGAAGCAGTACTGGGAAGAAAATGTTGGGAGGAATTAAAATCTGTTCATGAAATATGGAGCTTGATTTAGTCCTCAATAATGGCTAAAAGTGTCCTTTGAAATCTTCTTTTACTGCCACCACATTAGTCTGTTTATGTTTGGGGATGGCAGAGGTACTAGTTTTAAGTCTGTGTTGGTTTGTTATATCCAAATAGCATTTGGAAAGTCTGCAGTCAGATAGTATAGAATGCAACACTACACATAATGCCTGATAATTGGGTAGTCAAAGTTGGGGATTATTTGAACTTTTATTTTCTTCAGGCTGGTTTGCCATAGCCTAATAACAGGGCATATATGGCTAAATACCTTTTTTTGTTAGAATTAAAAATAATTTACTAGATAATGTTTTAAAATCTTTTAAAACTAAATTGTAAGCAGTGGTTATATTAGGATGTCATACAAGCACCTAAAATGCCAAATACATATTTCATATGTCTTGCTAAAATACCAAACTATAGGAAAAAGCCATCTACTTGCAAATGGCAAACACTGGCAGGTCAGGAAAATACTCCACTGTTATCAAATGGTGACATTTTTTTTCTGAAAGAAAGCTAATTACCTAGTCCCATTGAGAAGTTATAAAAGCACCAGAAAAGAATGTAAAGAACTGGTATAAAGAAAAAAAATTTTAAATTTTTTTTTTCAGAAACCATTTTTCACAAAATTTTTTTTTAGTTTAATAGGTGATAAGATTGAACAGGGGGGCTGGGGATATGGCTCAAGCGGTAGCACGCTCACCTGGCATGCATGCGGCCCGGGGTTCGATCCACAGCAACACATACAAACAAAGATGTCGTGTCTGCTGAAAATTGAAAAAAAAAAAAAAAATATTAAAAAAAATTCTCTCTCTCTCTCTTTAAAAAAAAAAAAAAGATTGAACAGGATCTCTGTTTTCACATATTTAGATGACTTTCTTCACTGTTCTTTGGTGCTGAGGATTGAATTGAGGACCTTGTACATGCTTAACACACACTCTACCACTCAACTGTGCCCTTGGTTCTTAAGTTGGTTGTAGGGGGTGGTAATAAGTCCTATGAAAAATAAAATGAAAGATATATTGTTTCTTCCCAGAAGAAATATGTTAGCACATAGTATTAAATTTTTTGAATATTTCAGTAAGTTTATGGGCTTTTCTAAAGTACATTGAGTATAGACATTATTCTCCATGTTAAAAAAATTTTCACTGTTATATTTCTTCAGATTACTGCTTTAACATGTTCAGAAGTAAAAATTTTTGGCATTGTCTTAAGTCCATAAGCTAGAGGGACTGTATTCAGGATAAAAGGATAATCTTTAGGAAATCTGTTAGTTTACAGTAGTCTCACATGATTTTTGCTTTTCCAAAGATGTTAGTTATGAAGATAAAACCTGTCAAAATGCTGTTGAGTGGAGCATAAAAATATTCAGATTTATTTTATTTTGACAAGATAATTTAGTGTCAAATATTGAACATGCCTTGGAGAAAGTGATAAAGTGTGAAAAATGTAATACTTTCAAGATCTTTATCAAAACTATCCTAAGATGATGTTTGTATGTGGTGCTGAGGATCGATGCATATTGGTAATTCTCATGAAGGATTTCTAAAATATGAACATTGCTGATGCATAGTTTATATATATGATCTTACTATATATCTCTCACCTTCCTCATTTAACTACAGTGATACAGACAGTGTAATTGCAATGCTAGGAAATAAGGCTTTCTGAATCTGGGGTCTTTCACGTTTATTTGATATATATTCATTAAATAGCTATTTCTAAGTCACTAAATCAATGTAAGACAAAATAATACTTAAATAGGCCATTTGCTCAAATTTATGTTGAATTCAAATCTCAACCTCTGAGTTTGGGTGGTTTTTATGGTGAGAGGTTCATTAGTCTCTTTGTAGGCTTCAGATAGTTCCTTTTATTTGATCAGAAAGAAGAAAACTGAAAATACAAATAGCTCTATGGCTACAAATAGCCATGTAGACCTTTCCTCCGCTTCCCAATTCTGGGGATTGAGTCCAGGAGCCCTCTACCACTGAGATACATCCCCAGCCCTTTTCATTTGTAGACAGGTCTCAATATTTATCACCCAAACTGGCTTCAAATATGCCAACCTCCTGCCCCAGTCTTCCCAGTAACTGAGATTACAGGGTGCCACCCTGCCTGCCCTAATACATGTAGATTGTCAATACAGAATACAGTGTATTTTGACAGATCACTTAAGAGTTGGAAGGAAAAAGTTTTCATACTGTAGCAGAATGTGCTAAATGCATTTAGCTTTATTTTTTTCTGGCATGAGCCTTCCCAACATTCTTTCAGAAAAATGTTAAATTATATGTGATATTTACTCTAGAACCATTTGTGTTAGTCATGAAATTGTTGGACTAGAATTGTCTGTTCTTAGTACTGCTAAATCTCCTCATTACTATTTTTAATGAGTCATTCAGTGAAATGTTGGTTAGTAATTTTCATCTGCACTGTGTAGATACTCTAAATCTCAAGTATGAAATTAGTTACATTTGAATTATTATACTTAAGAAGTGAAGAAAGATCACCCACTGCCAACTGTGTTACTTTTCTGATTCAGTGTTTTCGAAAAGATAACTACTGAGGAAATCCTTATCATTGAAGCATTTAGCTTATAAATTTACATTAATCTTTTCCATCTCTCATCGTTTACTGTGCAAATATTGGTATTATGCTTAGTTGTTCTCAGATAGTTACATATAGGTTACTTTTGTCTTCATAAGTTGTAGATATTAAGAACTGGTGATTGTTATTTTCAAGCTTCTCTTCCCAAGTGTCTTGCATAGGATGAGTAATAGCTAAATTTGAAGTGATTTTTTTATATGCCAGTTATATGTCTTAACTCATTCAATCCTGCAGACAGCTGTAGGCGGTGGATACTATTATCCGTCTTTTATTGGAAAACAAGACTGAGTGACTTCTAAACTGTCATAGATAATGTTACAGCCTAGATTTATACCCAGACTTCAAATTATATATAAGGTTTTGATGGACCCTTTTTACTCATTATCTTCAGTATGAAGATAGTCCTTTGCTGGTTTGTTGTCTTCTTTCCAAAACAACAATGCCTTTGACCTATATTGTTTATCTAAATACTATTTCTTCAATAAGTCAGGCATGTTTTCTCTGTAGGAGTTCTGAGTATAATGTCTACCTAGAATATTGTTTCCCAAACTTTTTACATGATTGCTTCATTTTCATCTTTAAGGACTTTTTGTTTAAATGTTTTTTCTTAAGTAAATCCTCAGTTACTGTTTACCAGAGCATCTTGTTTAGTTTATTGTTAACACTTTAGATATTATTTGCCAATTTACAAAATTATATTTTCTGTTAGATTTTAAAACGAGATCAGGGACTGTAATGGTTATATTTTCATTACTTGCACGGAAAGTAGGTATTCAAAAGATATTAAAAGACAGATTAAGGAAATAAATGGCTGGAAATGTAGTTCAGTGAGTGATAGAGTCCTTGTTTACCTTGCATGAAGTTCTGAGTTTAATCCCCAACACTGAAAAAAACAGTGCTGCTTTCTATTCATAGCCCTGTATAATTCTAGACTTTTCCCTGTCAAAGACAATGCCTAGCATATGTATGTATTAGGTGCTCAGTGAATATTTCTTTAATGAATAAAGACAGAATTATCTTCCTGAATGATGACATGTGAGCTCTAACATGACCAACACTGTAATAGAATTATCAAGGTCTTAATATGCTGTTGTAAAAGATGAAAAAACTGATGTTAAGTAGCATACTGAACTTCACACAGTTTTATTGTGAGAATCGTATATCTTGGCTTTTTTTTTTTTTAATTCATCATATTTTTAAACTGCAAAGCTAATGTTCTGTCTTGTACTTTGTTTCCAGTCTAATTTAAACTCATCCTCGATTTCATCATATGTAAAAATGATCCATCTAAATTAAATGACTTCTGAGGTCTGGTATGATTTTAAAGTGACATGGTTTGTGATTGTATATCACCTCGGAAATTGAATGTTACTTTAAAAGAATATGTAGACTATTGTTGAAGAAATTAACTATTATCTGGCTTCCTCATCAGTAATGCTCATTAAAAAACTTTTGTGTTCCTTAAATATACATGAATACATTTTATGTATATATGTGGGTAATATGTATATTTTGACCATAGGAAGGAAGAAACGAAATAAAAGATTCTATATCATATATAGAAAATGAAAAGGTATGACATTTAAATTTTTTAAAATTTTCTCATCACTAGAAATTTCAAAGCTGTTTGAAACTAGTTTTGTTAAAACTTTTCTGCCTTATTGCATGTGTTGACAATATTTCCATGTTTTAGTCAAGAAAAGTGCAAAATGATTTGACAGAAAGCCAAATTAAAGACTGCCAGTACAGATGGTCCCCAACTTATGATGGTTTGACTTAAGCTTTCAACCTGATTGTGTGAAAGCAATACACATTCAATTGTTACTATACTTCAAATTTTGAATTTTGATCTTTTCCCAGGCTTACATAGAATAACTCATTCTGTTTTTCACTTTCCACACAGCATTCAATATTTAACACTTTATTATAAAATAGGCTGGTGTTAGATGATTTTGCCCTATTGGGGGGGTATTGTAAGTGTTCTAATCATCTGATGATTAGAGTAGGCTAGGTCAAGCTGTTTTCAGTCGATTAGGTGTATTAAATGCATTTCTGACTTCAGATATTTTCAATTTATACTGGGTCTATCCAGATGTAACTCCTTTGCTATAACTTGAGGAAAATAAAGATATTAAGAAAATGATCCAATATAGTTAATTCCTTTTAAGAGACTAACATAGAAGTTGGTGAATATTTAAGATTGACATTGGACACAAGTGGCAGATTTTTCCTACTTTTTCTGTAGGAAGCATGGCCCTTGGATGGTGCTGCTCATAAAATCATTTAAAGTTATTTCAAGAAGTTTAATAAAACATTTGCTTATTAAAACAGAAGGTTTTGCAACACTTAGTGCACTAAATGGAATAGTCAGATTTATGATAGAACCCAGAGTACAGAAACAAGAATAAACAACAGAATATAAACATACCAAGGATTTTAATGCTGGAACTGTCAGTAGAGTAAATATTAAATCACTGGACATCATTAAGCTCCTAGGGATTAGAAGAAATTATACAAGAGGCCTTTTATGAGCAGCTTATGCTAGAGCAAGAGTTTAGGATAGAGAAAGTTGATTTTAAAGAATGCATCAATGGCTGGGTTTGGCAGTGCCCACCCATAATCCCAGCTATGTGGGAGGCTGAGGAAGAAGGATCACAAATTCAATACCTGTGCAATTTAGTGAGACTGAGTCTTAAAATAGAAGATAAAAAGAGCTGGGGAGCTCATTGTTATAATGCCCCTGGGTTCAATCCTCAATACCAAGAAAAGAATAGGGGTAGGGAAGAATGCTTTCATGCTTTAAGCATTCTTACTATTAACATTCTTGTTGGTAAACATTTATTGAGTACTTTATATATGTGCCACGTATTTTTAACAGGAGGCATTCGGTATATTGTTTGTTTCTTCTGGTTTCCTATACAATTCTCATTTTGTTTAATTTTTACTGTTTATTAAAGAGTTTATTTTGGGCTGGGGATATGGCTGAAGCGGTAGCGCGCTCGCCTGGCATGTGTGCGGCCCGGGTTCAATCCTCAGCACCACATACAAACAAAGATGTTGTGTCCGCCGAGAACTAAAAAATAAATATTAAAAAAATTCTCTCGCTCTCTCCCTCTTTCACTCTCTCTTTAAAAAAAAAAATAAATAAAGAGTTTATTTTATTATGAAATGCTTCTTTGTAATCTTTTGTTGATGCTTTTCTACTATTGTCATCTTTTTATGTTTATTTAGATAGTACAATCCTACCCTCTTGATTAGATCAGTGCTGCTAAAAGAATTGTCCTTGGCAGTATACATTTAATAGTTTGGCAGTTTCAGAGAGGGGGACAAAAGCACAAAAAGTAGGTTCCCACATAATTCATATATATTTTACAAATCTTGGGTAAATAAGTTACATATTTTTTAAAGTTTTAAATGGAAGATTATTTTCATGAAAATTCCATTCAGTTTAACAGTGTTTTTATAAGAGATGGGGATGTAGCTGAGTGGTAGAATGTTTGTCTAGCCTGTGTGAGGCACTGTGTTCAATCCCTAGTACCAGGAAAAAAAACAAAAACAAAAAAAACTTTTTTTTTTTTTAAATAAAATTTAAAAGTAAAATATATAGGTGCATGGTTGGTTGGTTGTAGATCATTGTGTTGGTCAGTTTAACGTCAGCCAGCATGAAGTTGGCAGGGTGTTCATCATCACCATCATTAATGATCTTTCCTATAATTTGAATGCTTGGTAAGTTTGCATTTCATAGATGACACTGTTACATCTCTGATTCACTAAATTCACTTATTGAAAAATGATAAAAATTGCAGTGAATACAACTATTCATAACAATACCACAATGTAGATAGTAGAAAAAACTAGTATGAAAACTAGTATGTGCTGTGCAGATTTTGTGTGACTGAGGTTTCATAATAGCTGAAACAAACAAGGAAGATTATGATGACTGTTGGCAGCAGGTCCACCCTGGCCCCTGGAGCCCTACCTCCACTAGTTTGTTCTGCATGCCAGTGTGGCCAGCTCACAAGGCCATGGCGAACTTGCGGTTTTTCTGTTCCTGCTTGTCCGTCTGAGACATATGTGTCCCACGGGAATGCCTTGACCTTTTCTGGTCTGATGGACTTATTGTTAAGGGAGGTTTCGGTACCTGACAATAATAGATGTTAAAACTAAATTTCTCCCCCCTCCCTCCTGCTTTTGGGTAGTTTTCCACTGCTGCTGCTTGGGGTATAAAAAAGGTGTGTTAGCAATAAAGAGTATTGACTCCTGGATGAAGAACCTTGGTGTCCTGTGTGTCTTAACCTCGCCGTCCCTCGCCGGACTCGGCTCCCTTGGCCGGACGCGGCAATTGGAGGTTCCCACCGAGATCCGGAAAGCAGGGGTAAGCGGACGGGGCTCACCTTCTAAGAAAGAAGGGGGAGGATTGGTTTAAAGATATTTTAAAGAGACAGGGTACGTACCATGGGTAACCCAACAGCGAAGGTTCGTCTGGCCAACGAACTGAAAGAGCTGTTAAATACACAAGGAACAGGAATAAAAACTAAGACTGCAACCGAATTC
>NW_025999968.1:26115831-26139592 GCF_001458135.2 Marmota marmota marmota | reverse complement strand
CAATGGACATTTTTTTTTTTTTTTTGATTATTTATTGTGGTGGTGCTGAGAATCAAACCCAGTGACTCACACGTTAGGCAAGCACTCTACCACTGAGCCACAAGCCACAACTCCAGCCCCAGGAAAAGTTTATTTTACGAGGCTTCAATCCATGGTCATCTGGTTACATTGCTTTGGGCCTGAGTTTAGACAGAACATGGCAGAAGAGTGTGGTGAAGCAAAATGGCTCTCCTCATGATGGCCAGGAAGGAGAGAGAGAGAAAGGCATGGGGGTAAGGAGTCAGGGAGAAGTATTGTCCTCAAGAGAACACTCCCAATGACAACTCCCTTCAGCTGGGTCCCACCTCCAATAGTTTCTACCACCTTCCAATAGTTCATTCAATTATGAGTCCTATCAATGAATTAATTCTTTGATGAGGTTAGACCTCTCATGATCCAATCATGTTCCAGAAGCCCACCTCTGAACACTTCTGCATTGGGGATAATTCTTCAACATATGAACCTTTGAAGGACATTCCAAATCAAAATCATAACCATCATGTTCTATATTTTGATAAGGTTTTATTGTGTGTAGGTATATGTATTTCTTGAAAACTCAGCAAGTACACATTTGAGTTGTGGATTGTAGTGTATGTAAATTTTATGTAAACACACAAAGAAGTATTAAACTCTAGTTGATGATATTGTTAAAATTAGGCGATGTTAAAATTTTTAAAAGCTTATTTTAGCAGATATAAGTCGGGCAACATGAAACTATAAGTATTTTGGGCTCCACTGAAGGGGCTATTCATAGAAGCAAGACAGAAAATATTTGATTGCTTAAAGTGTGAAAGTAGCTTTAAAGGCCTTAGTTAAGATTGGTTGGGAGATTCTCACTGGTAAATTTTCTAGCCAGAGGTTAATTGACAGTTTCTGATTACCAGTGTATCTAGTTACATGTTAGTTGGAAGTTTCTGATTGGTTCAGCTCAAATTTTGTTTTCGTAGGATAGGACCATTTATGTGTTTTGGACTTTGGTATGTTTGCATAAGAATCTAGGGCACCAGAACCACCTTCATCTAATAACCTCCCAGTTAATTCTTTTAATAATTTGCATGTTGATGTATTTAGGGTACATGAATCAGGAAGTATGCTGATATGCTGATATCTGCAATTTACTCTGACATGTTTATACAAATAAGATGAATTAATGGGTTCAAGGAAGGATAAAATGGATAGACATGATGAAGTCAGTACACTGAAATGTGAATAGTAAAATCTTATTAATATACAGGGACTCATTTATAATTCTTTCAACTTTCCATTATGTTTGAAAATTTTTTTTTAGTAAAACATTAGAATAATAGAAACAAAAATTTTTGTTTAGTTTAAGTTTCAGGTAAAATGATATTTTACCATCAGGAATTGCCAGATTTTTTTTTTAGTTTGACCTTAATTTGTGTCTACTTATGCCAGAGTTAGAATGATTACTTAAAATGTTCTTAGAATACATAATATTGTGGTTTAAAACATTTCATTAAAAAATGCTATGAAAATTGAAGAAATAGTTAATATTCATAACTTGATGTCCAATTTGAGTTAGACTGCATATCTTGAATATCCAGAATGTTGAGAAATTTCAGTTCTTTTAACTATTATTAATCTGTATAAATTTAACTTTTACCCATAAAAGATGCATCATTACAATAAACAACTCTTCAAGATACATACAGTGTAGTGAATACTATAAATATTGAATGACTTAGCAAAGGTAATTTTTTCAAGACTAAGTTTACTTGAGTAATAAAAAAGTCTTAGGGCTACATAGAGCTCTGTTGAATAAACATTTGATTTGCTAAGGTAAATTTGCTCTAATGTGTAGATTTGTTCATATAAACAAAAGTTACTGATTTTCTGAAGATTTTGATAAATTAATTTTTGCAATAGATTTTGCATTTTACCATACAATTTAAAATTATTAAATTTTAGTTCCATTTAAATGTTTGTTGTATTACATTTTACTATTAAATTTTATAAATTTGTAAAGGCTCATAACAACTAAGATGATACAATAAAATGATTTTGTCTTTCTCTCATGCCTTCTTTCCTAGTCATTTTTTTTCTTTTAAAATTAAGAAATTAAGAAAGAATCAAAGCACTTTATCCTCCTTTTGTTCAGAACTTAAATGCTGCTGCTGATTACTTTGAAGGAAAGATACTTATAATAATATCTTAAACAAGAACATGGAAATTTAGTGACATCTTGTGGCCAAGATTTTTCTCAGAGTGTTCCATGTCTATATCGTAGGATTGGCTTTATATAGTAATGGACAGAGGTATACAATATGGTAAAATTTTTATATAAACAGAATGAAATTTAATAAGGAGAAGATAGAACCCTTGGTACTAACAAATTTGGTGACATTCACAGAATAGATTGAACTATGAAAGAAGAGCAGGACTTAGGTAAAATAATATATAGAAAGGAGGTTGGCAAACTATGGCCCATGGACCAAAGCTGTTCCAACACTTTTAAAAATTTTTTTCTTTATGAAATTTTATGCTAAGAATGGTTTTTAATATGTTTGAATGATTAAAATTAATAATATTTGTTACCATATGAAAAATGTGGGAAATTCAGATTTTATTCTAACACATCTATGTTCATTCATTTATTTCTTGGAATAATTGTTTCTCTCTGAATAGGTCAGGCTTGAGTAATTGTGATAGACTTCGTGCCCTATAAAGCCTCAAATATTTATGATCTGATCTTTAATGAAAAGATCTGCTTCTTTCTTTTGTAGAGGAGAAACTTTGCAGCAGGAGAGGTGACAGGCAGGTGGCAGGAGTACAGTGAGGAAAGTAAGTAGTAGACAAAATGTCAAGAGGTGAACTAGGGCCAGAGAGAGTTGGAACTTTACATTTAGGCATTGAGATTTCACAACAGTTTTCTGAACCAAGGAGTGATTTCCATATTGCTCTCTATAAAGAGTAATTTGGTGGCAGCATGTAAAATAGAATAGAATACCATATTAACAGCTAGGGTGGAGAAGCAAGTTAGCAGATTATGGCAATGGTATACATCTGAAGCTACATGTATCTGGAGCATGGTGCTCAGTGGGGAATATAAATAAATAAAGGAGACATAAAAGTATTAACAATATTTTTGTTAACAATAAATAGCAACATCATTTTAAAGACCTTAAGGTAGATTATATCTGAAGTTACTAAACATGATTTGATTCAAATTTCTTCTATAGAAACATGAAAATAAGATGCCACTCTAAATTTTAAACCAACCAATTGGCCAACTTAGTCAATTATAAAAGCATTTATTTGGTTTTAAGAATTTATTCTGTGCCTACTATGTTCTAAACACCTTCTTGGTGGTAAATGAAAGAAAGGGTGCAAAAGACACAAAAATGCCTTCAGTTCTCATGGAGTTTACATTCTAGTAGGGGAAGAAAGACAATAAACATGTCATACAAAGCTAGGGTGATAAATGCTATTAGGAAAAAAAGAAAGCAGAGAAAATTTTTGAAGAGGGGTTATTTGTCACATACAGTGGTGAAGGTGAACTTCCCTAAGACAGCAATATTCAAGCAAAGCTGAAAGTGGTAAAGGAATGATCATGTAGCTGTTCAGGCAGAGAGGTCAGCGAGTACAAAAGCCTGGAGTGGGAGGGTGCTGAGCAGGCTTGAGGAGCATCAGGGAGACCAGTGTGGCCACCATGGATAAGAACAAAGGGAAGAACACTGGGAAATGAGAAGTAGCAGGGACACAATGCCAGGGCCTTAACAGGTCAGCAGGAGAACGTGGGCTTCTTCCACAAACACAGAGAAGCCACTGAAGCATTTAAAGCAGAAAAGTGATATCCTCTGGTATTTCAAAAGGATTCTGGTGATGAGAACAAGTATGACCAAAGATAGGTGGAAACAGTAGGACCCTTTAGGAAGATGTTTGCAGTAAACTAGGTAAGACGTGATCTTAGATCAGATCAGGGTGTTTGCAGTGGAGGTTGTGAGAAGTATTCACATTTAAAATATAAGTTTAAAGGAGAACTGAAACAATGGGGCAGAGAGGGAAGAGGCAACAGTGACTCCAAAGCTCTGGCCTGAAAACCTGGAAAGATGGAGTTGTAATGTACTAGGATGAAGAAATTGCAGGAGGAGCAGAATTGGGTAGGAGTGATGTATTTGTTTTTGAACATGTTAATTTTATAGCTATGTAAGTAGAGGTGTCAAGTTTGTGATTGATGACAAAATAATTACACCTTTGTCAATTTTCTTAAGTAGCATTCAAACACTGCTAAGAAGACCCAAAGCATGTATTGGAAAATTGATTCCAACCAAAGGTATAAATTTGGAAATCATTAGCACAAAGATGTAACTGAACACAGTGAGAATAGCTGAGACCGTCAAGGTATGAATTTAGATGATGGTCTGAGGACTGAGTTCTGGATTCATTTCTCATTTCTGGAAGGAGAAATGAGAAAGTCAGGGAAATGAAAGGTTGTCCATAAGGGAAATAGAAAACAGTGCCCAGATAGATAATAAGAAAACCACAAGAGGGCAGTCACACAGAGATCTCCTGAAGAAAATGTTTTCAAGAAGAGAATGAGCAACTGTTTTACTTGATCAGTCACTGGTGACCTTGGCAAGAGTGACTTTGTGCAGTGACAGAGGGAGGATGTCAGAAGTTTATGAGAGGGAATAGAGGGAAAGGTATTGGAGTAATTAGCACTCGTTATAAGGGTTTTTTTCTAAAGGAAAACAGAGATGAAGTAGCAATTTCAGGGACATGGAAGATATGGGAGGGTTTTAAAGATGAGAAAAAATGTGTACCCTAATGGGAATGATTCTGCAGACACAAACCAAAGACACTGTAAGGGGATAGAATTACTGGAATGATAATCAAGTGGCAATGGGATTTAGGGCACAATGGGTGGGAATGGTGTGAGATAGCAGAGTTCATTCATATAAATGCAACATAGCAGAAGACGACACAGGAAGAAGTTAAGGGAACAAGTTTGTCAATTCACTAACTGTGTGACCAGGGAACACATTAATTTACTTCTGTGCCTCTGATCTCTCATTTTTCAAGTGAGGATGAAAAGCAGTTCCTGTTTCATTGGGTTGATATGTGTCACTTACGACTTAAAATGCTTAGAACCATTTCTAGTAAAAAGCTCCTTGATGCCCCTTAAACCTACTGAGCATCCTGCAGCTTCAGGCATTTGCATGCCCTAAACAGCTACATGAATGACCATTAGCAGTAAGTGTCAACGGCAATAGAAGAGCACAGCACAGGTGCAGAAGAGCACAGCACAGGTGCAGAAGAGCTATGGAGACAGAATGAGGGGATTTTTTTCCTGAGTGTTTTTACTTATTACTAAAATTGGGAGTAAGGGCATTATTAAGGAATAAGGAGAGGAGTGAGGGTCTATTTATTTATTTATTTATTTTGGAAAAGGGGAAGAGATATAACATAGTTGCTTAGGAGAGTGGAAATGTGCCTGAATTAGGAAAGCAGTAGAGTTTCTTAGCAACATTTTGTACCCATTGGGGTGGTAAACAGAAATTTCAGTTAAATGTTTGAAACTCACTTCTTCCATGTTCATCTTTTTGGGTGCATCAAGGAGTAAGTATGGAGTTGAATTTAATGAGAGTTTGGGGTTTTTCTAGATGAGTGCAATGAAAGAAAAAAAGATTTGAAGGTCTATGCATGAGAGATGATGATAGACAGTGGTGCCTGGATAGTGCAAAAAAGGGACTGAAGGATCAAAAGCCATATGGGACATTGAAAATATTATGAGTAGTGGACTATAGGTCTAAAAATTTTTGGAATCATGGCATTAAAAAGAGTCACTAAGGGCTGGGGATGTGGCTCAAGCGGTAACGCACTCGCCTGGAATGGGGCGCTGGGTTCGATCCTCAGCACATAAAAATAAAATAAAGATGTCGTGTCAACTGAAAAATAAATATTAAAAAAATTCTCTCTCTCTCTCTCCCCCACCCCATCTCTCTTCTCTCCTCTCTCTTAAAAATAAAAGTCACTAAGAAATTTAAGAGGTAGTGAATAGAAAACAGGATACCTGAAATTGATTTTAAAAGGAGCTATAGCCAAGTATGATGGTCTACACCTGTAGTCCTAGCTTCTTGGGAGGCTGAAATGGGATGGTCATTTTAGATCACAAATTCAGCCTGGAAAAAAACAGCAAGACCTTGTCTCTAATGAACAAATGAACAAATAAATAAGTAAAATGGAAGGGGCTGCAGTTGCATGTAATAAATAAAAATGGGAGTTCATAACACACTTGAATCAAATGTATGAAAGATGATATGTCAAGAGCTTTGTAATGTTTTGAACAACCAATAAAAAAAAAAGATATAGGGTATGCTGATAGAGTAGATAGTGTTTTAGTCATCATGGATGCCATAATAAAATACCATAGAATGGGTAGCTTAAATAACAGGAATTTATTACTCATATTTCTGGATACTGGAAGTTCAAGATCAAGAAATCTTCAGGATCAGTGGCTAGTAAGAGCTCCATTCTTGGGCTTCAAGTGACTGCCTTCTTGCTGTGTCCTCCTCACATAGCCTTTCTTTGGTGCTTGCTGGTGAGGAGAGGAATGGAAGAGGAGATGGAAGCTCTCCATTATCCTTTCTTATAAGGAGCCCCACACTTGTGACCTCATCTAACCCAATTATCTCCTAAAGGCCAAATGTAGTAAGATATAATAAGATCTATCTGTACTATCTATTTATTTTGGAAACGGGGAAGAGATATAATGCCGCGACCCCTCGCCGGCAAGGGAAAACACGACACAGGATTCTTCTTTCAGCAGTTTATTCAGGCCTTGATTCATGTATCATCTTCTTGTGACCCGTCGCCGAGCGCCCAAGCACAGCCTAATAAAGCCTCCAGCAGACCAATCTTAAGCTGCCACGTGGACCTTTCTCATAGGGTGGTAAGGGATTGCGTGCCAATTCTCCATATTAGGAGTTGTTTATCACAGGCCACAGTGGAAGCCGGCGCCATCTTCTAATGACGGCCACGGTCTAATTAGAACGGCTCACCACAATATAACATAGTTGCTTAGGAGAGTGGAAATGTCCCCGAATTAGGAAAATGCAGTAGAGTTTCTTAGCAACATTTTGTACCCACTGGGGGTGTTGAACAGAAATTTCAAAGTTAGATGTTTAAAAGTTACTTCTTCCCTGTTCATCTTTTTGGGTTCATATTTTTGGTTCAATATTATCTACTCCTATCAGCATTCCCTACATCTTATTACATCTCCAAATATCAGCACACTGAAAGTTAGGGCTTGAACATATAAATGTTTCAAGAATATGATTTCAGTCAATGGCAAGTGGGAAGGAGGAGAGAATTGGAGAAAAGGAATAGAAAAGGATCAGGAGGAATTGCACAGTTATTGCTTATTGGAATTTCATCAAAATCACATTTATTATAGATAATAAATAAAAATCTTAAAGATGGAAAGTGACCAAGTAACTGTAAATGATAACAAGAGGAGGGTGTTTGACATAGATGAATGGTGGATTCTGAGCTGAGAATTTTTAGGAAGGAATGGTCATCTTCATAAAGACGTAGTAGCATGGGAAAGAAAATAACTTGTACTTGAAGAGGCTGCAGAGGAGCTCAATCCTCAAGTTGCATCCTGAGCAAGAAGGTTAACAGAAAACATACACAAAAGAGGCATTTACAAAGAAATATTCTCTATTAACCCAAGGGTACAAAGCTTTACTGGCTTTGAAGATTTGTTTAACTTTCACTTGGACAGTCTTGGCCTTGCTTTCAGGATGTTTTAAAGAATTGACACATTTCTCTTTTATCAGCATGTGAGTTCCTGGGAATTGCATATAATTATAATTTTAGTAAATAAAATAAAATGTACTTAAGTATAATAGAGTATCCCATTATTTAAAGCCATACCATGGCAAATTTTCCCAGGAAGTACTGTGTCTTTCTTAGTTACATTTCCTCATGTTCTTTGTTGAATGACAGGTCCACCAGAAGCAACAACTATGATTGTGATGAATCTTCTAAGCCAGGGCAGTCTGGCTATGTGAGAACCAGAGAAGTACTGGGGCAGATGCCAGCAGCGAGAGTTAACAGCTGTGCTGATGGCTGCAGCAAGGGGAATTTTAATCACCACTCAGGAGGAGTCAAGGGGTGCCAGTAGGTCCAAATAGGGGAAGGGACACTGAAGGAGCCTTTTTATTTTTTTTAACACTCTTGTGATCCACACCATTCTAGTTTCTCTTTTCCAAATTGATGTTCTCTGGGTTGGCCTAACCATCCCTCTTCATTATTATTATAATATGATGATGGATGAAGACTGCTGTAACGAAGTTCTGGAATTCTACTTGGTCTTTTGCAAATTTGAAAAAAAAAAAGTGATTTGCCCACTAAAAATAACCATTATTTTGCTGCAAGAGGAGGTATTTTGGAGGAACTGCTAACAATTTAAATATGAATGATTTATAACTAGACAAGGTGGTAGAGGTGATGGGGTGGACATAGTAGAATGTAAATGTTTACTGATCAACTGTAGAGTTGGTAAATACTTGACTCCAAAACTCCTCCTCCCTCCTTCACCCCAAACTCTTTGCAGGCAGGGATAATCAATCTTATCATTCTTTCCCACTGAGCTCAAAGGGGACCACACATTCTTGAATACTTTTATCTAGGCACTATTCCTAATTAGTTGGCATTAGAAAGAGGGCAAATCCAACCATCATCTCAGGTCTAGATGTCTTCTGTGCTTCAGAGAAATATAATCCCCTTGTTATGTTCTTCAAAGGAGGCCATATTCTTGGACTACAAATTGCCATTTTTTAAAATATGGTCAGTTATTTAATAACATTTATTTTATATTCCAGCTATGGATTTTATTTATTCCATGAATGTGGACTATATCTTTCAGTACTTTTTAGTGTAGCTATATTTATTTAATGCTTCTCTGGTTTGGGGAGATGATTAATAATACAGCAAATCCTCCATGATGATTATAGTGATTATGTATAAGTTTTATTTCAGTGATTTGAAACATGTATTTCTAATATCATAATTACAACATATAAACAGACTTTTTATGTCAGTGACATTATTTATGTCTAAAATTTACATATGAATATATATTTGATTATTCTTATGATTTCAGAGAGAAACTTATCTTAGTAATTTAAATATTTTTAATTAAAAATACCATTTAATACAAATAATGCATTTCATCATGTAATTATATGGTTTAGAGTTAGTGGAGATCATAAAGATTATCTGTTCCTCCCCAAAAGTAATGCATAATTCCTCGCATAGCATTTCTTGCAGTAGTCACCATATTTAGTGGTGTCCACGTTCTCCAGAGAAACAGAACTAAGAGGAGAATCATTATGAGGAATTGGCTCAGATGATTCTGGAGGCTGAGAAGTCCCATGATCTACCACCTACAAGTTGGAACTTCAAAAACAAGTTGAAAAATACTGTCTAATGGCAGAGTAAGATGAGAAAATGAGATAAGATGTCCCAAACAGTAAAGCAGGAAAAAAGAAGAGAATTTTTCCTCTTTCTGGCCTATGTTCTATTCAGGCCTTCAAAAGATTGAAGGTTGCTCACCCACATTAGGGAGGGCCATTTACTACATCAAGTCTATTGATCGAAACACTAATCTCATTCAGAAACACAGATAGACCAGACCCAGAAACAATGATCTGAACACCCTATGGTACACTCAAGTTGACACATTAAATTAACCATCACAGTCACCAAAATTTATAGCACACTGGGTAAGAGAGAAGCCACTATTCCCATAATTTGGGGGCAACTATAATTAATAGAATATGTTTCTTTATAATGCAAATCCCAGATATCATGTTATTTCAACCTTAAATATTTTAGCAAGTTTTTTTTTGACAGATTTGCTAGCCAAACAATTATACCATGTGACAACTAAACAACATTAAAAAGTGGGAAAAGATGAAATGATTTTTTAAAATTATGATTGTTTAGCCAGGTCAGTGGTGATGTGAAACATTACACTATCTGCTTTTGAATGCTTGAAAATTTTTCTGATAAATGTTTTATAAAAGTATTTCTAGAGATAGCCAGAAGAACATACAAAACAATCTTACATCGAGTAGAATTTTAACGTGCATAAAGATCACCTGAAAGTCTTGCTGTAATAGAGATTCCTACTACTGCTCCCCTCCAAGAAATTTGCAATTCTCATTTCCATGATGGTGCTGATGCTGCTGTCTGGGGACTCACTTTGAAAATCACTGGCCCATGTAAGTTCTGTTTGAGCCAAGACCATGACTCAGTACCCAAAGATATAATTACTGAGGACCACAAGGGGTAGGAAATATTAGGGCACAAGGCGGGTAAATAAGAAATGGGTAGTAAGTCAGCTTCTATTTCATGTTCTCATGCATCCGTCTGCATTTCCATATATAGATCTACAGGATTTTCACATACAACCTGTACACATGAATCAAGCTTTGAGAAGAAAGCTTAATACACAAACTCAGAAGTAAGTATATCTTCCATATGTGAGGATGAGATTCTTGCTGTGTTAAATGAAAGCTGAAAATAGTATTATTGGCATAGAAAAATCCAACGATTTTGATCTTGATTTAGGTGGGATAGATAAGTAATTGTGTTGGGGTAGTAAAATCCTCCTGGATTGATAAGACTGGCATTTCTTTAAGTACAGGTATCATTGCAGTGCCTGTAATATGTGCAATATGCTTTTGGTTCTAGAAACTCATTTCCTGTCCTGAAAAGTATGAATGAAAATACAAATTAGAAATTATATGTGAAATTTTCACTTTCCTATTACACAAAGGTTTTCTTTCCTTGTATAGTAGCCGCAGATCAGAAGACTGAAAGAACTGCCTTTACTGATAATTGGCAACCCAGCTTTGTAATCATTCCAAATAAGAATATTTTTAAAAAATATATTTATTTTTTTAGGTGTAGATGGACACAACACAATGACTTTATTTTTATGTGGTGCCGAGGATCGAACCTGAGTCCTACCTGTGCTAGGTGAGCACTCTACCGCTGAGCCACAATCCCAGCCCCCAAATAAGAATATTTTGAGGATACTTTGATATCCTCATCAAATCTGTATGAGCATTGTTTACATATAAGATACTGTGTCAGGTGTATGGAGTGTGCAAAGATAAAGAAATACAAATCTTGTTTTCATGATACTAGAAAACAAGATTTAATGTGTGCATAAATAACTTCAAATTATCTTCCATGCTCAAAGAGCTCCACATTGCTGGTTCCATTCCAAGTTTTCTAAGGAATCTCCATACTGCTTTCCAGAGTGTTTGCACCAATTTGCAGTCCTACCAGAAATGTTTGAGTGTACCTTTTCCTCCACATCCTTGCCAACATTTATTGTTGCTTATATTCTTAATAACTGCCATTCTGACTGGAGTGAGATGAAATCTTAGAGTAGTTTTGATTGGCATTTCTCTCATTGCTAGAGATGTTGAACATTTTTTCACATATTTGTTGATCAATTATATATCTTCTTCTGTTCAGTTTCTTAACCCATTTATTGACTGGATTATTTGTTTATTTGGTGGGTTTTTTTTTTGAGTTTTTAATATATCCTGGAGACTAATGCTCTATCTGATGTGCATGTGGTAAAGATTTTCTCCCATTCTGTAGGCTTTCTCTTCACGTTATTTGACCCAGCTATCCCATTCCTTGGTTTGTACTCAAAGGACTTAAAATCAGCATACTAAAGTGACACAGTAACATCAATGTTTATAGCAGCTCAATTTACAATAGCTAAACTATAGAAACAACCAGGATGCCCTTCAGCAGATGAATGGATAAAGAAAATGTGATATATATTAGGAATATTACTCAGCCTTAAAGAAGACTGAAATTACGGTATTTGCAGGTAAATAAATGGAGTTGGAGAATATCATACTAAGTGAAATAAAGCAATAAAGCAATCACAAAAAAACCCACCAAAGTCCAAATGTCTTCTCTGATCTGCAGATGCTGATTCATAAAGTGAGGGCAGCGGGGAGGAGGCTAGAGAAAAGTGGAGGAATTTTGGATTCAGCAGAGGGAGTGAGGAGAGGAGCTGTGAGGGTGAGAAGGAAGGCAGAATGAGACAGACATTATTAGTCTATGTACATGTATGATTGTGCTAACGGTGAGACTCTGCCTCCTGTAAGGCCAAAAATATGAGAAGTGTGCTCCATTTGTGTACAATGAGTTAAAATGCATTCTGTTGTCATGTATAACTAATTAGAACAAATAAAAAAAAAGGTTCTGGTTACTGAACTCAAAATTTATAAATATCTGAAAACAAAGCTATCAGACATTCTCAGTTCTGCCTTCTTATTTCTTTTTGTTCTTTTGATATACACTTCTATATATGTACTAGTATTTTTTATTTTTATTACTTCCCATTTACTTTTCAACCTTGGGCAATCTAGCTTCACTTTGAATGATTCCACTGAAACGCCTCTCAACAAGGTCATCAATGATTAATTTAACTACAAAAAAATAAAGTTAGAAAAATTTTATCTTCCTACATATTTTTGGTGACTTGGTAGGGTTGGTAAATTTCCTCAAAACTTTTCGTTCCTCTGAAGTTCATGACACCCTACTTCTTTTTTTTTTAAATAATTTTAGAATTAACTTTATTGAGGTACAGTGTATTATATTTTTAAATAAATGGAAAAGATATGAACTTATTTTCCCAACAAAAGTCAGGTTTGGCCAATCTGAGGAGCAAACAGAAGCTTCATACAGGAGAAGTATCAGTAACACAATAAAACTAAGTTTTACAGTCTTACCATAATCTACTTCTTTGACTCTAAGGTAACTCTGGTAAGTAATGACAATAGTCTAATCTGCTTAATATGTTTTATTTTTTATCACTTTTAAAGACTGGCATATTAAAGATTTGCCATTCTTCAATAGAAATTAGGACAGCCAGTCTTGAGTTTAAAACTGCAAATATATTTTGTATCTTTTCTTTATGCAAGTATTCTTTAAAAACCTTCTATGGGAGAGAAAATGAGGAGGAAGTATGTGTACCCTAGATGAAATTAATAATACCTGAAATGGATGGCACTAGAGCAGATTATGCTTAGCGAAGCTAGCCAATCCCTAAAAACCAAATACCAAATGTCTTCTTTGATATAATGAGAGCAACTAAGAACAGAGCAGGGAGGAAGAGCAGGAAGAAAAGATTAACATTAAACAGATACATGAGGTGGGATGGAAAGGGAGAGAAAAGGGAAATTGCATGGTAATGGAGGAAGACCTTCATTGTTATACAAAATTACATATAAGAGGTTGTGAGGGGAATGGGAAAATAAACAAGGAGAGAAATGAATTACAGTGGATGGGGTAGAAAGAGAAGATGGGAGGGGAGGGAGGGGGGATAGTAGAGGATAGGAAAGGTAGCAGAATACAACCGTTACTAATAGGGCATTATGTAAAAATGTGGATGTGTAACCGATGTGATTCTGCAATCTGTATTTGGGGTAAAATTGGGAGTTCATAACCAACTTGAATCTAATGTATGAAATATGATATGTCAAGAGCTTTATAATGTTTTGAACAACCAATAAAAATAAATAAATAAATTAATTAATTAATAATACCTTGAATAATATGCAAATAACCTTACTATTAGGAAGTTTAAGTTACATGCTATAAGAAAAGATACTATTTAGAATTCTTTTCTGGAAATAGGACCAATTGGATATTTAAGATCCTTTAATTTTTTTCAGGAGAAATGTAGATATGTTGATAAATTTTAGAATTTGGGTGCTATGACTTAAATATGGTTTGGGTGTCACCTAAAGGTCCACGTGTTGAAAGCTTGCTTCCCTCGGTGAGATTTCATCTCATTTCGGTGATGGTGTGGACCTATGAGAAGTGGCGCCTGGTGGGAGGTCCTTAGGTCATCTAGGGCATTGACTTTGGAAGAAATCCTGCAACTCAGTAATTTAATATCTATGTATATAAATGGAGGAATAAAACCCCTGGAATACATGCACAAGGAAGTGATTTTAGCAACATTGTTCTTAATAAAAGATGTAAAAGAAATTTAAATGTTTTCATCATTGACAATGAATAAATTGTACATGATTGCAGCTGAATATACTAGTAAAAATAAATGAATTGGGATTATATATGTCAGCAAGGCTGAATGTTTACCTAATCATGTTCCCGCCCCATCGGCTGCACTGAATCCTCCTAAATTATAGGGTAAGGTGCACTTAGGGGTGCGTGCCTGTTATACTCAGGAGGCTGAACTAAGAGGATCTCAAGTTTGAGGCCAGCCTCTGCAACATGGTGAGACCCTATCCCTAAACAAAATATAAAAAGAGTTGGGGATGGCAATAAAAGTGATGCTGAAAGCATCATAGTACTGGATTTCAAATTATACTACAGAGCTAAAAGCAATATAGTATTGGCATAAATACAGACCCAAAGACCAGTAGAATAGATTAGAAGACAGAAAAATCCACATAGATATAGTCATCTGATCCTTGACAAAGGTGCCAAAAACATACAGTGGAGAAGTTTTTTTTTAAACAAACAGTGCTGAGAAAATTGGGATATTTAAATGTGGAAAAATGAAACCAGATTCTTCTCTCTTGCCTTGTACAAAAATCCAACTCAAAGAAGATCAAAGACTAGGAATTAGACCAGAAACACTGCAACTGCTAACACTCCGACATATTGGTGCAGGCATCAACTCCTAAAGCTCAAAAAATAAAACCAAGAATCAATAAATGGGATGGCATCATATTAAAAATCATCTGCAGTGCAAAGGAAACTATTAAGAGAGTGAAGAGAAAACTTACAGAATGGGAGAAAATCTTTGCCAGCTGACAGAGGATTAGTATCCAGAATATTTAAAAATTTAAAAAGCTTAACACCCCCCCCCAAAAAAAAATTAACACAATCAAAGTGGGCAAGTGATCTAAACAGATATTTCTCCAAAGAAGAAATACAAGGACTGGGGATGTGACTCAGAGGTAGAATGCTTGTCTACCATACACAAGGCCCTTAGTTCAATCCCCAGCACCACAAAAAAAAAAAAAAAAAAAAAAAAAAAAAAAANAAAAAAAAAAAAAAAAAAAAAAAAAAAAGAAAAAAGAAAAAATGTTAAATATCCTTAGAAATCAGAAAAATGCAAATCAAAACTACACTGAGATTTCATCTCATTTCAGTTAGGATGATAATCATTAAGAAAACGAATAACAATTGCTAATGGATGCATGGAAAATGTACACTTTTATATTGTTCTTGGGACTGCAAATTAGAACAAAATTACTTTGGAAAGCAGGATGGTGATTTCTAAATGACTAGGAAAGGAGCCACCTTATTGACTCAGCTGTTTATCCAAAAGAACTAAAATCAGCATATAATAGTGATATTGTCACATCAGTGTTTATAGCAGCACAACTCACAATAGCCAAGTTATAGAATCAGCTCAGATGCCCATCAACAGACACATAGATAAAGAATATGTGACATGTACACACAATGGAGTTTTACTTAGCCATGAATAAGACTTAAATTATGTCATTTACTGATAAATGGATGAAACTGGAGATCATCATGCTAAATGAAATGTCAGGCTCAGAAATTCAAGGGTTGAATATTTTCTCTCATATGTGGAAGCTAGAGAAAGAGAGAGAGAGGAAAAAGGAATAAAGAAAGAGAGATTTACAAAAATAGGTAGAAGTCAAATAGAGTAGAAGGAGGAGAAAAGGGCATTGGGAAGTACACACGTATAAATAATGGAAATCAGTAGAGAGTAGAGTAGAGCAATCTGATGAGAGGGAGGGAAAGAGAAGAAATTGGGGAATGAGATTGAACAAATTATGAGCATGAACATGGCATAATGATCCCTACATTATGTATAATTACAATACACCAATGAGAATGATTTTGAGTACAACAACTTTCATAAACGGGTAATAAGTAAACAAAATGAGTAATAGCTGGAGCTGGAGAAAAAATGAGCTTCCCTTTATTATGAGGATTGAAAAGTCATCCTTTTGTGTTTGCTAATACAAATAAATTAGGAAAGGTGAAAATGGATCATACAGGGGGAAATTAGAATTAGTAGATAATTACACCTGGGTAGCTTAAAGGAGATGGCATAAAATTATGTAATTTGCTGATAAATGTATGGAGCTGGATAACATTATGCTAAGTGAAATAAGCCAAACTCAGAAAGTCCAGGGTTGAATGTTTTCTAAAGGAGATGGAGAGGAGGGAGAAGGGGAGAGCATAGGACAGCACTGGGGAATGAAATCTACCAAATTATGCTGTGTCTGTGAAAGAATATATCACAATGAATCCTGCTTTTATATATAATTAAAAGAGAAAGGACATCAGTAGAGGAGAGCAAGCAGATAAGGGGGAAAGAGAAGTGGAATGAGATTGATCAAATTATGTGCATGTATGAATATGGCAAAATCCCAATATTATGTATAATTATGATGCACCAATAAAAAAATAAATGTTAAGAAAAGGACTGGGGATGTAGTTTAGTGGTGAAGCACCTTTGTATTCTATTCAATACTGGGAAAAAAGGTATACAACATAAAATCAATATATTTAAAAATGAAAAAAAAACTATATATGGCAAAGTTATAAAGCATGCACTTTGGAATATACCAAGATTATGGTTATGGTTTGTTCTGTGTGTGTGTGTGAGAGAGAGAGGGAATTCTTTTGGGGAAGGATACACTGAGTTCTTTATGTTTTAAATTCTGTTACTTATAGACTCCTCATTATCCTCTTACATATTTCCATATATTTCTTTTTGTAAGTTTGAAAGATGTTTATTTACATTTACTTATTTATTATAAATGTATATAAGAAAGGAGTGCAACATGATGTTTTGAAATATACATAAACAGTAAAATGGTTACTTTAAAGAAACAATTTAACGTATTTGTCATTTCAAAATTACTTATTGCTTTAGTTTATTTGTCGCTGTGACCATAGACCTGACAAGAACAACTAATTTTGATTCAGGGTTTTAAAGGGTCAGTCCATGGTCGGCAGATTCCATAGCTCTGGGTCTGAAGTAAGGCAGAACATCAGGGCAGAAGAGCTTGGGAGAGGAAAGCAGCTCAGGACATGGCAGCAAAAAATCAGAGTGAGCTCTGGTCACCAGGGACCAAATATAAATCCCAAAGGCATACTCCCAGTGACCTACTTCCTCCAGTCATACCCTATTTGCCTACAGTTATTACCCAGTTAATCCATATCAGTGGATAAATCCATCTATTAGATTGCACCTCTCATAATCTAATCATTTCACCTCTGAACATTCTTGCATTAGTCTTAACACATGAGCTTTTGGGGTTCATGTCTAAATCATAATACTTGTGTGTGTGTGTGTGTGAGAGAGAGAGAGAGAGAGAGAGAGAGAGAGAGAGAGAGAGAGAGAAATATCTACACTTTTAGCAAAAGATACTAAACACAGGATTTTAAAATATAGTGCACACATTATACTGTAGATCTCAAAACTTGTTCACCCTACTTTTGTTACCTTGTATCCCTTGATCTCCATCTCCTTACCCCTAATCTCTTCTGCCTCCCTGGCAAGTCTATCTTTGTGTATCAACTTTGGTTTTTCTTCAGATTCCACGTGTAACCTAGATTCTACATCTGATTGAGCACAGGGGCAGGGAAGCCATGTAAGTTTCTTAATAAATGTGAAATCATGCATTATTTTCTGTGTTTAGCCTGTTTTCCTTAGCATAACATTCTCTAGGTCCATTCCTGTTATTGCAAATGGTAGGACCTCCTTTGTTTTGAATGCTGAGTAATCTTCTATTGTTCTCATACAGATGTCCACAACTAACCATGGTATAACTTATATTTTTCAGTAGAAACTGTACTGTGAATTTTGATTAATTTATTCCTGGGCTAGCAACATGAGGTTCAGTACCCTTTTGCCTCTTGGCAGCAACAGAGAGCTGCAGCTCCCATTCATTCATGAGATACTATGGATAAACAATGGATGCTCTACAGTATAGGTGGTATTAAGCTACGGTGCTCAGTAGGTTAGGTGCATTAAATGCATTTTAAACATACATTGTTTTTGACTTACTGTGGGTTTATTAGGACGCAGCCCCATTGTAAGTCAAGGAGAAGCTGTATGCCATTTTCCTTACCCATTGACTCATCAATGGACACTCCTTTTGTTCACATATTCTGCCCATTGTGAGTAATATTGCAATGAGAAATATTCCAACATAATAAGATTTGAGGAGAGACAAGATCAACTTTGGCTGGAGGAAGATATTGATTTAGCTGGCAAGGGTGCAAAAGAAGTGAAAGCACAGATGAGAGTGAAGAGAGCATCATGCCCGATCAGAAGATGCATGAGCTTCTTCACTAAAACCAGGAGCAAACTGAGAGAACATGGGAGTGGTTCACTGGAACATGGAGACAGGCAGAGAACATGAGAATTTAGGATGCTCTAGGAAAAGCTTTGACCATCAGTGTTTTCTATTTTGTTTTATATGAAATGGAAACATATTTAGGATTTTTTTTGTAGAAAATTAACAGATTTGGTCTGGAATTTAGAAATATCAAAATGGTACAAAATAAGTCAAGCCTTAGCGTGTAAAAATGATGAATTGTATGTGAGATGTCCTCAGGGAACTATATTCAATATTTCCAGTAATAGATGAGGGAGCTGCATCTGTGGCTAAGATGGTAGCACTGAAAGAGGGAAAGAAAACGGATGGAAGCATTACTGAGGTGAGAATGAGAAGGATCAGCGTCTGATTGAGCACAGGGGCAGGGAAGCCATGTAAGTTTCATAGATAATTCCAATTTTTGAAGCTAGATGGCAAAATACTTATGGAATTCATAGAAACCAATATCAATATACAGTGGTTTTGAAAACAAAGATAATGAGTTCCGTTTTACACTTTGAATTTGGTATATTCCCTAGGGAGATGTTGAGAAGGCTCCTGAGACCCATGTGTCTTCTCAATGGTGATACTAGACACCATGTAGTTGTGATTCCATGCAAAGAGTACAAGTGAAGAAAATATTTGTGGAAGAGAATCTTCTGGAATGACAATTATTAGGATGCTGGAAGAGAACCAGAGTCACATAAACAGTTCTAAGAAAGGGACCAAGTAGGTGGTCACAAAATCATGCTGAAGTCATATGGATGAAGTAGAACAGAATTTAATAATTCATAGATCGCCAGTACCTATTGAAAGACTGGTTTTAATAGAGTGTCTAAAAAATGCAATGCATTGTTAAAGTCTGTAATGAAGTTCTAGTTGTAACTTAGTTTTTAAACATATAACATTTCTAATGCTATTTTACTTAATTGTGACATTTGGTTCCAATTAGTTGATTGTCTTACTTCCCTTCCTATTCATCATTCTTCCAGAGACTTTCTCACCTCCTGGGCATTTACCAAACAATAGTTTCCAGAAATATTTACAAGACTAACGAAGTGCAGTCAAACAGTCTAGCTTCATTTTTTCCCCTATTTATTTGAAAGGAATTAACTTTTACTTCTAATCCCCCAAGGTTTTAAAAATGACTTGCTCCAATGATTTTAGTGATAATGTTTACCTATTTCAGCTACATCTTTTGAAATAATGGAATTAATTTATGATTTTATTTCTAACTAAAGTTATCAATCTGTCAAGCACATGACAAAGCCTCTCCCTTAGATACAATGGCATCGTTTTGATAGTCCACATATTCAAGTTCTTTCTCTGAAACAAACATATGGTCTAATTCATATCTTTACGGATTCATAGTTGCTTTCTACTTGAGGTATTTCTCTAAAAAATGATAGTAAATTCTAAATGTTTGACATTGGGTTTTAAAAATTATATTTGTTCAATTATTGTTTTTACATGCAGAGTCATCATAGAGTCTCAAATCTGGAAGAGACATTAAAAGTCATTTCTTCTTAATCATCTGATGTATGAGAAATGAGAATCCTAGAAAAATTAGGGGACAAGGTAAAATCACGTGCGTGTTAACCCATTACCTATGATGCAGTGTTAAACAATGACAAACATACAAAATATAATGTTTAAAAATTGCTTGCTTATTTCAGTCATTCTAAATATTATTGGACTTTCATTATGGACACCAAACTATATTAGGAACTGATGAGGAAACATCTGCAGACATTGACTTTGTTCTTGCCCTCCAAGTGGTGCATATTTAGGGAATAATCATTGCTGGACTATCTGTAGAGACTAATATAAAAAGTTGTCAATGTTGGATGAAAGAAGAATGAATGACTTTAGTTAATGATGCCTTTTCTCTATTATGTGGTAAAATTAGTAACAGATACACTAATCAAGGGATTTTAAAGATTGATATTTTTTTAGGGGCTAAGGATGTAATTTAGTAGTAGAACACTTGCCCAAAATATGCAAAGCCCTGGGTTCAATTTCCAGCACCACACACAAGTAGAATTAGGTTTTTAACCAAAGCAATCAAACCTGTTATCAAGTGTCAGATGCTTTGTGAGTTCACTTCAAACAAAATAGTCAGGTTGTCAAAAAGGCTTGACATAGGAGGATTGGGAAATACAGCTGGATTTTTTTCTCTTTGTCCTTCATTAAGCTACTCTTCATTCAATACCAGAAAAAGTGTTATGCACAAAGGTATTTTGAAGACATGAAAACAGTAGGTCTTAGATATCTAAATTAATGGCAGAAGTTTTGAAAATTATCATATAATTTAAGCATAAATCAGGTTTGCATCTCAGGTTATTGAAGATCAGATAGACACATTTTTGTTAATATTATTAATCATTAACACATAATGGTTAATAAAGGAAGTACTGCTAGAATTGAGGCAGAGAGATTTATCATAGTTCTTTAAATTTTTTTTTCCTTAATAATGTATTTGAATTTTTTTTTGTATTTGAATTTTTAAAAATAGTTTTTGGATGTATGTGGGATGAAAGACCGTTATAGACCATGACAAAGAAGCCACAGTAAACTTTGCTAACATTGTACTAAGCAATGATGATTAAGGGGCACTAAAATTTTTGGACTAATTTTAATTTTCAAGAGACTCTTAAAATCAGTTTCATTTTGAATTGAATCAATGCTCAGGAGCATTACCCTTATGACCTGAAAAGCATGAATTCACCCAGAGTAGTAAACGATTCTTGGTCTGGCCACAGTGTGGAGATGTTGCAACATAAATTCACCTTGCCATGAGCAAAGAATGCAGAGTTCTCATATTGGAACATGGATTTCCTCTGCCTGCACTGATTTTCCTTACAATTCTATAATATCTTATCGTAAACTAGTGTTTTCTTTCCTGGTATAAGTTCATACATGTGTGTGGCACACTTTCTTTTGATAGGGAACTTTAGAATGTTTATGCATCTGGAACCCCTCTATGTCCACATGTAACATGATGCTTTTAACTGTCTCATTCTCCATACAACAACTAAGAGTCCATATGATGCTAAATAAACCAATTTCAAAATGTAGTGCTCTTGAAAGAGCCACTAGAGCATATAAAATAATAGCAAATACCACTACAGCTCATGGCTTTCATTCAAGAATCAAATGGCACTCCTTGTAAATAGCATTCATGAGTTACCTGCAAATCTAGCTGTTCATTCATTTCCCAAGTATGAATATGCCTACTCTTCCTGGATATGTGGAGAGAAAAATTTAATTTATTTTTAACTGATGGATAAAAACAAAAAAGTTGTACACATTACTGGGGTAACATGATGTTTCAATATGTATATACATTGTGTAATGTTTAGATTGGCTTCATCAGTCTCCTCAAACATTTGTCCTGTTTTATGGTGAGAACTTTAAATATTCTTTGCCCTAATTTTTTAAAGTGTACAGGTCATTATTGTTACCTATAGTCCCACTACTGTGCATCTGCACACAGAACTTCCTATTCCTATCTACCTGTAACCAGAACCTATTATTGGTTGCTGTACATTTCCCAACTCTCCTTTCCTGAAGTTTTCCAAGCTCTGTGAAAAGCTGTTGGGGGGTTTGTGAGAGGGAGAGCAAGAAGATATTCCTTTCTGCTAGCTATATAAATTTTAATCCTAAACATTAAAAACTTTAAGGATTTAAAAATAGGTCCCCCTGCCGCCCCTTTGGTTTTGTATTTCCTCTCCCAGAAAAGAACTTGGATGTGAGATTTGTGAAATTTAAGATATTGAGCTTTGGGGGTAAACACAAGAAACAAAATAAACAAACAATAACTATAGCAACAGTAACAACAATAACAAGACACCAAAAATATTTTCTTTGAAAATATGTTTGATTATGGTGATTATATTTTACTTTTGTATCACAAGGTAATTCTCCATTCAGAAATGGATTTGTGTAATGATAGTTGAAAGGAATTAACTTTTACTTGAAAAAAATTGTACTATTGAACTCAAATTATATTTCACTAATGTTTTTTATCTTTATTTTTAAGGAGAAAAAAATCTCAAATATTGTGCTCAGTGCATAATTGGAGAGAATGTAGATCCATAAGGCTGAACAGTATTTCACTGAGAAAGCCTGGGTCCTGTTTTGTCAACGGAACTTGCCATTTCTCTCTGTGCATTTTTTGCTCGCTCTGAGAATTCCAGCACCTTCCTTACTGAATGGCGTGTCCAGGAGAGTGGCTGATATATTCTGAAGTGCTGGGGGTGCATCAAAATTGTGTGATTTCTAATGAATTAAATATCATCTATATTCATCGATTCTAAAGCTGCAACATAAAGGAAAAAAAGGGGGAAAGATGCAGAGTAGATGTTAATGACAGATGAAATGAAGATATGGTGTTCTCTCAAACTCTGTTTTCAGTCTACCCTCAGGGGAGAAAGTGAACAGTTAACAGAAACAGGTGCATAGAAAATTTGTTTAAAAAATAAACAGGTTTGGAAGATTCATTTGCTTAATATTTTTTGGAATTATATTTTGAAGAGATTAAATTTGAGATAAGGATGTTTTATATATACTCAATACTTGCTGTTTTTGGTGCTCTTCTTTCCTTAGTATAGATTGTAGTTTTCATCTGGACCATTTTTCTTCTGCTTTTATAAGAACTTCTTTTGGCATTTTTCCCCCCCTAGTCCAGGTCCACTGACTATGAATTGCATCAGTTTGTTTTTTTTTTTAAAGTTCTTTATTTCACTCAGTTCTAAATGTGTTTTCTCTAGGTCCACAATTCTAGTTTGATTATTATTTTTTCCTAGCATTTTAAAGATGTGGCTCCATTCTGTTATTTCTGACAAAGAGATATTTGGAGTTATTCTTTTCTTTGCCTTCTGTGCATAATGTCTTTCCCTGAACTCTAACTGGTTTGAAGATTTTCTTAATCATTTCAGCAATTTAATTATAATACTCCCCGTTTAGTTCCCTACCCCCACCTCCCAGCTTTCTTTCTTTCCATTTTGCTTGGAATTTGTTAACCTTGAATCTTTTTTTTTTTTTTTTTGGTGGTGCTGGGGATTGAACCCAGGGCCTTGTGCATGTGAGGCAAGCACTCTACCAACTGAGCTGTATCCCCAGACCCTTAACATTGAATCTTTGAGTTCATCATTTTTATCAGAGTTGGAAAACATTTCTGCTATTATTTCCCCAATTGTTTCATCCCACACTTTCTCTCCACCTTTTATCTTTCCAAGACTCCAATAATTCATAGGTTAGGTTGAGAAATTGGTTTCTATTGTTGGTTTGCTTCCCCCCCCCCCCCC
>NW_025999968.1:26103110-26114739 GCF_001458135.2 Marmota marmota marmota | reverse complement strand
CTTTCTGTTTTTGGTGGGCACTTTGCCACTGAGCTACATTCTCAGTCGTTTTTATTTTTTTATTCTGAGACAGGGTCTTGCTGAGTTGCTGAGGCTTTGTTGCTGAGGTCTCACTAAATTGTGATTGAGGCTTCTTACTAAATTGAGGCTCCTGCCTCAGCTTCCCGAGTTGCTGGGATTACCCACATGTGCTCCCATTCTGCTGCTTGTTTGTTTTATTTCATCTGAGCTATATTATGGATAGCTTTTATTGCTGTATCTTCCCATTTACTTTTCTTTCTTATGTACCCTTAAGTATTTAATCTGCCTTAGCCAGTGAAGTTTACATTACAGATAATGCATTTTTCATTCCAGAAGTTTAATTTGACTTTTTATATCTTTTATTCCTTTCTTCATTGTATTTATTTAAATTCTGAGTTACTTTACAATATTTATTACACCTCTTAAAATCTCTGTTCACTAATTTCATCATTTGTCATTTATTGGCCTTTTTATATTAATTTTTATCTGGTTTACATTTTTCTGCTTCTTGTCATGTTTATTAATGTTTGATTAGGTACTGAACAGTGTAAATTTCTCATTGTTGAGTGTTGAATTTTGTTATATTCCTTTAATAGGTTCTTTGTTCTTGCAGTCAGTTACACCACTTATAAATAAGTGTGATCCTTTCTAGACTTGTTTTAAAGCCGTGTTTAGGTGGGTAAATGTAGACCTTTTTTTAGAACTAGTTCATTTCCAGGGTAAGGGATATTCTTCTGGGGACACAATAGATTGCTTAATGTATTGGTATGCTTGTGCTACTTAATAAAATACCACAGACTTGGTGGCTTATACCAGAGATTAATTTGCTTACATGTCTTGAGCCTGGACATCCAAGATCAAGGTGCCGGTCAGTTTGGTTCTGATGAAACCTCTCTTGCAGGCTTGGAAATGGACATCTCACTCTGTTCTCCATGGTCTTTTCTCTGTGCATGCTCATAGAGGAAGTGGGGGAGAGACAAAAAGAAAGAGACAGGTACTCTCTGCTGTCTCTTCCTCTTCTTGTAAGAAAACCAATCCTATTGGATTGTGACTTATTACTAAATGGAAGCAGGACATGTCCTAACTTAAATCTTTCAAAGCTTTTATAGTGTTTATAAACAAAAGTCTCATTTTATAATGTTCTTTTAGGTCTCTTTAGGACACCCACTTTCCCATCCCATGTCTCCAATCAGTCTCATCTCCCAAACCCATCTTCCTGATGCCCTATTAAGGTCATAGAACAGTTGTGAGAATCAAATAATAAAATGACATTAAATTTTCCATAAATACAAGCATTATCTTCCAGATTATTCAAGACAGTTTAAAAGCTTCTTCCACTGTGAAGCCTTCTCAGATATGTCACCCATGTCTCCTTCTTTTGTTATAACACTGTAACTATGTGGCTTACACTATAATTAAGCATGTGAATGACCTATTCCAGGGGTTGGCAATGATCCACAGGCTAAATCTTACCAGCTGCCAGTTTCCAATAATAAAGTTTTATTGGAAAACATCTATATTTATTTGCTTACTTATTGTACTGCTTTTGCATTTCAGCAGCAGAGTTGAATTGGTGGACAGAGACTATGTGGTCTTCAAAACCTCAAACACTGACTGTTATTCTTTACAGAGAAATTTTGCCAACCTGAGTTAGATGAAATATTTTTAGTGAAGAATAGCTATAATTATGCATCATGTTCTTGATGTTTAGTGCATCTTTGAATTCTTCATCCTACAGAGCATGGTTTCTCAACCTCAGAACTATTGAAATTTGTTTTGAAAAATTCTTTGTTGTGTGGTTGTGTGTCTGTGAGGGGATTATGCTTTGGGTACTACAGAATTATTTAGTAGTATCTCTAGCCTTTTGCCTGCTGGATGCTAATAGCACATCTCCACAAGTTTGTACCAAAACAACAACAACAACAACAACAAAAACAGTTTTCAGGCATTGTCAATTTTCCCTGGGAAGGGGTGAAATCATTCTCAGTTGAAAAACATTGATATAATGTATTTTGAGATTGACTGCACATGAAAATAATAAAGTTATTTGTTAAACAATTGAATTTCATTAATATTTTGAAAATTCTACATTAATAGCACTATCACTTTTGTGAAAGAATTACTCAGATGCAGGTTTGGGGAGTCCCTGAGTTTTAAATGTTGTATGGGTGGCACTGATGCATAGCAAACAGTGAGAATGGTAGTTCCAGAGCTCAAACTTGAGTGTGCATTGGAATCAGCTGGATGTCATGTTAAAACACAGATTGCTGGGGCCCACTCACTGAGACTTTGAGTCATTAGAATTGATTGGGGTCTAAGAACGTGCATTTCTAAAGCTTCCCTGGTGCTGCTGCTGTACTGGTCCTGGAAAGACCCTATTAGAATCACTGTCCTATAGCATAGTTATTTATGCATTTCATCTCTGGCAACAGCAATTTTTAAAGCAAAAAATTGTGTTAATAATGTGATAAATTTGAGATGCTGATGTGGTATAACAAAAGAACTACAGGAACTAACGTTAAAACAAAGCAGAGCAAAATACTTTGGTTCAGTTCTTGCTCAACCATTATTTTAAAACTCACTTTGTATCCTGATTTCAGATTCATCATTTGTAGAAAGATAATTATATGATTCTATCTTGCACAACTAATCTCTGTAAGTTAACTAATTTTCAATAATACATACCACTTTTATTCCACCTTTTACCCTTTTTTCCACCTCATACCCATTTTACAGGAGAAAAAACTATGTTGACAATAGTGTATGGATTTTTTTTTTTTTGCTAAATTAATACCAATTAAGGCAATTGACCAGAGGACCCTTTATCAAATAACTGGAGCACAATAATCACTCTGATCTTCTTTGACAGTTCTGAAATAGTCCCTAAAAAGTAGTGGACCCTGAGTTCTGGTTGGATAGATCACATCTTGAATCTTTTCCATGACTTCTTAAAATGCACAAATTCTGCAACTACTTTTAAACTAGCTAGACTTTTGAGATTCTGATTGTTTGCGACAGAATTGTGAATATACCCACCATGATTATTTCATACTGAATTTAAAACATTTATATGTACCTTATTGGACATTCTGGTTTATTCTTGGCCATTTCTGAGAAATAGACATAGCTTCACTAGAAAGTTTACTTGAAAGCTTTTGCCAGAAAGACACATCAGTCATTAGGAGGTTACTTCTCAAGATGGATGAGTTACACAATGTTCTTTAGTACATTTTCCTGCTGGAAGGATGTGTAATGTATGTTACCACTTCTATCATTAAGGGTATGGATCTTGCTTAGCATGACATTTTGTGGGATCCTAGTTGTGTGGTATTTATAGGCATCTAACCGGATGCATAACATCTGATGAGTTCAAAGCACATACATTAATGGTAGTGTGGATATCTTTCTGAATAAACTACAAAAACAAATCCAAATTCTGTGGTGAAGCTTCCTTCAGCCCTGTGATATTCATTTTTGTAGAATATCATACGGTGGTGGTGTCACAAATGTTATGTCTCTGGAGCATCATGTAACCTTGGGAGCAGAAATATCTGAAGAACCAAAGGAGAATAAAGGCTATAATTAAAAATAAGCCCCAAGAAATAGTTTCCATGTGGTTGTGAGAAGCCCTTGTGCACAGCTGGAAAATTTCAGGCTGAAATATGTTGGAACAATAGTTTACAGAGGAAAGTAGTTGGGTTTGTGGTTACACTTGGAAGTGAAATTCCCTTGCTTGGTCATAATAGTAAACTAGCTATAAAGTTTGGAAGAATATTCCCTAAAGAAGATTTTTACTCCCTGAATTACAAAGAGAAACATAATAGATGGTTTCATAAATGAGAGTGTGGGCTTATACTCACATTAGGAACAGTCATATTATATACAAATGAAAATAAGTTTCGAGGTATAAAGAAAAATATAGATTCATTTAATAATAATGGGTTGAGGAGTCCAAAATGCAGGAAAGGAGATTAAGAGTTTGTATAAAGTTGTAAAATAGGGCTACATTCTAAAGCTTGTGGTACAAATCTTTCCCTTTTGTGTTTGAATAAACATCTCAGTATATCCAAAATCAACTCATTTCCTTCCAGATTTGACTTCTTCTGTATTTCCTTTGTTGTTATTATTACAGGCTCCCCCCATTCAAACCACCTAAACTTTTTTTTTTTTTTACTTTTTACATCTGTCTCTTTATTCACCTTTCATTTTAAACCAATTGTTAATTTCTTACAACTCTACTCCTAATGAGTCATTCACATCTATATTTATTAAACTACTTTAATGTGTCAGGTTTATTGAAAACTGGCTTGAAAGAAATGCTAGGCAAGGAAAGTACTGTGATATTTAAAAGACTTCAGGTGCTGATAGTCACTTGGAAATGGAAGAGGGGTTGGTAGGTGGTTAATTTGTGGTTGATGAAATTTTGAGAAATCAATGCTTTGAAAAGTTAGAGTGGAATCCAGGGGTAGGGAGAGAAAGCTAAAAACAGATGTGTGGCAGGCATATGTGGGTAATCATGAATAATATTTTGGATGATAGGGGTGCATTTTAGAACAAGAATGTATACTGCTGCTGACAAGCAGTATTATCAAACTATAAAAAATGATTCCAAATATGGGTCTGGGGTGGAAATGAACCTCCCTTTAGAAACTTAGTAGCTTCAATGTTTCTTCAACCTTCAGACACATTATTAATAAATTGTCTAGTTCTTAGAAAGTAGTTCTGGAATTTGTTCACGTTTTTTTTTCACAATAACATGTTTATCATTACCAAAAAATAAGTTTAAAAGACAAATGCAATCTACAGTTTTATTAATATACATACTGGTCAATGGTTTTGATATCAACAGATGGTTAAATTTAAATGATTTGTTTGAGACCTAACTAACATACAACTCTAAGTTCAGTGGCTTTATGGATGCTAGGACTGTTTATTCCCTGTTGTATTAGTTTTTCTATACCTGTATAACAAGTTAGCACAAAGCTAGCACTCAAACCTATTTGTTATCTCCTAGTTCTGTAAGTCAGAAATCCAGGATGGCATTGCTGGGTTCTCTGCTCAGGGTATCACAAGGCTGAATGCAAGGTATTGGATGTCTGTGTTCTCATTAGGAGCTGGGCATCTCCCATGATTTCCATTATTGAGAAGAGAGGTACCCTTTCTTTGCTGGCCATCAATGAGTGATTATTTATTACCGCAGGAAGGCCATCTGTGTTCCTAGGAGCTGCCCTTTATTCTCAAAGCAGCCACAGCATATTACCAAGTCCTTCTCAATCACTGGGTCTCTCTGATTTTCTCTTCTGGCATCAGCTGGAGAAGCTACTCTGCTTTCAAGCTCACCTGGATAAACGCTCTAAGATTAACTGTGCATGTAGCACAACATAGTCACAAGAATGACATTTTCTTCACAGCCACTGGGGTTCAGGGGTAAGATCTTTTCAGGGGTGCCATTTAAAAAAATTCTATCTATTGTACCAGTGTGATATCAGCAATGGGACACTGTGGTTTTGAGTTACAATGTGATCTAGTAGAACAGATAGAATGGAATTGTTTTTCAACTAATAATTTTCAAAGAGTTAGAATAAAATTTACCAACTTTGTATATTAAAAAATGAATATGGAGACATTTTTGGTAAAACTGAAGTCAGTGAACTTACTAACATTTTATGTAACTGTTCTCAGGATGCCAAAAATTGCATATATATTAATTAAAGGATTGTCGTGAGATAAAATTATTTACTATTCTTAGATATTTTCAGTGAGAAGCATAGGAATACAATGTTCGATTGCCACGATTTTTCAAGATAAAGAGAAAAACAGTGAATTGGAAAACATTGCTGTCTTTTTTTTGTGGCATTGAGGATTGAACCCAGGGGAGCTATACCACTAAGCTTCATCTCCAGCCTTTTTTTTTTTTTTTTTTTTTTGAGACAGAGTCTTCCTAAATTTCTCAAGCTGGCCTCAAACTTGCCATCTTCCTGCCTCAGCCTCCCAAGCAGCTGAGATTACAGGTGTGCACCACCACACCCAGCTGAAAACATTTCTTTCTTTAAAAAAACATTTCCTAATAAAATTACTGTGTCTTTTCGGAGAGTCTCCTAGGAAAATGTATTTATATTCCCCTCCCCTAACACACATCATGTTCTTATAAATGTTTGTTTTTTTCTTTTTTTTTTAAAACTCTCTTAGGAAGATATTTTTTGTTGAAAAAATTGGGGCAGATTATGGTTAATTATATAAACCAATATAATTTAACAAAATTTCATCTATGACACATGCAAATGTACACATAATTTGATTCCATGAATATATCCTTTGGGATTTTAATGAATGTTCTGTTTTAAAAGAAAACATGAAATTGAATTAATAAAATAAAATAAGTAAATCTATATCTGGATTTAGCCATAACCAAGACTCTTTATTTTCTGTTTAGAAATGGTTGAATAATGATTTGAAAAATTTGAAGATATTGAGCTAAAACAGAGTGAATGTCCATTTCTGTTTTCTCATGAGAAATTTGTTCATAATAGAAATGGCATAATTTGTTAAAAATGAAAGTTGGAAAGTTATGGATTATTAGATGGTCCTTACATAATATGTGTCACATGATTATAATTGAAAACAATTTAAGTTTGGGGGATTATGCTATTATTTTAAGGAATATTTTATAAACATTAATACTTTTTTGCTTTTTATTATTTTGTTTTTTGCAGTGTTGGTGATCAAACCCAGGGCCTTGCACATGCTAAGCAAGTGCTCTACTTCTGAGTCCTTTTCCCTTTTGTTCTTGAAATAATTTTAATTTTGTAGGTCTATTTTTCTATGATATATAATATCATGGATATATTCTTATTTGTGAAACTTTTACTCATTTATCTCATTGAAAATGATTTTAGAAATCAAATGGAATGATTTGTCATTACATAGAATTTACTTCCAATTTAGAATAAGCCGTAAATACAGAAAAACTTATTAATCAGAATGTCATTAATTCAGAGAGTATAAATTTTCAAGTAACACTAATTGGAGTTAACCTTTACTTGAGTTGTAAAAAAATAAGTGACATTTATATATTTTTATATGGACTAGGCATGTAGACATGGGAAATGCTTAGCTTGATAGAAAAAGAATAATTTTTCTTCAGCTCTTTCATATATATATATATACTACCTTATTTTAAAAAATGTAACTAGCATATAATATGCTTATAAAATATAGACTAATACATAGAAATGTAATTTATTTATCCATTCAGTTGTTAAACACTAATGTAGCACCAACTATATTCTAGGCACTGTGCATAAAGTAATAATAACAGAACTACCAATGAAAGATATTTTGTGACAAGGGGATTGAAGCATAAGATATTAAATAGCTTGCTAAGGTCATGGCCAGTTCTAGATCCAGAATATATACCAGTTAGTCTGATTCTAGAGTCAAAATTTTAACCATTATACTTGAAATATTGAAAGAAAAAATAGCATCTCTGACTTCATCAAACATTTATAAGAGACTACATTAAAGAAATAAGAAAATGCATAATTAAAATTAGTTTTTAGGAAGAAAAATGACATTTTACATTCTTTCAGGAAGAAAAATAATAATTTTCTATGAGAAACAATTATGAGAAAACATTTGTCAGGTAGAGGCACAAGTGCAGATTTCTCTGAGGCAATGGTGTTTAAGTGGAGACATTTAGTCAGGTGAGTGGGAGTTAGCTAGGACAAAAATAGGAGAGATGTAGGCATTTTCAATCTGGAGGGATGAGAAGGGAGGAAGATCATAAAATGAAAAGAGCAAGGAATTTTGAGGAACTTGAATAAGTTAGCAAAGTAGAAAGGGGAATTAAGTAGGGTGAGATGTTAAGATTTAGGTTTTATTTTAAGATCATTAGAAAATAACCCAATAATTTCCAATCTTGAAATTAATGCTCAGGAGATAATTTGAAGAGCAGATTAGAAGGGCAAGGAGTCTCCAGGGGGAAGACCAATTAGAATGTTACTACCAGATTCAAGAGCATTTTGATTTTGACTAGGTTAGTAGCAGTAGAAATAAAGATAAATGTTGAACTTGAGTTCTAGTTAAAACAGAAGTAACAACTGATGTGAATATTTGGGGGGATGTTGGTTGTGTTGAAGAAGAGGATGGAAAGAAGACCAAGAAGAAACAGAGAGATGGGAGGAAAACTGGAGAGTACAGTGTCAAAAAGCCGAAGGGAGATAGTGTTTTACAAAAGTGTTCAACTGTGTCAAAAACTGCTGAGAAGATCAAGAAAGAAAAAGGTGACAGACATTTACCATTATATTTTCTAACATGAAGGCTTGTGTAAGAAGAATTTTAGTAGAATAATGAGAGCTAACGTGAGATTAAAGTTCATTAAGGAGTAGAGATAGCAGGGTAAGCAACCATTGGAGAAGTCTGTCAAGGGCATAGCTCGGAACACAAAGAGTCAATGACTAGTTACTTTGGGATGTAGATAAAAGGTCCCAAGTTATTTGCTCTTTCTCCCATTGAGAAGTGGTTTTTAGTTATTCTTTCCTTGATTTGGGGCTGGACTTAGTGACTTATTTGTGAATAGAATGTCGCAAAATAATGTTTTGGGGTTTCTGGATATAGATCATTAACCCCCTTGAAGTTTCCACCTGGGCTTCTTGGAATATTTGCTCCTGGAGCCATGAATCATCACATAAAAAGTCTAAGAATGGAGAAGATCATGTTATAAGGAAGCCCCAGCTAGCCACATGAAAAGGCCATATGAAGAGAGAGAGATCTCAACAGACCCATCTGTGCCTGCCATCGCAGTATAGGCTTTGGGTGGAGAAGCCATTTGTGAGCACAGAGGGCCCAGCAGATGCAATATAAAGGAAAACTGAGAAACCCAGCTGACCATCCAAAATGAAGTTCTGGGACATATGTCCCAGTCTAGCTGTCCCAACCATCTTGACCCTGCAGAAGCATTAGTAATGAGACAAAGACAACCCACTGCTACTGTGCTGTAATCAAATTCCTGATCTGCTACATGATTTACATAATAAAAGAGTTGTTATATCACTAAGTACTGGTGTGGTTTTTTCCACAAGATAATTGGAATAACCTTATGTTTACTAGCTGTTCAATAAATATTCATTGAATTTAATATTATGATTCACAAAATTCACTTTATTTGGTTTATTTTAAAATTTCAGGAGGCATATACTTAAAATTGGACATACAATTACTTATGGTCACGTGCAACTTAGCAAGAGGAATGTGTTCTAAGAAATGCATTATTTGGCTCCTTTGTCATTGTTGGAACATCATGTAGTGTACTTACACAAGGCTAGTGCTATGATGCTCCACACACCCATATATGTGCCTATCGCTTCCACAGCAATTGTGAACAAAACCAAACAAGCTTAAATCCAGCACAAGAGAAGGTGATTCAACCAAGAGAAGGTAGACGGGTGATACAGAGGCTGCTACATAGCAAAGCACACTGTTTTACAGTAAACTTCTTTTCATAAGTAAAAGGAGTACACTCTAAAATAATAAAAGTGTAGTATTAGTAAATCCATAAACCAGTACCATAATTGTTTATTATTATCAAGTATTATATGTGTAGATACTTATATCTGCTAGACTTTTATGCAATGTATTATCAAGTGTCATGTATTGTACATAATTAATTGAATGTGCGTTTCTTTTATACAGTTGGCAGCAGAGTAGGTTTGTTTGCACCAGCATCACATAAACATCATGACTAATTCATTGTGCTATGATGCACTGACACACGTATTATGGCCATGGTGTCATTAGGTGAAAGGAATTTTTCAGCTCCATTACAATCTTATGGGATGACCATCATCTATGTGGTCCATTATTGACCAAAACATTATTATCTAATACATGACTATGCAAAATAAAACTTCCCAGATAATATATAACTCAGCATTCCTATTATTTAAGTTGAGCATTTGACTTACTAGCCACAATTAGTGAAGATTTTTATATTTGTTATTTACCCTCAAATTATCTAAACTTTGTATATTATTAAAGCAGCTCTTTTTTGATCTCCTCAATTTTGAAAAATGTTCTATATTGATTTCATATACACTTACTTCATCCCAGGAATTATTATAAAGATTTTATGTGTATTGAGTCCTTTAACCTAAGAACAACCATTACAGGTAGGTATCATTTTATCTAGGTTTTCCAGAAAAGAAAATTGAAGCATGAAGAAGTTAAATGATGCTGTCAAGGTTGTACAGCTCATACCCGGTCAAGGCACTGAGACTCCAGATGTAAGAAAACTGGAACTGCAGGCCCTTCTCAGGCTAAGCATAAGTGCAAACTTCAGGACAAGGAGGTGGTTGCTGGGAGGGATAAGCATAAAGAAGCATCCCCTTTCATATCTAGTCTAAGTCTAACCCTCACTCTCTCCTCTAATATACTGAGCCTGTGTCAGTTTTAGGATGTGTTTGAGCTTTCATATCTACTCCAATATAAAATCTCTGAGACCCATTTTTACTTTGAGCTTGCAATACATTTTGGTTATGCTATGTGATGTCTGAATGTTGTCACACATCAAAATACAACTTAATTGCTAAGCTTTGCAGTCTCACAAATGCCCAACTCAATATTCAAAGCCAAATTTATGATAAATACAACTCCCACATTTCAAAGTGGACATAATCCCTGAAATATAGGTGCTTCAGGAAGGTCTTGGCAGCTTTCAAATATTCCTCAGCAACATTATCCCGCATCAACTTTCAAGGAAATGACACTGGACTGCTACCAAAGCTTTGTTATGTGTTACCTAGAAATATGACTCTCAGTGGCAAATTCTTGTAACTTTCTCTAAATGGATTATTCCCACCAGGAGAAGCATTATGTGTTAGAGGTGACTACTGATTGAGTTGGCAGGAGATAATTCTTCAGTAGAAAAAGCAATTTGAGATAATTTTTTTTTAAAAAAATGTAAGCCTGACTTTGTCCCAGTGAAAGTGACAGTATGTGAAATTAAAATGTCTTTAAAAAAACAGAATTGTAAAAGGAATACAATGTCTACTACACATTTCCTTTTATAGGTAAAAATAATGTTTCAGATTAAACAGGCATGATTTCTAGAGTAACATTTGTGATTAACAATGCCCTCACCATCAGACACACCTTTGATGTAACTCCCTTTGAAAGGTGAAGAAAACTGTGTTGTGAATGTCTATATGGGCAGTGTGAATTTATCCTGTGGAGGAAGCAGGGTAATGGAGAGGAAGACAGGGCCCTTCAAGACAGCCGGAAAGTGGGTGAGCTACGGGGGTAAGACTGAGAGGTACAACAGAAGAGTGGAGACCAACAAGTAATAAAAGGAAAAGCCAAGTTGCATCAGAGGTCTGGGATGATGGTAGTTAGGTGGTCAAATAGTTTCTAGAGAATTCTGTAAATGAGGATTAGAGAAAATTTTATTGATGGGTACTTGAAATTTTCTACCATTGTCTTTTCCTATCAAGCAAGCATGAATTTTTCCTTCTTAAAAGAAGCTTCTGGTTTCAAGACAGTGATAATTTTTCACACCATGAAAAACTTACATAGAGGGTTTTTTTTTTTTTTTTTTTTTTTTTTTTTTTTTTTT
>NW_025999968.1:26065200-26100802 GCF_001458135.2 Marmota marmota marmota | reverse complement strand
CACTTCTCCAACTTCCCTCCCCTGCCTAGGATAGCACATCTGATTATTGATCTGCTGTCTCGTATTGCTGTGATCTTATCCATGAGCTGGCTTATTCATAGTGGCTCACTCTGTACTTCTATAAAACGCCACTTCTCCTCTGGGTTTTCAGGGAACAGGTGTTCTGAATCCTTTCTGGACAGACCTGATGTCCTGTGTGAGTACAGTACTAACTTGTACACATCTTCCGGTAAATGACGATGTGCATACTTTCCCTGGAGCAACTGAGACTGTCTGGTTACTACAAAAGTTCATCACTGTTTTTCTCACAGGAAAGGAATTCTCAGATTCTTTTAATATGGAAAACTAACTGCTGCTAGTGTCAGGAGAAATAGGATGCAGGTTTGAAGGGCAGAAGAAAAGGAAAAAAATAGAATGTTCTCTTATTCCCTACCTTCACTGCCCATCCCCAACGATGCTTGAGATCTACTTTTACTCTAAGAAAATGAAGGTAGGACTGTGAATATCTACTGGAATGTGGGAAGAAGAAGTCTTCTTCTTCTTGGGGTGGTGAATCCCAGAAAATGAAACCTCTCAACAAGCCACCCAAGGCGAATAATGCCCTCTACATTGATAATCCCCCTGAAGTGCAAAATTACTGATCAGAAGTACTAATGACCTTCTGATCAGAAAATGTCTTGATATTTGATTTTTAATAATCAGAAAAATAAAGGTCAGTGAATATACTTTGTGGAAAGTCATAGAAAATTCATGAACTGAATTTGAGAAGGTATTCATTATGTGGTTGGGGATCTAAAAATGAAAAATCAGGAGTGTAGCTTTCTTTTATGAATTTATTGAAAGGACTGTCTTCATTCTTGTACAGTTCTGGCTTCTGTTCTCCTCCTTGCTTTCTTCTTCTGAGGGAAATGGAGAACTCTGAAAAGCAATACCGGAGATTGGTCTCTGAGGTGGCATTCTACTTTTCCTGCCTCTTCCATTTAGAACTGGATGGGGACGAATTAAATGAAGAAACCACTGTTGTCTGGGATCTGAACATTTCACAAGGGATCTTCTCACACCTAAGCAGGGCCAATCTGGATCCCGCTTCAGGAGATAGACCTCTAATTTTCAACCAATTCAGATTAAGATAGGACAAGAGTCTTCCTTACTTACCCTTTTCTATTTTTTTAAAATATTTTTTTTTAGTTGTTGATAGAACTTTATTTTTATTTATTTATGTGTGATACTGAGAATCAAACCCGGTGCCTCACACATGCTAGACAAGTGCTCCACCACTGAGCCACAACCCCAGCACCCCCTTTTTACTAGGCACGACCTAATATTATCCTTACTGTGCCTCGGGTCCTAAATAAAGTACTTATTAATGCATGCTTGACTTGTCAATGGTTGCCAGAAGTCTTAAATTTTTGCATAGTATTCCTATACTATTTTTATGTCTAGGAATTTAACCTAAAATGATGATATATGTAAAACATTAGCTATAGGATATTTATTACAAAATTAAAAATATTAGTGTATATGTATGTATATATTCAGACAGACACACACACATATATGGAGTATATCTATATTAGCATGTAGTTAGCCTTTTTACTAATAGCTAGTGCTTAATAATGTTGATTTTGAAGAGTTTAATAACCTAAGAAAATATTGATTTTTTGAGCATCAAATCAAGTTAAAAAAGTGAGAAGAGTATGTTATGCCTACATCTTCTTGTATAATTAATGTCTAGGTACCATGTCTATAGCCACATCTGAACTGGCTACAACATTTTTTAGCTTTACATCCACACTATCTATCACTTCTTCCTTCTAGTATTTCTTCTATCACTCTTCTACCTTCCTCTTCTTCCCTTCTACCTAGTAAAGTCTTAAGATCTTTAAGATTGTGGTTTATATTTTCTTCTTTCTGCTGACCTGTATTTTGTAATTTTTCAATTTGCCTTATTGCATGACTCCTATATGACTTCCTGTAATGACTCATAATTAGGACTTCAGAAGCCCCAGAAATATTCTTAGCTATAAAGATTACAATAAAACAGACCATTCTGTCTGAATTATTAGTGGTTTCATACTATTTGACTGATTCTCAGTTTACCTAGACTCAGAGAGCTGGGAAACCTTAAAGGTTATCCAAACCAGTCCTTCATTTTAAGGGGAGTAAACTGAAACCCAGAGAGACTGACATTCAATCACCCCAATCACAGAGCTGGGGTTGAATCCAAGAATCTCACTATACAACGACTTTTATGACTAAAATATGAACTCATTTGAAGTTCCATTGTTTTATTTCAGTGGCTATTGAAAACATACCTATTACATATATGTTTGATAGTGACAATAGGGTTGGCCTTTCTAAATTAGGATACAGTGGAAGAAAGATAATTTCAATATAAATGTGCCTGTTTTAGTCATCTTTTTCATTGCTGTGACCAAAAGACCTGGCAAGAACAATCAGAGGAGGAAAAGTTTATTTGTGTGCTGATGGTTTCAGAGGTCTCAGGTTGTAGAAGGCCACATCCATTCATTTGGGCTCCAGGTGAGGTAGAACATCATGGCTGAGAGTATGGTGGAGGAAAGTAGGTCAGAACAAGGCCACCAAGAAGGGGAGGGGGGAGGAGGGAGGAGGAGGAGGAAGGAGAGAGGGAAAGGGAGAGGAATAGAGAGAGAGAGAATGAGCACGTGCAAGAGAGCTTTGCTCAACAAGGACAAAATATATGTCCCAAAGACCTGCCTCTGGGGACCAACCTCCTCCAGCTACACCCTACCACCCAGATAATCCCTATCAGGTGATGAATCCACTGATTAGGCTAAGGCTTTCATATCCCCATCATTTCACCTCTAAACATTTTTACATTTTCTCACATATGAGCTTTTTGACAATGCTTAGATATGCTGTGCTCAAAATAGCTTCAATTTATGAGTTTAATGTTATTTCATTCTAAAAGAGGAACTCATCAAAAAGGTCCATTATTAAAAGAATCTTTCTGAAGTTACCATGCAAACAAAAGTGAAGCTGCAAAGTTTAACTCCTTAAGAACTGAATGTCAACATCCCAGGAGATTTCTCAGTAATTGTTCTATTTTAGAACAACATTTGCTGTAAAAATCAAATACGAAATTAAAATAATTCTTATGCTTATTTTATGGCTGTATGGGTGAAAATAATTGTTGCCATGGTTGAAATACAGTAGCGGCTTTATCTCATTCAGCTACATTTTTTTTTTCTTGTCTTTGAAAAGGCAACCTGTCTGCAGCCTATCTCCTACCAGCCAACCCACACAAATTGACAATCAAGACCAGACCATAGTCTGTGAAATTGCACCAGAAAAGTTTGCAAAGACTCCCACTTGAGCTCCTGGTTCCCTGCTTGCTTGTTATTTGATCTGGTTCAGTCTGGCATGTTGTTTGTATTTACCCAGTGTTATAGGACATCTGCTATCCTCCAGAACCCATCATGCTCTGTGGCAGTTTGCAGCTGACTGCATCCTATTTATATTAATTGAATGCACTGTATTCTGCATATACTGCTGATTACCCTCATTTATTTCAGTTCCTAAAGACCCAGGATTTCTCTATATGCCCTTACTATATTGTTCTTCTCATTTGGTTCCAATTAGTTTCAGCTAACGAAAATACATTACAACAAACCTCTGGTTAGCCATTGCTGTTTCTAATGACATAATTTGTGAGTTTTTAGCTCTTGAAAGTAAAGACATTAGGAATTAAGTTATAGTATCTTCTGTGGGACTGAGAAATATTAATTGCAGGCATCTGGGATCACTTTCTTAAGGATGATTTGTGATTTCTATTTAACTAATAAATGTTGACATAATTGAAGAGCTATAAACTCCATATGTTGGACTTCATGAGGAATTTCTGATTATATCCTTGTTCGATTAAGAAAACATTGTGGCATTAACACTAGATTGTGGTTTATTTGCACTTAATATTCTATAATTATAATAAATGGTCAAAACATTCATAGAAGAGAATTTATTAAAAGATGCAAATTTATTCCAAAACTATAAAATGTACCATTAATTTAGTGAATAATTGCGCATTTGTAACTTAAATTTTCTTTGCAATATACTGATTTTTGCATTCTGGTGTCCTGTTTTAACTCTAGAATGTGGAAGCAAACTCTTAGTAGTTTCTATTTTAATAGTCTGTAATGATATTTTTGAATAATGATGAATACTTTAAAGAATCTTTTTAGATATAATCTGGACACTTGAAACAAAATTAAGAATGGACCATGATAGATTCTATAACAAATTAAATTACTTTACTCCTTAATAAGAAGTCTACAATTGAGTTCAGCACCTGACTTTTAGTTAGGTGTTTATATATTGCACAACTGTCCTTCATGGTATAAAATCTGGATCTTGACCTGTTTTGAAATATAATCAATTATCATATGTTAAGTCTAAGGAAATTTCATTGTTAAATTATGACCCCAAGCAAAAAACCTTCTACTTATCAGTCCTTTGAAAATTCTTAGTTTTTAAATGCTGCTCCATTGCATTTTGTGTTTTTCTCCCTCTTACCACCAACTTGAAAAGACAAGGCTGATCATAGTCAAATACCGTAAAAGCTGCGCTCCCATGGTTTTTATGTAAAGTTAATAAAATAAATAAGAGGCAGCTGTGTGCATTTCAGGAAATCAGTCCATTGAGGGGTTCTGGGAATACTCTACCCACAAGTGTGAAGCTGGAGTCACCAGAAACCCTCAATGGAATTGCAGCTCAATAAATCAAAATTTGCTTCTTTTTACCTTTACAGTACAACTGCATTCTACGTGGTGCCTGTGCCTAATGACATTCCCACTGCTATCTTTTTCATTATCATGAAACTTCTTGCTTCCTGTTTCAGCAGGTTGGAATGCTTTGGGAGAATTTTCACCGTCTGCTTGGTTGCTGTGGGTCTCAAACATTTCAGGCCTAGTGATCATGGCATGGTAATAAATCCCTCTCACTTGCCACCACTAAATGAGAAAGAAAGAGTAAATATGAAGAATTATAAGGCATTTTGATAGCACATCATGGAGGTATATGGTAAATACATCCATGCCAAACTGCAATGTCATTCATGATCATAGATCCATGAACTGGCAGGGGGACCCCTAGAAGCCCCTGCAGAATACTGAGTCTTTTACTTGACTGATGGACTGTGAGTTGCTATTTTTGATAATCACTGCAATGAAATTGTCATTCTGCAATGCAATTATCATATGTTAAGTCTAAGGAAATTTCATTAGTTGTTGGTGACAAACCTGATGGGGGTTTTTCCCTATGATCTCTTATTTTCATGTTTTCCTCACTCTCATTTTCTTTTAAAGCAGTAGCAAAATCTGCTTCCTTAATTGAGAAAACTCAATACTGATTATTATAGTGATGCAGACTAAACACCAAAGAAATTGCATCAATCTAGAAACTGAGTTCAAATCCTGTCTCCATCATTTCTTAGCTCGATAACCATGTCAAATCATCTGACTTTCATTTGTTTGAATTCCCCCCCACCCCGAAATAGCAGTAATTTTAGTATCTTCTATAGTTTGGATTTTAAATTTCCCCCACCTCCCAAGTCTCAGGGTTACAAGCTTGGTCCCCAGGTGGTGCTATTGGGAGGTGCTGGAACTTTTAGGAGGTGAAGTCAGGTGGAAAGAAGTTAGGGCATTGTGAGTATGCTCTGGAAGGTGATTGTGAGACCTTGATCTCTTTCTTTTTCTCTTCTGCTCTCTAACTTGTGATGTTAAAAAAAGGTTGCTTCTCCATGCACTCCTGCCATGAAGTGCGGTTCATCACAGGCCCAAAACAATGGGGACAATCAATCATGAACTGAACCCTCTAAAACTGTGAGCCAACTTCTTTTACAAGTTAATTATCTCAAGTATTTGTTCTATTAATGGAAAGCTAATTACTACAGTATACGTATCCTAGCACTGCCGTAAAGTTTATCAGTAAGAATCTGCTATATGATAAATTACCCCAAACCCACTTTCTTCAAAAACAAACAAACAAGCCAAAACCCCAAAACAACTATTTTTCATAACTCTATGGATCGACTTGGAGGTATATCTGATCTAGACAGGCGTGGCTGGCCTGGGCTGGATTATTTAGGATAATTTTAATTACATGTCTGGAGGTTAGCAGTCTAGTTATCTAGGATGGCCACACTCATATCTGCCAGGTATCGTTTCTGGTAAAGGCAATGAGCCTGTCACTGTTTAACAGGCTAGCCCTGGTTTCTTCATATAGTGATCTCAAGGTAGCTATAGAGAGCAAGTTCATTTCCTAGACACTGCTTGAGTCACATTTGCTATGTCCTTTAATTAAAGCAAATTCCATTGTTAAGCTCAGAATGAAGGCATGAAGAGGTAAATTCCATCCCTGACAGAAGGAGTGGAATCACATTTCAAGGAACATTCAAAGATGGGTTGAACTTCTTGCCTTCTGTAATTTGCTGCTGTAATTTACATGACGGTGAATGAGTAAGTACTACTGAGTGGAAAGTGACTAGAATCAGTGACTTGCAAATGGCAGGAATTAAAAAATGTTATCTGTTACTATCGTCTTCATTGTGTGTGTGTGTGTGTGTGTGAGAGAGAGAGAGAGAGAGAGAGAGAGAGAGNTGATTCTTGGTGGAGAAGGTCATCCAGTCCTTAAATGAGCCAAATGTTTTGAGAGAATTTCCCTTTTGATAGAATAACCTGAGTTAGATATATTTTTGTTGCAATCAGTGGTGTCCCTCTCTGGGCTTTTCAACTTAAACAGCAGATGTTCACTAATTTCAGCTTCAATTTTTCATGAAATATATTGTATCAGCAGTATTTGAAAGATATAAAAGTGTTTCCTAAGTGGCAAGATACAGGTGGATTTTACCCAAAAAAGTCATAAACTAAGGCCAATATGTGTGTGTGTGTGTGTGTGTGTGTGTGTGTGTGTGTGTGTGTGTGTGTGTATGGTCCTTGGGGATTTAAACTCAGGGCCTCAGGCATGCCAGGCAAGCACTGTACCACTGAGCTACATCCCCAGCCCTTTACCATATTCTTAATTGGCACCATGCTCACACTTTTCCTTTGCTGTTAGAGCAGTGTTATGGTTGGGATCTGGTATGTCCCCCAAACCTTATGTGTTACAGGTATGATCCCCAGTACAGAAAGAGTCAAAGGTGGGACTTTTATTAGGGCAATGACTAGGGCTGATTTCATCCAATGGATTTATTTACTTGGTAGACCAATCCATTGATAGCTGAATAGACAATTGGGAAATGGATTTAGTTGGAGGAAGTAGGCCAATGTGAGTGTGCCCTGGATGAGTTTATCTAGTTCCTGACCCCTTCCTCTCTCCATCTCTGTTTCCTGCTTGCAGTGCCGAGCAGTGTTTCTCTGCCTTTCTGTGCTCTGTGATGTTCTTCTTTACCTTGGGCCCAGAGCAGTGGAGTTGGCTGACAATCAATGGACTGAGATATTTGAAACCATGAGCCAAAGTAAACATTTCATCCTCTAAGTTGTTCTTGTCAGATATTTTGGTCACAGAAGCAAAAAGCTAACATATGCAGCATTTGTCCAGTTATCTTTTTTTATATGTAAATGAGAAATTGCATTAATTTAGATGCTATTGAAATTCTAGTCTTCTATGACTGAGGCCATGACAAGAATCTTCTGGGTGAATTTCCTTTATGAAAGTAAACAGCATGGTCATTAGAAAAGAAAAAAGAGAGAAAAAGAAAAATATTTTTCTCCAGTCATCCTCTATACTGTTTCCAGAATGGTACATTTTCCATAATAATCTCAGCCTGTGCAGGAAAATCCCTCACAATAAGAATTTCCTGGTACCCAATGTCAAGAGTGCTGCTGCTGTGACATACTGCTTTAGAGTATATCTAATATTGTTCTGACTGAGATTTTTGGGTTTCCATTTCTTTCTAGGATTATGCATAAATAATAAAGCACAATTTTTTATTACTATGTTTTAGAATGATATTCATTTTATTAAATATAGCATTGACCATTTTCTTTCCTTGAAAGTAAAAAAATCTTTAAAATTTAAAACTTAAATATTTCTGAAGAGATTTATTTTAAAAAAATATTTTTATTAGTTGCTGATCGATCTTTATTTTATTTATTTATTTATATGCGATGCCGAGAATCCAACCTAGTGCCTCACACATGCTAGGCAAGTGCTCTACCACAACCCCAGCCCAAGAGTTTTATTTTAAATGCAGAAACTGACCAATTGAATTTAAAATAACATCTAACTAAACTAAACTAACTTCTCTTAACTAGAGTCTTTACCTGATGGTAACAGGGTCTCAGTTAAAAGCAGTATTCACAACCTGCACCTTCAGAACATGAAATGGAGCCCCTGAGGCTGATAGAGTAGATGATCTCGTCCTGGTTTGGATTTCATTATGCTTAATAACTATGATAAATGCCAGTCATGGATTTTTTGCAAATTCAGTCCTGGGAAAGTTTCCATAAAGATGTGACTCAGTTAAAACAAATGTGTTTTAAGTGTCTAATCTATAATGAACAATTTGTTCTATCCCTGAGGAATGAAACAACAACTTCAAAAACATGTTTGGGTAACTGAACAGTAAAGACAATATGAAGATTGCCCTAGTAGATACCTTAAGAAAGCAGTATTCATTTATTGTCTCATTGGCAAGATGCTACTCAGATAATAGAAATGATTCTGTTCAGATAGGAGCAGCAAGCATTCTCTCTCAAGGGTGCTTTCTTCTATCACCACGGACAGGCATCCTCTGCAAAACTGAGAGCTTAGAGTGCCCTAGACCCACCTCCACCTCACAGAGCCCTGGGGAGACCACAGGAACCTTCCAGATTCTCTAGAGAAGCTGGTGCCTCCAGTCAATTCTTTCTTTGTATCTCTCAATCAGAAATTGGGAATCGTCTCCACTGTTCCTGTGAACTGTTTATGGGGAGATCCCAGTGGCTTTGACATTGAAACCATGTAATTGTTTGGCTTCTTTGTTGAAAATTAGTGTAAGGAAAGCAGCACAGCTGGACACAGTAATTGCAGAACGATTGAAGAAAAGTCTTAATCAATGTCAGGGGACCTAAGAGCCATTTTCCTTGTTAATATCTACCTGATTTAGATGCAAAATATTGCTCTTGTATTCACAGTTAAAATAATACCAACTGAAAACCTCAGATTCTTTCCTTTGAATACACAGGGCTTCTTTCTCAGGGTACAGGACAAGGAAGGGGGTCTTGTGAAAGAAAGTGGATGAGGATGGTAAGGGCAAGACCCCCAACCTTGACAAGGGGTTTCTGTGCACCAGCTTGGGGAACAGGGTAATGGTACCATTATTGTTGCCTTAGTGTGGTTGACTGTGGGCCAATAAGACAAATAATTTTCTTTCCTCAAATGAAATACCAGGAAGGTCTTCAGGAGTATGTGTTTTGAGTAATTATAGGAGAAAGATGCTATGAATATAATTGGATTAACTACTTCAATCCTTACAATAAGATTAGAACTTAGAGCAAGGGACTTATGAATAGGATATGAATCCCAGACAGAAGTAGAAGTGAATTGAAGCTTGTAACATGTTTGACTTCAGTACATTTGTCTTTAAGGACTAGAAAGATCTGATGGCAAAGCAATCCTTAGCAAGATAAGTGAAGTGGGAGACATCACAATACCAGACCTTAAACTATACTACAGAGCAATAGTAATAAAAATGGCATGGTATTGGCACCAAAATAGACTTGTAGACCAATGGTACAGAATAGAGGACACAGAGACAAACACACATAAATACAGTTATCTCATACTAGGCAAAGGTGCCAAAAACATTCACTGGAGAAAAGATAACCTATCCATCTATTTTTCTGCTAAAACATAGTTTCGTTCTTCTTCATCACTGAATAAAACTCCATTGTGTATATATACCACATTTTCTTTATCCATTCATTCATTGATGAACACATAGGTTGTTTCCATAATTTGGCTATTGTGAATTGTGCTGCTATAAACATGGGCATGTATGTATCACTATAGTATAATAACTTTAATTATTTTGAATACATTCTAAGGAGTGGGGCAGCTGGGTCATGGTTGTTCCATTTCTAATCTTTTGAGGAACTTCCATACTGATTTCCATAGTAGACATTCTAATTTACAATACTACCAACAATGTAAAAGTGTTCCTTTTTTTTTCTTCATATCCTCTCCCACATTTATTATTGTTTATATTCTTGATGGTTGCCATTCTAGCTGAAGTAAAATGAAATCTCACTGTTGTTTTGATTTGTGTTTATCTAATTGCTAAAGATATCGAACATTTTTTGCCATTGTATTTCTTTTTTGAGAAATCTTTGTTTTGTTTATTTGCCCATTTATTAACTGGGTTATTTGTGTATTTTTTTGTGGTAAGTTTTTTGAATTTTTGTTTGTTTTGGTACCTGGGATTGAACCCAGGGATGCTTAACTACTGAGCCACATCCCTGGTCCTTTTTATTTTTTTATTTTGAGACAGGATCTTGGTATATTGCTTAGGACCTTGCTAAGTTGCTGAGGGGGGCTTTACACTTGCCATCCTCCTGCCTCAGCCTCCAGAATCACTGGAATTACAGGTGTGTACCACCACACTCAGCTGAGTTTTTAAAATCTATTGTGGATATTACTTCTCTGTCAGAAGAGTAGCTGGCAAAGATTTTCTCCCATTCTCTTTATTTTCTCTTCACATTCTTGTTTTCTTTTCTGTGAAGAAGATGTTGTTGCTTTATTTGATGCCATTACATTGATTAATTCTTGATATTATTTCCTGAGCTTTAGGAGTCCTATTGAGGAAGTCATTGTCTGGACCTATATGCTGGAGGGTTAATCCTACATTTTCTTCTAGAAGTTGCAAAATTCTGGTCTAATTTCTAGGTCTTTGATCCATTTTGCGTTGGTATTTTGGAGGGTCAGAGGAATTACCTGCAATAACTTTGGTGGACCAGTTGGTGAAAAAAGGAATGGGGGCTTCTCTATTAAAGAGAGGGCTAGCTTGAGGTAAAGTCTGTGATTTGGCCTGGAACCTACCACTCAAGTCCAAAGCAAGGGAGGTTGAGGAAGCCAGATCTAAGACTTTTCAACTGTGTTCCTTTGAGATGGTCCACCACCGCTGTACCCTGTTCTGTCTTCAAAGGCATTCTAGAAGGAAGCATAGAACAGAATATTTTCCTGTAGAGTAAAATGGCCTGCTCTTGTGGACTAGTTCAGACCATCTTTGTAGTTCAAGTGATTCCAGCCACTCTCCACCCTTTAATGAACCTCATAAAAGCCCAGTTTCACTTTGTGTTTATCTATTTCTTAGCAAAATAATAGACATAAATTTGCTAATGGCAACTCTACTCTTGTAGGTTAGGTATGAAGTTTCTTTTAAAAAATTTTGTTCTAATTAGTTGTGTGTGACAGTAGAATGCATAGTGACACATCATACTTAAATGGAGTAGCTTCTCATTCTTCTGGTTATACATGTTGTAGTATCACTCCGGTCATATGTACACATAGGATAATAATGTCTAACTCATTCAACTATCATTCCTATCTGCATACCCTCTCCCCTCCCTGCACTCCCCTCTGACTAATCAAAGAACCTCTATTCTTCCCTAGCACCACAAACCTGCTAATTTGAATTAGCATCTGCATATTAGAGAAAACATTTGGCCTTTGGCTGTTTTGGGGATTGGTTTATTTCACTTAGCATGATATGCTCTAGCTCCATCCATTTATTGGCAAATGCAATAATTTCATTCTTCTTTAAGGCCGAGTAATATTCTATTGTGTATATACACCACATTTTCTTTATCCACTCATCTGCTGAAAGGCATCTAGGTTTGTTCCATAGTTTAGCTATTGTGAATTGAGTTGCTATAGACATTGATGTGGCTGCATCACTGTAGTATGCTGATTTTAAGTCTTTTGATGTATAAACTGAGGAATGGAATAACTAGGTCAAATGGGGTTCTATTCCAAGTTTTCTGAGGAATCTCCATACTGCTTTCCATAGTGGTTGCACAACATTGCAGTCCCATCAGCAATGCATAAATGTACCTTCCCCACAACATCCTGGCCAACATTTATTTTGCTTATGTTCTTTATTTTATTTATTGGGTACAAGGATTGAACTCAGGGGCACTCAACTACTGAGCCACATCCCCAGCCCTATTTTGTATTTTATTTGGAGACAAGGTCTCACTGAGTTGCTTAGTGCCTTGCTGTTGCTAAGGTTGTGTTTGAACTCACAATCTTCCTACCTCAAGTTTCCTGAGCTGCTGGGATTTTTACAGGCATGCATCACAGTGCCCAGCTTGTGTTCTTGATAATTGCCATTTTGACTAGAGTGAGATGAAATCTCAAAGTAGTTTTGATTTGCATTTCTCATTTCTCTAATTGCTAGAGATATTAAACATTTTTTTTCATGTTTATTTGATTGATTGTATTGGAAGAAGTGGTCACTAGAAAATGTGTCCCTCTCTTTAAAAAACAAAAAGCCTTTAAAAATACTTATAAGGTAATTTTGATATTATTTCTTTTATTTTGGAAAAAGGAAACAAGATTTTAAGTTTCCCAGACATTTCTTTTTTTCTTCCCCTCATAAATAAGTGTTACAATTTGGAGGTTTTATGGGTGAATAGTATCTGATTCCACATTTTCTCTTTATTTTAAAATTAGATACTTATTTTTAATTAATAAGTAGTAATTGCACACATTAATGGGGTTCAGTGTGATACTTCAACACATGTAAACATTATGCAATGATCAAATTACAGTAACTATCATTTTCCTTTCCTTACCATTTCTTTATTTTTGAAACCTCAATCTCCTCTCTTCTGGATCTTCAAAGAACGTGTCACAGGTAATTCAGAACTATAGTCATCCCAGTACCTGTTTTTCAACCTTCCTTTAGCTATTCTCCTTCCCCATCTTCCCAACCTCTAGTTATCATTCTATTAATTCAGGACGACTTTATTTTAGCTTCTACACATTAAAGTAAACATGCGGGGTGTGTGTGTGTGTGTGTGTGTGTGTGTGTGTTTGGCTTATTTCACGTAACATATTTCATCCTTTTTTTTTGCAAACCATAGGATTTCATTTCTCTTTATGGCTGAGAAATATTCCATTGTATATATACAATGTATATAGTATATACACAATATGTAAAATTTTCTTTATCCATTCATCCTTGGTGGACACTTCTATGTCTTGGCTATTGTAAATAGTGCTGGAATAAACATGCAAGTGGAAATATCTCTTGTATATATTGACTTCATTTCCTTTGGATAAATATCCAATAGTGGAATTCCTGGATCATATAGTAGTTACAACTATGAATTTTTTGAATTTTTTTGGGAAATTCCTTACTGTTTTCCATAATGATTGTATTAATTACATTCTTGATCTTTAACATGTTATGCTGAGTCAAAGAATCCAGCAAAAGATGAGTCCATATGATAGCATTCCATATTATGAAATGGTGAAATTGTAAAATCTATGGAGGTAGAAAATAGATAAGTGGTTGCCTAGGGTTGTAGAAGAGGAGTAGAGAATATCTGTTAATGGATATGTCTCTTTTGCGGAGGATAGATTTTTTTCTAAAATCAGATTATGGTGATGGTTGTACAATTCTGTGAATATAGTTTGCTGTGATTTCGATACGTGTTCCCCAAAGATCCATGTGTTAAAGGATTAGCCCCCACAGTGGTGAGATTGGGAGGTATTGGAATCTTTAGGGGGCAGGGCCTCCTAAACTATTTGACAACATAAACATTTTCTCTTTTTTTTAATGGTTAGGATCTGGAATGTTCCCCCAAATCTCATGTTCTAGGCAGTGTAGCTATGTTCAGAAGTGAGGCTTTTAAAAAATTATTTGATCATAAGGGCTTTAACCTCATAACTTGATGGTTTAGTAATCTGAATGAACATTCCTGGTCTCTTCCTTTCTCTCCCTCTGTTTCTCAACTGCCATGAGCTAAGCAGCTTTCCTCTTCCACACCCTTTCACCATGATTTTTATTCTTTGGATCCAGCTGACCATGTACTAAATTCTCTGAAACTATGAGACAACATAAATCTTTCTTCCTTGAAGTTGTTTTCTCAGTTGTTTTGGTCACAGTGCAGAAAATCTGACTAACACACCTGTATAAGTAAATTATCTCAAGTATTTCATTAGAGTGGTGGAAAGCTGATTGATACATACTTAAAAAACAACTGCATGGGAAACACACACACACACACACACACATATTCACACACATTATTCCTACCAAATCAAATGCATTTGTAGATTGAATATGCCATGAAGTTTGCTGATTCACAATCATTATTGGGTATGGAAAAAAGATAAAAACAGATGATCTTGCTATTAAATCATCTTCAGATTAGTTGGAGAGATAAGAAGACAAACAAAAGAGAGAACTCTGAAAGTAGAAAGCTCTGGCTCTATGATTACTGGAAAGTATTATAAAGGTGGTAGGCCTTGAAAATTTATTCTGTTTTAATAAGAAAAGAGAATAGGATATTTATACACACAGAAAGCACTCCTCAAAAAATATAGTTGCACTATGTTGATATAATTTTAGAGATGTATCCTAAAATGTGATTTCTTTTTTTGGCCAAATGCTGATTGGCAGAATAAGATCAATATTTTCTCAAAGCCAAAACTAAATTTAAATATCACTAAAACAGAACAAACTTGTAAAATAAAGGAGTATACCTTAAGTTTTATATAGAAATTTAAGATTATGATTATTCAAATTTTGGGGAATCAAATTTTGAAAGATTGACATTGTGGATTCAGGGTAATAGTTTCTACAACCTCACACCCTCTGGATGGCCATTGTCACTGTGACAACATGACTATCTAAATGCAAGACTGCTTTCATCTGGTATACTTAGTAATATTAGTACTTTTTTGTGTCCAACATAATTTATTTTAGGAAAATGTTTTTTTGTTTGTTTGTTTTTTAGTTACATGTTGTATAAAGTAAGCCTAAGGTAAACCTTATAAAAGCTTTATCTTCAAAACATGAATAACAATCATTTAAATTAGTTTTTGCTTAATTTTTAACCACATAAATTCAAATTTTCTTAGAGAATTCTTATGGAATTTTTATTTTGAAGTTGATCAGTGAGAACAAAGTGTAAACTGAGAACCTGATTTTTCTTTAACATTTTTTTTGTACTTATAATCTTTAATATGCTTATTTTGGAAATGATTTATTATGGAAGTTGTTATGTAGGATTTTTAATTATTCCTCTTAGTGAAATGTCATCATTGCAAAATTGACATTCTGATTTTAATTTATCCACAAAAACTAGGCAAGTTCCTCAGGAGAATTTTCTTGAAAGTCAATGTTCTGATGGACTTAAGTAATTGATAATTAAATGCAGTTCTTAAAGATAATTTTCTTTCATATTTTAATTGCTAGTGCAATAATCAATTCTACTGTGATTAAAGTGATGAATACTGATGGGTTGTCTATTAACTTGGCACCACGACATCTCTCCTGCAGCTGAGAACCATGCTTTTCATAATTCCCTTTGCTGGATGGTTCTGGTTATCATTCCCTGTTAGCCATCTTCATGACATTTGGAAAGTGGAAGCGCCCTGGAAGCCATATTCTGGAAAATCATGGTGGTCAGATACGGTGGCTTTCAGACTGCTTCTTGAGCTTTCTCTTCTGATTGTGGTAGTGGTGGTTTCTCCATCCTCCCTACAAGTAGGAGCTTATCCATGGTCCAGTGCTTCAGGTTGAAGTTGTTAGCTAAATGTTTTCTGATGTCTTGCCAGATCTTCGCTACCCATCTATGATGATTATGTAAACCCTAATATCTATATAACATTCTCTGTTCTCATAATTCTAATGTTGATTCTTTTGAAGATAAACTCACTGATACAGCTTTATTCTAATCTTTGCCACTAAGCCTACTATTATTATTTAAATTTTTTTTTTTACTTATTTCTTGTCTCAAAAACAATGTGGTTTTCCTAACGTTATCAATAATGTACTCTCTCCTAATACTAATATTATCTGTCAGTAATTTTTTATTCAACCCTTGGAAAGTTCTTAACATTTTTTGACCAGTTTTTCAACTTTCACTAACATTGGTTATTTTTGAAATTAATTCTAATGATAATAAATCTTACTTACTTCAACTGAGTGACAGAATTTCAACATACAAAGCATACAAGATTTTTCTGTCCAGGTTACGTCTAGAATGCTTTTATCTATATTTGAATGTAAATTTTCAAAGCTTGACAATAAATCAGAATGACATATCTTATTTATATTATATTACATTACTATACTGATTAGATACATTGGTAACTTATCAAAAACTGTCATTGCTTATGCACAACTTCCAAGATGCCAATGGTCCTGTAGTTCTGAGGGGCTCTAAATTCTAAGGCTGAAGCTAAGGTCAAAGAAAAGAGTTTGGCAGAATCCTGGGAAGAAGTTCAATGTAAGTACATTATGAGAGTGCTATGCACAGATGAGAGCTCAAGAAATATTCACTTTCTAACTAGTTGAGAATGTTAATTATGTTTTTTTTTTTTTTTAAAAAAAACACAGGTGCAAACTCAAAGTTACAGAGCATGTATTAGCAAGTATAAACGTTGAAAAAATAAACAGGCTAAATTCTTTAACCCTTGTCTGGCTTAGAGAAGGCTTGCTTTGTTTCCCTCCAAAACACATTCAAAGGAGCTCCTTGGAAAACTTTTTGTTTGTCTGGCTTAGTGTTTTGTACTAATTAGAGTACTAACAAAGTACTAGACATTTTATGTGGCAAAAGATATATACCTTTGAAAAACTAACAGTTCTTATAGTTTTGAGGACACTTGATGGTAAGTTATTTAATATTAGCAAAATTTTGTTTATAACATACCTGAAATGATTTGTTCTTATTCCAGTTTCTGAATCATCTCTATGTAACTGTCCAGTACCCAGCTAGGAAACTGTATTATAACCTTTTGTCACTTGTCTATTTTCTAGGACACTCTAACCATGTTGCTGTGAAATTTGTGAAATAAAAGTTGTCTGAGTTTAAAGTACATAATCATGCATATAGGAAAATATCATAATTATAAAGGAGTTTTCTACATTTTAAGAGAAAACTCCATTAATCTGAGAGACTTCTAAGGATGTATACAAGACAATGAGAATAACATTCTTTGACTTTGTTCTGCTGAAAATGGGCCTAGATGTGAAAACAGATGTGCTTGGTAATGGAACAGAAAAGCAACAGGATTGTTTATGGAAATGTTCACCTCCAGGCATTCTGGGGCCAGCAGGGCCCTCCTGCCAAGAATGTTTTTCTTAAGCACCTAAGTACTAATAAAAATTTGTACAGACACATTAATCAAAAAGAAAAGTTTCAAAGAGTTTATTTTTGAGGTTTATTGTCACTGTTCTTAGTAAATTGATAATCTTAATTGGATATATTTGGAATTGATCCAAATTCATGTTTGGGAATTGAATTGTTTTAGTGATTAAACAAAGTAACTAAGGTCACCACCCTATTCAATAAGATATGTTTGGCATGTAATTAATTATAATCTCATTGTAAATCCTTTTGATTTATAGATTAATGCAGATTCTTTATTTCAATTATGTTAGTCATTTTTTAAATTAAAATTAAAGCAAGTAGCAGATCACTGTAGAACTTCTTTGAGATCTCGATAGTCATTTATAAAGTTTATTCTTTGGTCAAAAGCAGTAGATTGAGTAAACTGCATTTATTCTCTTATATTCTATAAGGAAGATGCATAAGTATTATAAATTTTGTCGCACTTCCTTTCATTTATAAATATTGATTTTATTGTTTCAACTTTTAAAATAAAGTCAATTACTCTAGGTTATTCTCCAATAATTTGTGAATCTTTCACTCATTTCTTGTTCACACACATACACATGCTGTCTTAGCAAGGTGTTTGACTTTATTCTTCCTCAAACTCAGATTAATTATGGCAAGTTTTTCATGATATTTCAAACCAATTGAAATTAATAATTTTAAAAATTTTATCACAAAGTTATTTTTCTATTTAGCATCTTACAACTTTAATTCAGTCTAAGTTTTTTCTCCTAAACATTAGAGTAGTTACCTTACAAATTAGAGCTCTAAATTCAGACAGTACATTGTTTTACTCTATATGAATATTAGAGATTTTAATGTTTTATAAATTTGCTAGAGAAATATTTAAGATAAACTTCTAATTTAATATTGTTATATACAGAATGAATGTAATAAGAGACACGATAAAACCATCCATTTATTTTTAGAAATAGAAATCGCACTGGTAAATTGCAAAAAAAAATCTAGTTTTCTGAAGCATAAGATAGTATATCAAACCAGCTATTAGTAATTTTGAAGTTATTTCAATATTACAGAGTCATAAGATTAACCCCTTGACCTGCTTCATACAAAATAGAGTTGTGCTAATGATGAATTTCAAGGCATTAATAGTTGAGCCGGAAAAATCACTTGACCTTCACCCATGGGAATGGCTATTGGATTTCCACCAGTGAGTAAAGGGGAACACGTTCTAAGTGAATGTTAGAGACAAAATTAGGACACTCAAGGCAAAGAGGTGCCAAACTATTGGTAGGAAGATGAACATCAAACTTGGCTATTATTTGAGCTTTAGAACCAGTGGCACCACCATTGAATTTTAGGATGAGACAGAGTCAGGCCAGAAGGAGTTTGAAGCCCAGGAAGCTCTAGGGGCTTCTGACCCTGACCTTTCTATCCTTTGCTAATCCTATCTCTGCCTCTGGAGGTCACAGCATAAGGGCCACATTACCCTTGCTGCCTGCTTCAGACAGAACTCTACACAGTTCTCTACTTATCACAGGGCACCTGAGGCAAGAAGAAAGGTGGTGATAAATTTTATGAACTGTAAACTGTTGCAGAGATAAAACCTTTTGGTTAGGTGATTCAGGTGGGTGAATCTTAAATTTAATGATTTCCCAGTGAGGAAGACAGAATAGTTTCAGGTCCATCGTGAACTGTTTAGTCAGCTTCCTAAACCCTGGAGATAATTCACCAGTGGGGCAAGGCCTGAGAAGTGTTTTCTAATGATGAAATATTTAAGGATCTTTGGGTCTTGAATGTGTCTTCTGAAAGGGCTTTGTCTAGCTTGTGTGTGTTGGGGGGGAAGGGGCGGTGTCACACAATCTATACAAATGTTGATTATGTGAAATAAACTCACATTCCTGGCACTCCAAGAACTCCCAAAGAGCCTTAATGGGATTTGAGATTGCCACATTGTGTAAACACAGTGTCTATTTCATTTCATCTATCCCAAGAACTTTCCCAAACCAGTGGCTTAGGTGGGAATTAGATCTTGAACATAGTTTTAGAGCTCAGAACTAGCCTTTTAATTTATTTCCTGTTATGGTTTGGATGAGAGGTGTACCTCAAAAGTTCATGTGTGAGACAATACAAGAAGGTTTAGAGGAGAAATGATTGGATTTATGAGAGCCTTAACCCAATTGGTGAATTAATACCCTGATGGGATTAACTGAGTGGTAACTGACGTCAGGTCAGGTGTGGCTGGAGGATGTAGGTGGTTGGGGGTGTGCCTTTGGGGTACATATTTTGTATCTGGTAAGTGAAGTCTCTCTCTGCTTCCTGACCATTAGGTGACTCACTTCTCTCCTCCACACTCTTCTGCCATGATGTCTTGTCTCATTTTGAGCCCTGAGGAATGGAGCTGGCTGTCTAGGGATTGAGACCTTTGAAACTGTGAGCCCCCAATTAAAATTTTACTCCTTTATAATTGTTCTTGTCAGGCCTTTTACAGCAGCATAAAAGATGACTAAATCATTCCCTCAATCTTAAATCTTCTTTTTTCAATGGTATTTCCAAAATAAAACTAAAGCTAAAATGAATTAAATAAATGAAAATGTTATACTTTTTAATCTGTATTGCGCTCCTAGAAAGCAAATGTCCTTGTAATCAGAATGTGGTTTTTGAAGTCAAAAGAAACTTAATTTTTAATCTCTTTGAAGATTAAAAGAAATATTGACTATATTCGTTTTAATTGGGTTAGATTTCATAATTATCACTCAAGTAAGTTTCTGAAATCTGAAATAATATATTTAAACTAATATCTTGACATCTTGTTTCTAAACCAGTTGTCTGTTTATCTAATGTTCTGACTTCTTTATTATATACAAAGGTAAGCCAGTGTTTACAAAGTTTCAGATTTAATGAAAACTAGGAAGGAAAGGGAGTCACATTTACCACAAAGGTGTTTTCTTTGGTTACCAAAGTTCTGAAGTTACGTGAGAATAATCAGGGTCCTGAAAATGGCCTGAAGAAATCTGATTTACCAATTATCTGGTATCCACCTGAAGTCTGGTCCCATAGTGAAAACTAAATTGCTTGTTTCTATATATTCTTATGACAGCTGAAATGAACCAGAGATCGTCACTATTTTTCTTATAGGATCTTTCATTTCCAAAAAAGCAGGATATTTTGTGCTAATAGTATTCACATCAGAAGTTGTTTCATGTACCCGAGGATTTTCTGTAGTATGGTATGGCTCATGTGTCTTGTTTAGTCAAGCCTTTGACTGATAATCAATGAGGTAAGGTATAAGTGGGATCTTGGACTCTGGACTCTGATAATGTTGGCCTATATGAGCCATTGAGTTAGGACATTAAATCTTAATTTATTTATGTCTAAATTGGCTTGTGGAAAACTCATCATTTTGATTATTTTCTACTGTAGTTGAGAAATTCAATTAATTACAAGGTTAAAACATGATTCATCTAGTTTTTTTAATCGTTAAGGCCAGGTGTATTTTTTGTTGTTGTTGTTGTTTGTTTGTTTTGTTTTGTTTTTTTGTTTTTGTACTGGGAACCAAATCCAAGACACTACTTTACCACTCAGCTACATACCCAACCTTTTATTTCTTAATTTTGAGACAGGGATCACTAAGTTGCTTGGGGCCTTGCTTAGCTGCTGAGACTGGCCTGCAATCCTGCCTTAGCCTCCTGAGTTGCTGGGGTTACTGGTGTGAGCCACCATGCCCAGCTATCCTCAGGTTTTTAAAAACATTTTTACAAGGGAAGGATATGATTATCCATCTATTCAGCCATACATACTTGCATATTTTGGGCCTGTTTGGTCTGGAAACAGGAAGGTGATAAAGGTGAGTAAGATAAGTACCTGCTCTTGAGATGCTTATAGTTCATATTTAGAAAATGTTTGAGTAGCAAACATTATTTGACTTCCTTCCTACGCTCCAAGTGTCTCTTCCTTTTTCTTAATACTGGTTTGTATTATTGTGGAAACTAAGATGTTTGGGGGTGCTGATGTTAAACTAAGTATCACACTCCATCTGTCTGGTTTTCTTGTGTGCTCTGGACTTAGTGTTTCAATAAGAGTAAGTCAGTGGGCTTATGCTTGGATTCAATGAATGCTGCTATTTTCCCCCATTGCAATCCTCTGTGTAAGGTGGGATTGTGTGATAGAAAAGTGAATGGAACAAAGTTGACATGTAGCCAATGAACGGACTAGATCTCTTAGTGCATTTGGTCATAATACATGTATTTTACGAAGCTGTCCCCTAAAATGTATTAGACATTCTGGAACTTACTTTATTAAAACACAAGAACATGGAGTTTCCCACATTTATTAGATTTGAAAAGAACCATGAATTTAAAAAAGCATAAAGCAAAATTTCTGTATCATATTTTAATAAATTATTTTAATAAGAAATTGGGGCAACAGTGTGATGTAAAATCACTGATTAAAGCAGAAGGGAATTCAAGACTTAAGAATTATCAGATAGGGGCTGGGGATGTGGTTCAGTGGTCTAGTGCCCCTGAGTTCAATTCCTGGTTACTCCCCGCCGCCCCCCCCCCCCAAAAGAATTATCAGAAAGATTTAACAAAAATGAAAATGATTATGTGGGAGGAAGAGAGAAGATAGAAGCAAAAAATTGAAAGAAGAGTTAAAAAGAGAACAATAGAGGTTTGGCTTTTGGAGGAAGAAAAGAGAGAAAGAAAATCAAGGGAAATAGGTAAGAGAAAAAAATATACAAAAAGTAAAAATTTTAAAAAGTTAAAAATAAAAATGAAATAATACAAAACAAAATTAAAATATACCAACCAAACATCCTAGTCCTCAAAAAACTAATCCACGAAACATTGTTGGCTTCAAAAATGCTATAAATGAGAAAAATATGAATATGTATACATGTCCATGTACCATGAAGATTACAATTAAACAGAAAAAGGAATTTAAAAACAGGGAAGAAAAAAAAAAGAAGGGAAAAAATGATGAGGAGTTAAAGAATTCTTTCCATTAGAGTTCAAAAGATTCTCAGCAGTTTTAGGTGAGGTTGTCTGGCAAGTGATGCTCCACGCTCAAGATTGCTGGAGTGAGAGAGGTAATCCCATAGGGATAATTTCTGGAGGCGGGGTTTAGGCTTTGGTGGGGTCCAGGCTCTTCACTGAATGCCACTCGGTCTGGATATTTTAAATCAGCGCACCTCCAGAGGCCTGTGATTGCTGGTCCATACTGGAAGACTATAGTGTACCCCAGGGATCTTCCTTGCGTTCCACTCCTGGTAGAGAAGCTGCTCTGCTTTCTTGGTTTCACACCATAGAGCAGCCAGGAAAGTGACCTCCTCTATTCTGCCACTTGAAAACTTTGGGTCTCTCCTTTTTAAAAAAATTGTATGTCCATGTGTCTTTTCTGTCTTGGGTTGATAGTTTTATAAAATACAATGCAAATGAATTACTAGTAAACTTGAATAGAAACTTTCATTTTTATTGGATTTAATTCACATAAAATACTCTGTCATCTTTTTATTGAAGTTTCTAGGTGTCAGCACTATTTATGAACTCGCACATTTTGGGAGACTATCTTAATAGAACTCATCATTATTATGTGTAAATTATTTTTTTTAAACAAGATGAAATAGTCCCAAGAGTTGAAACTACTTTGAAAGATTCTTAAAAAGGTTTTTTTGTTTTTTTTTTTTCACATTTTAGTTCTGGGGCATTAAACTTTCCTAAAATAACTGGAATACTATATGGAGAAAAAAATGTTTATTCAAGAACTTTGAGGAGGCATAGCTCCAGGGAATAATTTATAAGACTCTTAAGATATTGCAAGATGGGTAGGTAGCTTCACTTTTCAACTTTGGAAACAATTTTAGGAAAGAAACATTACTAGATAAATAGGCTGAAAAATAGGTAATATAAAACCTAAATATTATTAAGCCTATCTTGAATTTTGGTGTTTTGGTTGGGATGAGGCTTTCATAGGTTCACATGTTGAGAGTTCAGTTCCCAATGTGGTGGTGTCAGGAGGAAGTAGGACCTTTAAGAGGTGGGATCTCATGGGAAGTCATTTATTGTGTCTTTGGGGATGCTACTCTCAGAAGGGATTAATAATGGTCTCAGGCTGTAAGTTATTTCTCATGACAGTGAGTTGTTATAAAAGAGCAAGGCTGACTCCTAGATCCCTCTGTGGCCTCCTGTTTGTTCTCTTCTTCCTCATGCAGTCATGCCATAATATTGTCTACCATGTTGTGACACAGTTACAGAATTCCTTTCCAGACACCAAACAAATGAGACTACCTGAACTTTGACTTTCATCCTCCAAAACTGTGAGATTGATAAACCTCTTTTCTTTATAAGTACTCAACTTCACAATTTCAGGTACTCTGTTATTGCAACAGAAAATGGGCTCATTCAGTTAGTAAATTTTTTTTTCAATATGTACATTTAGCTTTTTTGATTATGAAAAAGATCAGCTGATTATAAAGAAGTTTGGGATTATAAAGAAGTTGCTTCTGATCTTTGGCCCATATTTCCCTATAACAGTAGACTGAGAATAGTAATGGTTATTCTTGAGTGTTGAGACAGAATATGTTACAGGGGCAACATTACAAGTGAGTTTCTCTCTGTGCTAAGAAACTTAGAAATGCCTCTGTAAGAAAATGAAGAATAGTTTAAGAATTTTAAACAATTGCATTATCTGACTGTATGGTTTATTTTTTGTTTGTTTTTTATTTTTATTTTAAATGTCTCAGTTATAGAAAGGATAATGCATTTGGGATGGGCTGGGAAACATGCATAAGGATTAGAACTGGGAGGCCAAGTTTATGGTGTTAAAATACAGGCAAAAGATAATGCAGACCTAAACAAGAAAGTAAGTCAGCTCAGAGTAAGAGAGAACAGATTTAGACTCCTCAAGTAGTGTAATCAGCACTTATTGATGAGAGGGCAATTTTCAGCTTTCTCTCTTGTTAAATGTGAGTGGTATGGTACATTTCATAGAAATGGGAACATAGGAAAAAGTAAAAATACTGGGTGAGGAGGGGAAGAATTGATTTAATTTTAGCCATGTTGAATTTGAGATTGTTGGGGATCCTGTATTTAATTATGAATAATTGGCAAGTGGGTGTTTCTCTTGACTTTTAGAGCATTAACCAGAAAAATCACAATTGCACCAACAGTTTTTAACAAATTTGAGATTTTTTTTCTATACAATTTTTTTTTTTCAAAATCTTTATGCAATAAGCATGTTTCAAAATCAGACATAATTTGGGGACTGCCTAGGACAAACTGAGGCCAGATTTAACTGATATCTAAAATTTGCAAAAAAGAAAGAAATAGACTTGAATCATTCAAAACTTAGTTTTTTTTGATGTTTTCATATTGGAATTAAAGAAACATGAAATTGGTATTTATTTATTAACTGTGATGAGCTCTTGCCTATTTTAAATTTGTATTCTGTGTTTAGGAGAAATTTGAAAAGTGAGCATTCTTAAACAATTAAAATTAACATAGGGGAATGGAAATGAGATTTTTAATGACTTCTGAAGAAGTTAGGATCCTTTGTGGTAGATAAAATTATTTAAGGGATGAATTCTGTACCAGGCTTGGATTGTCACTTACTGGCCCTGAGATTTTGTTTTTTACCTGGTTTTATTCAATTATCTACCAAGCATTATTGAGCAACTATGATATGCAGGTCATGAGAAAACCAAGATGAATCAGGTATTGTGGGTTAAGTGAGGAGGAAGATGGGAAATAAAACTATAATTTAGTGCAATTAATGTGATCAGAATAGTCACACATATAGCTGTGGAAAGATGGTTCAATTGTCCCAAGAATAGGAATGAATTTAGAAGGATTTTCTGCTCTGGTCAGAAAGGAAACCCTAAAACCTTGTTTTGTTCTTCAAATACAATTAGAAAAGAGTATGGAGTAGTTTTATACGTGTATTCTGGTCATGATGAATAGTTCATTACTGGGGTTATATGATGGTTAATTTGTTGTGCTAACTTGATTAGGCTACAAGGTACCCAGATATTTAGTCAAACTATTCTGAGTGTGTCTTTGAGGCTGGTTTTGGGTTAGATGAGCAGATTAACATTTAAATAAGTAGACTGAGTGATAAAGATTGCCCTCCCTAATATAAGAGAGCTTCATCCAAACAATTGAAGGCCTGAAAAAACAAAAAAGGCTGACTTTGCCCCAGCAAATGAGAATTCTTGTTGGAGGGACTTCAAACTAACTGGCACATCAGCACTTTTATTTCCTTTAGATTTGATCATCTTCTCTTCTTGGATCTCCAGCCTGCATGCTTTGGACTAGAATTATATCATTGGTTCTGATTTCTCAGGTATTTGGACACAAACTGGAACTAAAGTATCATTCTCCTGAGTCTTCAACTTGCCAATCCACCTGCAGATCTTGGAACTTGCTAGCCTCCATAAACGTGCCAGCCAATTCCTTATAATTTCTGACTCTTTGCCTCTCTCTGTTGATCTCTCTTTGTCTCGTCTCTCTCTCTCCATCTTTTTTTTTTTTGGCTGTGTATATATGTTCATATATAAATATATATAGACATGTACATACCTCCTACAGGTTCTGTTTCTCTGGAGAACCTGACTAATGTAGGTCATTTAATAAAAATGTGAAGATTGACTTTGTAAATATTGTTTTTGAAAAAAAAATTAAGATACTTTTGCAATGTAAATCTTGGAAATCTCAAGAAATCCAAGCACAGATTAAACAGTGATTGATATCAGTTAAATTTTTAGATGATTAATTTACCATTCTGAAAAGAAATAGTTCTGCTCACTTGAACAAAATTAGTGGTTAATATTAAGTTTTTTGCTGTTATTAAGGTTTCACCATTTAGCAAATGAATTAAGCAATAAAATATTATATATAATATGTAATACATAAAATATATAATATATATCACAATATTTCAATGGGATTATCGGTAAAATAGAATTCTGATGTTTGAAACCTAATTTAACAGGTAGTTGGCCTGGCTTTATTATCAATAAAAAGATTAAGTATGAAGGAAAGGGAGAAGAAAGAGTACATTTTTAAACTGGCACGTGTAAGTGACTGAATGAATCATTTTATTTGGAAGAATAAAAATCCATCTATTTTAATTTAAGACAAGAATTTATAAAATAAATATTTTATAGACTTTCCAAACTCACTTAATAAAATATTTGCAATATTTCTACAAAAATGTTGTATGGTTTTGGTGAGTGTTCTCCAAAGGCCAATGTATTCAAGGTTTAGTCTTCAGCCCGTGTAACTATTAGGAGGTGGGGGAACCTAGTGAAAGGTCTTAGGTCACTGGGAATGTGCCCTTGAAGGGAACTGTAGGACACTGATCTCTTCTCTCTTTCACTTTTGGCCATGAGGTGAATGGCTTTGTCATGTGCTATTGCCAAGATCTGCTGCTTCATCACAGACCAGTGAATTGTCCCCCAAAGCAGTGGGGCCAATCACAGACAGAAACTTCCCAAACTGTGAGACAATAAAGCTTTTCTTCTGTTTATCTGATTACTTAGTATTTTGTTGCAGTAATGGAAAACTGATTAGCTCTGATGTTAATCAAAGTAGGGATGAATTGAAATGATTTAAATAAAATGATTTGTTGAGTCAATAAGTGGAATATCATATAGTCATCAAAAAGATGTTGTTCTGTAGTTATAGCATGAGATGATGCTAAACATATCTACATATTAAATGAACTCATAATAAGTCATACTAGTTTTTTGTTTGGAGAGGAACTGTCTTTGTGAAAACACTTAGGTTGAAGATGAAAACCTGGAGACATGAATGGAGTGAACTCAAGAATCAAAAGACCTATTCCTTCTGTTCTTCATAGTGTGAGCAGAGGAGAGTGAAGGTAGTAAAAAGACAGAGGTGCTGTTAAATATTGTGTGAAAGGGATTGCTTGGATTTCAAGGCCTGTGCAAATTCCCTAGTAGGGAGCTCCCCCAAAGACCCTTTTGGAATATGGATGGGTAATGTTTGATTTAAATATTGGTGTTGCTGTGACAAAAACAACCAAACCAAACCAAAACAAACAAACAAAAATCTGCTTTTATTTTTCCAGTAAATCTTTAGTAAAGTCTATTGTGCTTCCAGATGTTTTGTGTAATGTAGACCTTTTTTGTAGGGGAAAAAAAAAAGAAGCAGCTGAATTTCATATCAGATGAAGAAACTGTGTAAAGTTTAGAGTCTGGAATTAAGGTGAGGATCTGAGGAAAACAACTGGAAACTGAAGGGTTCATCCATAGGGTATGGATCTAGGGTGTAAGCTGACGTTATTGGGATTCAACAGGGCAAAGAGGCATTGGCTGACAGTACTAGGCATGGATATGTAGATCACCCCAAATCCTACTTTTTAAACAACTTTGAGGCTACACACAATTACGTGCACACACACAGATTAAAACACTGTATACCCATATGTGAACAATGTTTGTTTCTAGGACGTTGGATTCAATTTTCTTCTTTATATTTTTCTATGTGTCTTGAATTGTTTTAACAATGATCATCTCTTGCTTTTCAGAAAACAAAGATAAAGTTTTGTTTTGGGGGGGATAAAAGTATGCTTTAATTTCAGAACAAAATTTAATTATACAGAGACTGAGCTTAGCCGGCTTTTGCAAGAATGAAGCAATATCATGGAGTTAACTTATGGATTCTTTGTAAATTCTTCACAATATTTGATATGTATTAGAAATGGTGTTATGGTTTGGATATAAAGTGTCCCATAGAGACTCATGTGTTGAAGACTTGGTCCCCAATACAGCAATATTCAGAGGTGGAGCTTCTTGGAAGTGAGTGGACCATGAGGGCCCTGACCTCATCTGTCAATTACACCATTGATGGTGGCTAAGTGGATGACTAGAAGGCTGTAGAAACTATAGATGGTGGAACCTGGTTGAAGGCAGTAGATCTCTGAGGATGTGCACTGGAAAGATATTTCTCATACTTGGTCCCTTTCTTTTTCTCTCTCTGTTTGCTGATGACCATGAGTTGAGCAGCTTTTCTCCCCTCTGCTCTTCCGCCATGTTGTTCTGTTTCACTCAGGGCCAAAGCACATTGAAGTCGGCTGACCATGGATGAAACATTTGAAACTGTTAGTCACAATAAATCATTCCTCATCTAAGTCATTTTTTTTTTCGGGTATTTATTACAGTGAGAAAAATCTAACACAAATAGTATGTACACTTCAATCTATTTCCCCCCCCCCTTAGATTGGCAAATTATAGCTTTGGAAGGTTTTATGAAGTAGACTGTGTCATGTTCTTTCAAGTCATGCTTTCACTCATGGTGTCTGTCCCCTTTTCCCAGGGATGTATTTTTCCTTTCTCATCCCTCCAGAGACTTGGAATATGACTTCCTTCTTGACAAAGTTGTATCCAGCTCCAGAAGCACTTAGTTGCTTTATCTCCACCCTCGTGGTGCCTTATATATCTGCAACAAAGTTCTTATCACATTATTGTGTGCTTATTCCTGCTTATGGCTTTCTCCACTGGAAAATTGGTTCCACATATTTCCATTTCACAAATTGTGGAAAGATTATTGGAATGTTTGAGATTTTTGTGAATTCTCAAGTTCACTTCTGGCCCCAATTTCCTGCATGGAGGGAATTTGGTGAGAGATGATCTTGCCCTCTCGTGTGTACTCCTGACTTAAATAAGACAGAGCTTTGTCTTTGTGTCTGTCCCCTCTGCTTCATACAATGATCAACATAGAAGCATTTCTCAATTTGTGTTGTAAAGATAATAAGCAGTGGAGTCAAAAGCTGAGACTATGGAGTCTGGTCTTAGTTGAGTCAGAGCTGTAAGACTGTACTGCAGCATGAACCCACAAACAGATTTGGAGTCGGAACTTAAGTACAAGTAGTATAAGCATATCAATAGGAAAAGTTAAGCACAAATACATTATGGATGCTTTAATAATTCATACTTATTAAGAATGAGGATATGTGTATAGTATCCCCCAACTCTGATGTTTGAAAAAATATGTACTTTCTCCTGTCTCCCTAGTGTGAAATTTATTTTGCATCACATTTAGGATTGTCCCATCTGTATTAAGTTAGAAAATATTTGAGATCTGCTCTGTATCCAACTCCAAGAGAAAACTGCTCTGTCCTTCTTCGCTCATCTATTATTATTATGTTTTCTGTAATGCATTATACCATGTGTAACTAATATTTTAGAATTATGGAGAAGCATCTGCTTCTGTTTTAATGTCTTGATAAAAGTGTTGTAAATATTATAGCTGTGTAAGATTCCTTTCCTTAAAGGGTCTGTTTCATTTCACCTGGAAACTATCTTAATTCTTAAATCCTTCTCCCAGATGCTGTATCTAGTAGATGAAGAACATGCCTTTTAATCAACTTCTTTGTTAATTAGTAATGGAAACTATGCATGTTTATATTTTCAAGAAGTGATGTTAAAATTCCAAGATAAACAAAGAACCGATGATATAACATTTATTTCTGTACTGTAAGATTAACCTTTGAGAACATAGTGTTCGTATTCATTTAATTACTGAAGTCTTGGAAAGTATACTTACAATGTAGAAATGAATGGTTAGGAGCAGCAGAGAGTCCTGTCACATGGCAGTGTGACTTCCTTTGAAGATCCCCATCTCTTGGAAAGCCATTCTCCATGAGATCGCCTCCTGATGGCCCTTTCACAGTGCTAATCACTAATCACTTTAAACAAGCTTATGGGGGCAGCTGGAGAATTGCCCTTTCTCCATTAAGGCATATATCCCAGTGGGAATGGAGAATGGTTAAGGATGTAGCAATAAACTCAAGTTGGGTTATATTCAGTTTGTCGCTTTTAGGTTGGGGATGAGGGGTCAAAGGTTAATTTCTTGTGGGTTTTTCTTTTCTATTTTTTTTTCTTGAAAACCTTCAGGATGTTAAAGCTGAAAGTGAACCGAGGAGATACTTCTAGTTGAATAATCTTTATTTTGTGGGTAAACAGAATTGTGTAAATGTTAAACACATAACCCTAGGGAAAAATAATGTAATTCTGGTGTTAAGATCTACTTAAGATTGTTGCAAACCACCATTCGCTCTTTGTATAAAGACCATTGATATGCTCAAGGGTTTTGCGAGTTACCAAGTTCACCTGGTGCTCCAGCTTCTTGCTCATTCTAAACTAGATGAAGGATTACTTTGCCATCTCACATGTGGGTTCCTGAATAAAGAACTTAATTTTTTTTTCTGAATTTCCCCACAAAGCAGCACTTTTGCTATGCAGTTCAGTTTTATTCTTTTCTTCAATTCCTACTTCATGTAAAAGGAGACTATTTCTTGTTGAACTTGTATACATTTTCTTTCTCCTTATGACTTCTTTTTTTCACTTTTTGTATATATGAAGTTAGTTTCCTAGTATACCAGAAGGTGTCAACTCTACCTTTTGTCTATTATCTATCTATCAATTGATTGATGGGAATTGGTATAAGCCAATAAACACAAATATCAGTGAATTGATTTTAGGATATGTTTATCTAAGGAAAACTTGTGTCACACATGGGCTGTTTATCCCTTGCTCTATCTGTGTTACCTGTCAGATAAAAATCAAATTCTGGTTAAATCTGACCCTCTGATCTTGTGCCTTCCACTGAGTAGCTGAGTGCAACTCAAGGAAAGTATCAAACAGTGCCCAGTGATTTCTCATCAACTCACACCTACATGGGCCCCATACCACCATCATTCACTCCCTCAGAGATGTCCATTCCACACCTTTCCACTCTCTACAGATAGCCAATATTTTCTCCCCTTTTGTGCTCTCAAGCTATTATAGATATTTCCCCCCTTTACTTGTCCAGTTGCCTTTTCTTGCAGCCTGTTTATTTTGTCTGATGAGTATTTCTTTTCACAATGTCTGTATTACCTGAATCCTAACTCCTGCAGCTGCTTTCCCACTGCACGTTATCCCATGATGTGTAATTAAGCTGCCCATTTTCCTGTAATTAAAAAGGTTAAAGAATTGATTATAATCATCACTCTCCGAGGAAAAACAGCAGGAATAAAATTACAGATGATAGTTTTCTTTAAACCAAACGTGTTTAATGTATGTTTATTTCAAGCCAATTTCAGTACTTAAAGAATAGACTATATTACCCAAATCTAGACTTTCAGGCAGAGCTGCAAACTATCTGTTCAGCTAGAGAGTTAACCTCCCCAATAGTTCTAAAAGAGGGGAAATTATTTCCTCTTCCTTTTTTGATTTTATGTTATATAAATTTATATCTTTATGAAATTCTTATTTCTTACCTGGCTGTATTCTGCAGAAACTTAAATGCAGGTATCATAAAAAGAAGTAACTTTAGTTGTTTCATTTATCTGACTTCTTTTCTTCAGCCTAAATGATCTCATTTCTTTGAAACTTTCCTTTAAAGGCTTTTTCTCATAGCTTTGTTTTTCAAGTCACTTTGTTGTAAATAACTTTATGATATAGCAAAATATCACACTGTATATGTTATAAAACAGAATTTTTATTTGGGCCAGACATAAGTATTAAATTACTCCCTCTCAATTTATTTAAAAGTAAGGTTTACTTGCTTGCTTATCATGTTCAAAGCCTTGGGTTTGATCCCCAGCAACACAAACACACACACACACACACACACACACACACATACACCCCACAGTTTACTAAGTATAGGACACTTGACTGGGGATATAGCTCAGTTGGTAGAGTGCTTGCCTAGCATGCACAAGGCCCTGGGTTCAGTCCCTGTACTACTACAAAAAAAAAAAAAAAAGAAATAATAAGTACAGGACACTTTACCTGAATAAAAAGTCTAACAATTGTGTGAGAAATGTGGATTGAGCCACAGAAATGCAATCAGAAGACAGACTTTGTAGTCATCTGCTGAATTGTGAAGTAAGGATTTTTCCTCCAGAACTTTCATTCTTGGGAGAAGATAATACACACACATGAGAAATCCTAGATTATTGGTATGCACATTCTGGATTATGTTTTATGGCAGTTTGGAAATCTTCATAGCATGAAAGGATTAAGATGGTCTTGAGTCACTGGAAAAGCAACCATGCCACAGGTGGGAATTTAGATCTAAAAGAGGGCCAGGAGTTGCCTGGGGAGAGCAGAGGACAGTATCACAGGGAAGGAACTTCTTGAATGGAGACAAGGGGTTCTGGCATAAATAAGCCATATGAAGATACCCAGAATTTTGGATAATAACTTTGGAGAGGAGCATGGTTTTTCTTAGAAAAAAGAAATGTTTAGATGATTCATCCAAAAATAATGGCTTTACTGATTATTATAGAAAAACATTTACCTTTTCAGAGGGTAAAACCCTTGATCATCATTATGCTTTTTTTATTTACTTTGTTCATTTGTAGCTTTTTTCTATTCATCTGTTTGGGCTCAGTCTCTAATAGGTATATTCTAATATATACCTTCCTTTGGATATAGTAATAATTACAATAGAAATGATAGCATCCAGAATTATTTAATCACTACATGTTAAGGACTGCTCTAAGTGCTTTATAGTATTAGCTTGCTCAAATCTTTGGAAAAATTTATAGCATAAGTACTGCTGCTGGTTTCATTTTACACCTGGGGCAAGTAAGGCCCAGAGAGGTTACATGAGAGATTGTTTGACATTATAGAGTTGTAGCTGGTAGAGCCAAGATCTGATCCAGAGCTTGGGCTCTGATGCTTAGAGTCTGTGCTCTGAATTTCTGACTCAGACGCCTTTTTAAAAATAAGCATCTATAAGGTATAGGACACGATGAGGATAGAAAGATATCAACTATGGCTCTGCCTTTGAAAAACTTACAACACATAGCTAAATCAAAAGGAATAGATGCAGGCTTTAGTTGTTGAGAAGAGTGATGATTAATGAGATGAGAAGGAGTCAAAGAGATGTACAATTTGAGAGAAGAGTTGGACAATTCTGCTGAGATAGAAGAGCATTTAGGATACCAAGGAAGTAGTATTGGCTTTCTGGGGCTGCTATAATAAAATACCACACATTTTGTGACTTAAAACAATAGGAATTTGTTCTCTTACAGTTGTGGAAGTGAGAAGTCTGAAACTAAGGTGTGCTCCTTTTGCCGTGTCTAGGCGAGGCACCCTTGCCTCTTCTTATTTTCTGTTGACTCCCCACAATCCTGGCGCTTCTCAGCTGGTACCTGCTTCATGCCAATCTCTGTCTTTACTAGACCTCTTTCCTCTTTTTCTTCTTATAAGGATACCGATCATTGGATTTTCACCCAAGCTAGTGTGGCCTCATTTTTTTTATTTTTATTTTTTTAAAGAGAGAGAGAAGAATTTTTTAATATTTATTTTTTAGTTTTCGGTGGACACAACATCTATACTTTATTTTTATGTGGTGCTGAGGATCAAACCCAGTGCCTCACGCATGCCAGGTGAGTGCTCTACCACTTGAGCCATATCCCCAACCCTATGTGGCCTCATCTTAATTTGACTCATTATTATCTGCACAGCCCCTATTTCCAAGTAAGTTCACATATATCTTTTGCCATGAGGTTGGGGGGTACTACTAGCCCACTGTAAGTGGTAGCAATCAAAGGATTTGTGGATGGGGTAGATACCATACTCTTTGAGAAAAAGGAGTAGGGGAGAAAAATTATAAAATGTGCTTTAAACCACAAGAGTTAAAATAATATTTTTGCATGTGTTTCAATGACAGTATGAAACAGCTTTATAGTTCACCTTTGAACAACAGGGGTTTGAATTGTGTGGGCCTACTTACATGTATCTTTTTCTTTTTGAGTTTTGTGACAATTTGATAAAACTTGTTGATAAATTGTACAAGAAATATCAAAGAAGTATGTCGAGAATGCATAAAATATATATGGATAATAGTTTATTGCATCATTTAATCTCAAAATCTAAAATAATACATTATAAAAATTAACACTTGGGGCTGGGATTGTAGCTAGTGGTAGCAAGCATGAGGCACTGTTTTGATCCTCAGCACTGCATAAGAAATAAATAAAATAAAGGTATTATGTCTGTCTACAACTAAGAAAAAATTAACACTCATCAAAAGTCATGCACACACATATAGACCATAAATGGCATTTGGAGTAGAGAGAAATGAAAACAGACCTTAAGATGCAGTGTTCAATTATAATTGCATAAAATTAACTGTGGTACATACTGTACTGCTGTAATAATTTTGGAGCCACCTCCTGTTGCTATTTGGGTGAGATCAAGTGTTTGGAGTATCTGCTTAAAACCGACACTAATCATCCGATGAGCAGCTTGTGCCTCACTAAATCATATCTTGTGACAAAAATTGATATCTTTACTGCTTCTCAGGTATTGCCCACCCCATATAATATGTGTACTATACAAATTACATGATATTTGACTGCATGGATATAAGGCTTATGGTCACAGCGGGCTAGGTTGGTAAGGGTTTTGGGTGTCATAAGTTAATATTGCTGTTGGACTGGAAGCAGAAAGCAGGCCTTCATGTGCCTTGAGAGGCTCCGCAGAGGCCACTGGACTAATCACCCCACACAGCTTAAAACCGACTCTCTCTCTGCTTTCTGATCACCATGTTAGCTGCTTCCCTCTGCCAAACTCTTTTGCCATGATGTCCTGCCTTACCTTGATCCCTGAGGATGGTTCTGCCGCTGGAGCAGTAACCATCCAGCCACCAGATGCAGCATGGACCACAGCTGCCCACTGCCCCTGTCAGCACTGTGAACACAAAGCCTGGCACCAATCCAGGGACAGTGACCCTACAGGACAATCTACCAGGGCAGCCCCACAGGGTGGAGTCTGCTGGCAAGGATGAGAGAATGGTTGCAAGGAAGCTTTCGGAAATTAAAATGGTTCAATGCTAAGACAGATGTAGTCCACTTAAGGAGATGTATTTGTGCACCATACTGCCACAAAAAAATAACTGCAGGAATACCTTCTCGGTGGAGGAGATGGAAACTGGACTTTGATGTTGTTGAAGGAGAAAAGAATTGCTAGGGTCACAATGTTACTGCTCTGGTGTTTTCAATTCAGCAGTGGATACACAACCTAATGTAGCCATTATAGATACTGTCCAGGTGGTAAGGTTCTCCAAGAAATCACCAGCAGAATGACCATAAGACCCGAGAAAAGAATGAGGAATTGAGGCACAGCGGCCTGCTGAGAGGTAGAGCCTCCCCCTACCCCACCCCCCCGCGCCTGCCAGGTAGGCGGAACTGTGACAACCCACAGAACAGGCCCAGCGGCCTGCTGAGGGGCAGAGCCGCCCCCCACCCCC
>NW_025999968.1:26046530-26060674 GCF_001458135.2 Marmota marmota marmota | reverse complement strand
GAGGGGAGGGGAGGGGGGATAGTAGAGGATAGGAAAGGCAGCAGAACACAACAGACACTAGTATGGCAATATGTAAATCAATGGATGTGTAACTGATGTGATTCTGCAATCTGTATATGGGGTAAAAATGGGAGCTCAAAACCCACTTGAATCAAAGGGTGAAATATGATATATCAAGAACTATGTAATGTTTTGAACAACCAACAATAAAAAATTAAAAAAAAAAAGAATGAGGAATTGAAGAGTGCTCCTTTGGGACATTCAGTAGTGTTCTTTGGAACTACTCTGGCCCTACCACATGCTCAGGCTCCCACCTTACCACATGCAGAGACCCTTCAGTGGGCCTTGACCACAGTGTGCCAGCCCCCCTATGCAAGAAGCAGTGATGGAGGGGGCTGGCAACCAGCATGCGGGAGGACCAGGTGGAACATGGAGACAGAATGTTTTAGTCAGGTATTTCGCTCCTGTGACTAAAGAACCTGACCAGAACAACTGTAAAGTAGGAAATGTTTATTTAGGGGCTCACGGTTTCAGAGATCTCAGTCCATGGACAGCCGGTTCTATTCCTCAGGGATCAAGGTAGGGCAGGACATCATGGCAGAAGAGTTTGGCAGAGGGAAACAGCTAACATGGTGATCAGAAAGCAGAGAGAAAGACTACACTTGCTAGATAGGAATATATACCCCAAAGCCACACCCTCAGTTCCCACCTCCTGCAGCCACACCCTACCACTTTAGTTACCACTCAGTCAATCCTAATCAAGGGATTAATTCAATGAGTTAAGACTCTCACAACCCAACATTTCTCCTCCGAACCTTCTTGCATTGTTTCACACATGAGCTTTTGGGGGACACCTCACATCCAAATCATAACACAGAATATGTACTGGAATTGTGTACCATGATTCCACAGGAGCCCTCCATAGTTTAGAGAGAATGACGAGGGTAAGAAACATCAAGGGCATGAGACCCAAGGTCAGCAGCCTCCTCCATGTGGGTACTGCCCTAACTTCAGTATGGAGGCTGGAAGACACTAAACCACAAGATGGTAAAGTGACAAAAGCATCTGATCCACAGCTGAGAATTGGTATCATCCAATCATGCAACAGGAAGAATTGTGTATGAAATTTCACCAAAAACAAATGAACAAAAAATTAGAACAGAAGATGTTAAGTTCTTAGTATTTGCTCATTGACCAGGTAACTAGAACTATCTGCATTGTCTATGCAGCATGGGAGTCTTATTATTTTTACTCAAGATGGCTCTTTTTAATAATGAATAACATGGCTTATTTTATCTATTTTTGTCAGACAGCTTTAAGATTTTTGAAAATTGTTTCACATCTCAAGTTTATATTTTTAAGAACTTCACTTTTAAATTGTAATAAAATTTCTCAACTTGTTCACTAGCACCCCAAATCAGCAAATTGTAAGCACCTGTTAATAAATGTCTTAAATAATTTTAAAAAGAGGAAAAGGTGATATACTGATTTTTGATTACATGGGTCCCGGGTTAGCACCCCTTGCCCCTCCCTCTTCATTGTTTAAGGGTCAACAGTTTCCTTGGAAGCATCATCCATTTCTAGGGCTCATTAAGCCCTTGGTGAATGCCACACAAAAAATTAAGCAGTTTATTCCTCTGTTGAAATATATTTTTTAATCTTTCATAAATTATCCATTAGCAGTTTTTTTTTGCACTCTTCTGAATCCAACTCCTCTTCCTCCTGATTAGAATTGTTCCAAACAGCAAACAGAGACAGTTTATATTTTCCTGTTATAAACCCAGCACTGTTCTGCATCTTGACATTTCATCATTATAATAATTTGTGGATGACTATCTTATAACCTTTTTATAGGTGAGGAAATAAGTGGTGTTTGCTTCAGTACTGCATTTTAATAAAAATGAAATATTCGGATAATTTTTAACCTCACAGTTAGTAATGCTGATTTTATTTAAGATATAACCACATGTGTTATCAAGATAATTTTCAGATGAATAGATGCTTCTTATACTGGATAAGTTTTCACATGCTCAAGAAGTAATTTGTCTGAAAAGGGAAAGATTTTTTTTTTTTTTTTGGTGTTAATTGTATGACAAAATTAAATTTCAGAAAAAGAGATTGAAATATGTATTTATAATCAAGGATAGTTTTTCAATGCATGTATCTCTTTGATGACATAAAGTTACTGGGGACTTGAACTTCTGGCCGATACACATAAATATTCAGAAAGTGTTACTATGTTAGTCAAAATTTCATCACTGATCAAGAGACCTGACAAGAACAGCTTAGAGGATGGAAAGTTTATTTTGGCTCATGGTTCTAGAGGTTTAATTCACAGTTGGATGACTCCATGGCTCTGGGCCCAAGATGAGGCAGAACATAATGGTGGATGGGTGTGGTGGAAGAGCTCTGCTCTATTCATAGCAGCCAGGAAGCAAAGAGAGGGAAAGGGGAAGTGGCCACAGAGAAGATAAACCCCTTTAGGGAACACACTCAGTGTGGGCTGGAGGACCCACTCCTTCCAGCCATGCCCCAACTGCTTACAGTTACCACCCAGTCAGTGCATTCAAACTAGAATGTACTGATTAGGTTATAGGTCTCACAATCCAATCATTTCACCTCTACACATTCCTACATTAACACAGAAGTTTTCAGGGGACACCTCATATGCAAACCATAACAATTATTTTCTAAACAGCTATAAATCTTAGTAGGGAATTATGGAAGCATGACCAATAACATGAATAGTGAAGTTAGTCACTTGATTTCCCACCTTGGCTAAACTTTCTGAGCCTCAATATACTCATCTGTAAGTGAAAGGTAATTAACATATGGAACTATTTTAAAAATTAAATAAGTATATGTATTTGCCTATGACAAAATATTAAATTTAATAACTAAAATTTAGTAAATAATAGGGAATATACTTTTACTTCACTATTTATAAAAGTATGAAGTCTGCTGAAATGTTAGAGTTTGTGGTTTTAATTCCATTACTTGGTAGACTTATTTTAGTTTATCATTAAAAATTTATATTGACATATAAAAATTGTATTTAAGGGTATTCTGTATTTCAATACATGTATACATTGCGTAATGTTCAAATCTGAGTAAGCATATCTATCTCCTCATACATTTTTCATGGTGAAAGCATTTAAAATCTTATCTTGTAGCAATGAATTTGAGTTTATTTTCTTTCAAGTCACAAAATTAAATGTAAAACTCAAGTTTTACATGTAGACACAGTGTTAGAAAATATAAAATAATTTATATACAATTGTTAATTGTTATATATATATATAATTCTAAGGGATAGCTAGTTAGTTTTTTTAAAGACAGTGTATATTATAACTTGATGAACTCAAGTGATTTGGTATTTCTAAATTTTTAAAAAAGATGTAAATATAATAAATCTCCATTTTAGATAGTTTCTTTAACTCTTGCTGGATTACTAGTTGATAATGATAGTATGATTTCCTAAATCCCAAGATAATTTATTATATTCTAATGTATAGTTCTTATTCAGAATTTAAAAATAAAACTTTGCCACTTTTATAGATAATAACTTTGAATATTATTTGTTATAAAATATCAAACTTATTACACGTTTGCATCTTCTCCCCATTCTAAAACTTCCTTCTGTTTACCAAAGATATAAATATTTTAAATAAAATAATTTTATTTTTGCCTTCTGTGCCTTTGCGGAAAAATGACTAATTCACAATTGGATGATGTAAGTACCACCTGTCCTAAGATGACATATTTCCCAAGTGATTGATTTAGTTTTCTGATCTTAGGAATCAGAATAAATTAAATTCAATTAGGGGATTTGTTTTAATTTATCTCATAAAGGAAAATGAAACCTGTGGACATGTCTGGGATCAGAAAGCACAAGGTACATGCAGACACACCAGAAACCAATAGGGGCAAGTGTTTGTCTGAATCCTCATCTGACTAATGATTTTAAAATTCTATCAGGGTTAGGACTTGTAGGATTATTTATAAAGTTACTTCTATATAATCAGAGTAATAAACTCGATGTAGACTGTAAAGATGTCATACATAGTTCAGATTTTGAAGTGCCCCTAGATCTCCATCTTCATGTTACGAAGAGTTATTTAAATTTGTTATCTCACAGGAAAAGGACTGAGTTGTTTTCTGAAAATTAATGTACAAAAATCACTTGCTTTATTCTAATTTTGATGTTTAAAATTCCTTTGGCTATAGACATTATACTTTATTTTTTATTTTGTTTAGATTTGTTTATAAGTCATGCAATTGTTGACTTCCATTTAAAACCAATATATGCTTTAAATGAACAAAACCATACACTGTAAAAGTTGGATTTTAAGTTGTTTACTTAAACATTTGATCTATTTAAACTAGTAAAATTAGTTATTTAAAATATAGATCTGTCAACACTTGATTTCTAAGGATGCTACTATATGGCATATTGTCGGTACATAAACTCACTGTATTTTTCATTTTTTCCTGAAAAAAATACATAGGGAGTAAAAGAGTGAGCTCAGCTAATTAATGTGCCTTTGGACTTGCAAAAGATGTTGGTTTGCTGATTTGGATTTAGAGACTAGAGATAGCTGGTTAAGTGGGTAAGATAGAAGAATGTTTTTCTTTTTTATAGGGTGGCCTAAGAGAAGAGCAGATGAGGGAAGAAATGAGAGTAAACAGTGGAAAAGATTGAGCCATATCATAGGTGTGTGAAGGGCTCTTAGAAAGAAGGATCCAACATTGAATTTTAAGTTTTTTTTTTTTTATTGGTTGTTCAAAACATTACAAAGCTCATGACATATCATCTTTCAGAATACAACAGTCACTAATATGGCATTATGTAAAAATGTGGATGTGTAACCGATGTGAATTTTAAGTTTTTGATACTTTGTATCTTTGCTCTCTCTCCAAGCCTTCATTAAAGTCCATAGCACTAAAGGTCTTTTATGTATATGTGTCTAATCAAAGAAATGCTGGAGGTGATTATTTGAATTTAATATTAGCTCCCCCATTCTCTTTTATGAATTAAAATTAAAATATTTGTCTCATTTTTTATCTCTTAAATTTTAAAATAATTAAAAATTCTGTAAACATTCCCTATAGAACACTATAATCTTGCATCATCTTGGAATGACACAAGGGTCGTTTTCATGTCTCCAAGGAATGTGTGGCAATGGCAGTATTCATGTGGCTGGTCATCAACACCCTGCATGGTGTGTGTCAAAGCACAGAGCAGTGTTAACAGCCCTGAGTGCACATTTGCACAATACCATAATGATGAGAAAATATGATCTATTGGCAATTCACAGAAGGAGTTTATGTTACCAAGGAGTCACAGACTGATTTATAGTGGACATTATTGTTATTCTGTGTCACAGAATGTAGAAGTCAGGATCCAGTTGCATGTAGTGTGGCTAAGCAGCCATTTGTTACCCTATCAAGCATTTGAAAAGAAAAGAGGATTTCTAGTGATATTAATGGTATTAGTGGTAATACTAAATTGCACAAACTGTTCTTTTATTTGGTTTTGAATGCATTAAATAACAATCAAAAAAATCTCTTGAAACTGGGACTTAGTGAGGTCAGTGTGGGTCCTTCATAAAATGTGGCGCAGAGTTCAGCTCAATTGCTACAGTGTAGTGAAGTTGTAATGGGATTACTTTTTCTCATGCAGAATCCCTGGATTTCTACTCCACTTCAAAATGCAAATCTCAGGAGATTACAGTTAAAAACTATGTTATTGACCTAATTTCTCTGATGGTTTTTAATTCATTCATATTTCATTCTGTATAATTTTATGCTTATAAATTCTAATCTCATGCAATGTGCCCTATATTGTAGTTAATGACACCTCAGCTCTACACAAAACCATGAGATGACCTAGTGGGCTGTTTGAATAATTGGAGAGTTAGTTATATGAGTACCTGCACTCATATTTTAAAATTGAATCAACATAAATGCATGTTTAAATTTATATTGTATTTAATGATTTCATGATAGATTGGTTTCTACTATTAAATAAAATGTGCAATGCTATATCATGGTTTAAGACAATTGGAACTATTTTTATGATTTTTGTGAGAAGAGAGAACAGATAGAAGAAATGTTTTAGAATGAGACACCTAAATTTACCATAATATTTATTATCTGTATAATCTTATCAAGGGATCTGAACTATCAACAGTATAAATTATCAGATAATTTATTCCCATTCTTTGTTAATCAAATTCTTATGTTTATGTTTGAGAGCTGCATTTTATTTATTATTTCTGAAGTTGATTTTTTCCTTTCCATTAATGTTTTTCTAACAAAAATTTGTATTAGCTTGGATCTATTTATTGCTATAATTTGGTTTTAGAAAGATATGATTAGGAAGAATTATAAATGTTAAGAGAAGTGTTGGAATAACTTTCAGTTTACAGCTAGCAGCTAGCAGCTATGAGTAGCTTGGAGTGCTTGAAGAATCTACACTCCTTCAGGCCTGATGGGAATGCCTGCAGGATGGGATACTCTGCTCTAGGGAGCCGTTAGTGAAACTACATCCTTAGCACTTGTGGTTAGCGTTGCCAAGCTGCCAGGCCAGGAAACCGATAGCCAGGAGCTTCAGGCATGGAACTCCTAACTTAGAAACCCGCTCCCCTAGGGACAAAGACCCTTCCTATGATAGCAATATTTAGAGCATCCTCATAGTGCGGTTACGTTAGGCATAAGATGATTGGCTTATGGATACTATCTTGCTTGTGTATGATTGATGGGCACGCCATGCATTCCAAAAATAAAAGACGATGACCTGAGGTGGGTCTTCAGCCAGTTCTCTCACTAGCTCCGGGAGTCTGTGTGTTGATTCCGAGTCTCTACCCTCCCATGACAAGGTGGCCGAGCAACTAATTGACCACATTAGTGACCAGAACCACAGCAGAGAAGCATATACATATATTGTGATATATTACAATGAACACTGACATAACTGTTTTTGTTTATTTTGTGGTGCCATAACAGAATAACTGATACTGAAAAACTTTTAAAGAAGATAAATTTATTTCTTAAAGTTATGAGAGCTGGGATATCCAGGCCGGGAGGATTGCATCTGGTGAAGTTTGTCTCACTTCTTCATAAGGTGGAAGGGATTGCAACATGTGAAAGAGAAAGGAAGGGATCCAAACTCCTCCTTTTAGCAGAAACCCATTCATCTCTTAATGGTCGCTCCACTCAATACCATTGCATTGGGAATTACTTTTCAAAACATAAACTTTGGAGACATATTCAAACCAGAGCATTAGTTCAGTAAGAATGTGTAGAAATAATTGTTTTATTTTGTGTCCAAAATGTGCACTTGCACATTCATAAAGAAGACTCATCAGGGACCTCTCTGTGGGGAAACGGACATTGGTGTTTATATATCCCAAGAACTACTATTCCCTTATATTTTCCATTTCCTGTCTGCTATAATCTGGAAAGTGTTTCTCAATGATCCTCTTTTAAATGATTAATCACTAGCCTGTGGTGCTATTGGGAGGCGATGGACCCCTTAGGATGTGGGGCCTAGTTGGTTTATTAGGATCATGGCCTTGAAAGAGATATTGGGATCCTAGACCCTCTTCTTTATCTCTCTTTGCTTCCTGGTCTTGATGAGGAGATCAGCTTCCTCTACCAGTTTCCACTGTGAAGTAGGACTTATATAGCCTCCAAAGCAATAGGCCAACAAACTGTGGACTAAAACCTTCAAACTGTGAACCAATTTTTTTTCTTCCTTATTGTTTATTTCAGCAATTTTTCCTCCTTATAAGTTGATTGTCTCAGATATTTTGTCAGAGTAATAGAAAGCTAACACATTGATGTTCTATTTCCAACACATGGCTGGAAATTAAGAGAGAGAGGGAAGAGAGAGGCAGGGTCCTGTTATCCCCTTTACGGGCACACCCACAAGGACAATCTCCTTTTACAAATATGTTAGCTAGCAAGTGGATTTAAGTGAGCTGGATATTATCCTGAAAGAAAACCCTATTCAATATTTTGTTAAATACTATGTATTTATAATATGAAGAATACCACATTTTACTATTCCTGGATTTTTTATTCGTTTTAAATGTTTTTCATTTTATTTTTGAATCATTTCTGGGGTAGTCCTAGTTAGTTGGTAAACACATTTCTATACCCAACCTTCTTCTTGTTATGCAGCCAAAGGAAATTAGAAAAACCTAAGTTCTAATTTTCTCAGCTTCTGTTATGACTAAGAGTCATTATGGGACACAGGTTACAGATACAAGTAGAAAATTCTGGGAAAGGTTTTTCTGGTGATACTTTACTACTCTTGTGCTACTTTCTACTTTCTCTAACTTTGTGGTTACTATTACTTTAAAGAATATAAAAACACAGTAAATCAAGGTAGACCTTGGTATATATCTAGGCCCAACTCCACATTGTTTGTTTGTGAACATTAAGTAAATTATTTAACATCTATAGCTTCAGTTTATTTAGTTTTAAAATGAACAAGGTAAAGCTTGACTAGTAAGATTGTGTTAGGATTAAGTGCCAAAACTTAAAGAAAATTTAACTCATGCTTGATATGCATAGGAAGTCCCCTCATTAAGTATCTATGGTGGTCAGTTTCCCATTCATAACAAAATACCTGAAATAAAATAACTCATAAAGATGGGAAGTATATTTTGTCTCATGGTTTCAAGGGTTTCAAACCCTGATTGATGGACCATATTGCTTTTGATCTGGGTGAGGCAGCATGTCATGGCAGAGAGAATGTGGTGGAATAAGGCACTCAACACATGGCTAGGAATTAAGAGAGAGAGAGAGAGAGAGAGAGAGAGAGAGAGAGAGAGAGAGAGAGAAGAAAGAAAGTGGTAGGGTCCTATTACCCCCTTTACGGGGCACACCCACAAGGACTGAAAGACTTTTCCCATATGCCCCATCTCTGAAGGTTTCCACAACCACCCAACAACAACATACAGGAGATTAAACCTTTAACATGTAGGCCTTCAGATGAGAAGGAGAACTCTTCAGATCCAACTATAGCAGTTTCATAGCTCTTATTATAAATCTTAGAGTCTCAAGTAGTATGTGGGTCAGTAAAGGAGTAGGAGGAGGAGAGAAAGAGTTGTTAAGAAAATGTGGTGGTCGATTGTTGCATACAGTGATAAAACCCAAAGTGAAGGCTCAGGAGGGTTCTGGGTGGGAGATGGGGCTTGATCCTCCAACAGAGGTCCTGCTGGAAACCCTTCTCACAGCTTTGGCTACCACTCTTTCCTTTTTTTTTTCTTCCCAAGGTCAATAAAGATTGATATCTGGGATGAATAAAATTTAGGAATAGAAGGAAAACACTAGAAAGGAAAGGAAGAACAGTGTGATTATGACCTTACAGAAAACGAGTTTGTTTGATTTAAGGAATTGGCAGAATTTGATTAGTTTTTAATTTTTTTTCCCTGATTTATACCAGCAAAAATGGTTAGGAAGCTTGTGTTGCTATTATCTTAAATGTTTTTAAAGGAAAAGAAAACGATCAGGGCTGTGAGAAGGAGTATTGATGCTGATTTGGCAGTCACTCTTGGAAGGAAAAGGGAATCTACAGAAATACACCCATAATCACATAAATGCATTCTCCCCTCCCCACTGCACATTCTGCATGTAGCCCCCAAACAACCCAAATGGGTAGCTGTAACATTGCTGGGATACATGATTTAATAAGAGAGCCAGTGCTATTGCAGTCAATATTTTAAATGTGGCATTCTAAGAGGAGCACAATTGGGAGAGAGAAAGGCTTAAAATGGATTAAAATTTAAACAATTCCCAATCAAATGGAAATGTTCTGGGAATAGTGCCAGAGAGTATTGTTGAATTGGTTTTAATATAAGCATTCTAAATTTAACCAGCTGGAATTATTTGCAATTTTAAAAAAAATTATCTATGTGGATATGTTATATGGACATTTAAAATACAATATTTTTGCCTTTTAAAATATAAGACCTTATTCTTGTTGGCTGAGGTGTCAGAGTATACATTTTAGGTTCAGAAAATAGAATTACTGAATTTTAAGATGAACTGAAATCTTAGAGGTCAGTGGGTATAATTCTATTTCTTATTGGTAGGGAAACAGATATGAAGAAACTGAGGCTTATAATCAGTAAGCAATAAGCTGAGACAGGATCTGGACCCTGCTCTACTCACTTTCAAGTGGGGGTTTCTTTTCCAGACACCCAGCTGCATTCTCAATAAATGTTGTGACAGACTGCCACAGGCCTGCTCTCTGGGCAGATAGGCTGTTCTGCTAAACTTTCTGGGTAACAGATGTGATTTTTAACAAGAGCCTAAGGGTAAAAGCTTAATCTAAAGTAATGATAAATGTGGATGGCACCAAAGGCACTGTCCTAGGATGGCAAGGTCTCTTGGTGTTATCTATAATGTAAGGATTGTTTCCGTGGAAATAGATTGAAGGTTGTACAAGTGTCAAGTCTGCTGCCTGCACTGTCTTAGAAAATATCTGATTGAAATTGAAAAAAAAAATCTGCTGCTTAAGACCTTGAGAATTGTCTCCCTATTATGACTGAATAATAAAATATATAACAACAACAGCAATAATAATATAGTAGCCCTGCCCCTAATTGTTGTATAAACAAAAGTTGGATTGCAAAGAAAGAGACACAACAAAACAGAAACACGATAGATTTAGCTCTAGTTAAAGATTTCCATGTGTCTGACTGGCATTGCTGGCTTCTCAAACAGTCCTTTCTAGCCCCTTATAATCATGCTAAGTTGGTGAGCTTCCAGATTGCTGCTAGGAAAGGAAACCCAATAAAGCTGTCGGCTGCAATCTCAGTCTACCCATTGGCTTACACCATAGAAAAGTTGTGACGTCCTACTTCAGAGATGCTGGGAGCTGCATCTTCTGGACCAGAGAACCCCTCTGGGTACTGAGTTGCTCTTCTGCTGATGAGCAGAGTGGCAGAAATGTTATCAGAAGTGCCCAGAGCAGGGAAGAACTGATTTGGTTGCTGCTGAAAACTCAGTGAAAGCACTGGGGAACAATTATGAACTGGTAAACGGCATTAAAAAGGTAGGGTAATGAACAACTGGAGGACACTATTGGTTAATCTAAATAGTAGTCTCAAAAGTAAACATTTGAAAGTCTATCAAAATAGAGGAGCAGATGAGAAAGAAAAGTATAAATTGCAGACCTCATTTCTCATTTCATGCGGTAACATCCTTTTCTCTGGAAATTAGTGTGGTTAGGGAACAATTGTATCTTCAGTCAGCTATGTTTTACTGGAATAGAGCCCTAAGATATGAAGTCTGGGTCAGATACATGAATATATTTAAAACTATTGATACACATTGGAATTTTTGAAAATTCTTATTTAAGCTGGAAAAATTTTTATGTTTTTAATGAAATTTAAAATTTCCTAACTCCCCTTTGGTAAAGTGTAGCTGGGGAATAATAACTGTGCCTTTTATTAGTCATGTTTTATGGAAACAGATGCCCAAAATATAAAGCCTTGGTCAAATATATGACTATATTTCAAATTATTAATACACATTGGCATGTTAGAAATGTTTACTTATTTTGTAACAGGTTTTTTCCTTGAAGTATAATTGAAATACAACAAGCTATATATATTTGCAGTATACAATTTCATAATTTTTTACATATGTAAAAATATTTTCAGAGCAAAAAAATACAAGCATATGATCTCCAAAATATATCCTGTATGCCCAGAGCATTTTACATATTGATTATTTTGGAGAAAAAGATCAACTTAATAATACTGAGTCATTTGGTCCATAGACATGGTATTTTAGATCTTTAATTTCTTTTGGAAATATTATAAAGTTTGTAGTATACAGGGCTTGGATCTTTCTTTGTCAGATTTATCCTTAAGTAAACCACATTTTCTGAGACTATTACAAATTATATTTTTTAAATTTCAATTTTCTATTGTTCATTTTTATTGTACAGAAACACAATCGACTTTTCTATATTGATGTATGATGATCACTACTAGAGGGTGACTCCTATTGATATCCTAGTGGGTAGAGACCAAGAATATTGGCACATAAAGTATTACCTGGACCAATATATCAATAAAACTGCAATTGAGAAATTCTGTTTTGAACATTCCTTGGAAAAGTCATTGTGGGAAGGAAAGACCAGGAGATTTTCATTGAGGAGCTGTGTTTTTCCATGAACCTCTAGCATGGTTACATGTAGAGAACCACAGCATAAACAAGACTATGGAGAAGGGAACCAGCATTGTTTATGTGGGGAGCAACGAGAAACCCAGTGCAGCTTGAGTGGAGGGCTCACATATCAGCTAGAGAGTTACATTGGTGCTGTATTGTGGAGAACCTCAAATGCCAGAATGAAGACTTCTTACTTTATTTATTAGACAATGGGGAGCCATTCAATGAGTGTACTTTAGAGCAAGCAGTGTTTTAATTAGATTAGTCTGGCAGTGGTCTGAGGATCTATTGTAGTGGGGAGGTTGGAAGACAATCAGGAGGTTATTATAACAATCTGACCTGACCTTGAGGTACTCAGTATTAATTCAAGCAGAACTTTACTTAGCCATGAGGCCTGTACCACATATCCTTGTCTAAATGCAATTACAGATTAGGGTAAAGCCATCCAGCAGCAGTAGCACTAAATCACGTCACGTGTACATAGAAAACCAGTTCTAGTTTAGTGGAGCCATGCAGTTTTTCTCATGTGTTTACATACAGTGTGTTTGATATATATATTTAATTGGGATTTCTATTTCACAAGCAGAAAAAAAGAAAAAACTCTCATTTACAGACATATTATCGTTTATCACTTTAATATTAGATGCTTTTTTATCCCTGGATCCTGGGTTTCTGAAGCAATGCTTGTTAAATGCTGGGTTCCGTATATCACAGTGGCAAATTCAGTGCATTGTTTTGTCAGTCTGCCACCATGCTTGTTTCCACTTGTCTAGAAAAAATAACCACCGAACCATTCACCCCTTAGACTCTCAGTGGGAGGTGAGGTGAAAATATTGGGAAGTTTCTTCAATGCTTGTAAGTGTCATCATTGACTTTGAATCAGTAAGATCAGTACAAGCAACCCTTTTTTCTTCTTTGATTCTCTCATTTCCCATGGCTCTGATTGAATAACTAACCCTTGCTATATCAGTGTAATTGAAGCATTGCAGCTCAGACTTGGACAGAGAATTGATCCTTTGAAGTTTGCAAGAAGCAATCTTGTGACTATCACGACAAAAATAAATTGTTCTACCTAGTTATCACAATTACCTTGTTAGGACCTGTTTGTAGCAGGACCTCAATTAATGTAAAAGATAATGGATGAACAAATGAATGGATGAAAGGGACTCATTATAGCATGGTAAAGATCCTGCAATGGATTTCTGGCTTCATCAAAAATTAGCTTTTAGCGATAGTAGAATATTTTTAATGGAATAAAAAAGCAAACATTATGCTTTTTGGCATCATAAAGGAAATTCTAGGAAACTTTTAATTTAGAAAATCAGCTGCTTTTAAACACTACTGTTTTGAGGATATTCATGGCTGATGTAGATCACAGAGAAAAAAATTGATAATAACTGACTTAGCATTTTGAATTGAAATTTTCCTTCATGGTGAATGTAACTTTGGGGTAATTAAATAAACTATGAATTAACTTTCTATGAAGTAAGTATTGAAATGATTTATATAACTAAACAACATATGCTTGATCTTTAAGCTGGTTCAAGTAAAACTGCCTACCAGTGATCATTAAGAACAAAATCCAATCTGGTAGATCATTCAATTGATGTGAACACAGTCTGACTCTGTGAATGTCGTGGTACTCATGAGCGAGGAGAAAATCTCTACCAACAACAAAAGAAGGGATGCAAATGTCAATGCTCATGTGCCTGAAAGCATCGTCACAGAGCTAGGTCATTTGTAGTGCTGTTCAAAATAGTCCCTTGTTTGATTTCCATGTGCATGTGATGCTCCAAATTACTTTTCAGCCTGTTCATCAAAGAGGAAAGCTGAATAGTCAGAGAATTCCTTTTTCAGTAAAAAGTTCTAGAGGTGAAAACACGCATGAGAGCCCTTGGCTATAGCATTAAAGTTGCCAAAATGTTGGATTTCTTTCCTCCTCCTCCTCC
>NW_025999968.1:25963255-26046236 GCF_001458135.2 Marmota marmota marmota | reverse complement strand
CTCCTCCTCCTTCTCTTTCTCCTCCTCCTCCTCCTCCTTTTCTTCTTCTTTTTGTACCAGGTATTGAACCCAAGGCAATTAGCCACTGAGCTACATCTTCAGCCTATTTTTCATTTTTATTTTGAGAAAGGGTCTGGCTAAGTTTCTTAGAGCCTTGCTAAACTGCTAAGGCTCGCTTTGAACTCACAATCCTACTGCCTCAGCCTCCCAAGTCCCTGGGATTACAGGTGTGTGCCATTGAACCTGGTAATGAATTGGATTTTTGATGATGAGAACAAGATTTCCTCAGCTTCTTATTGCTTCAGATTAACTAGGAAGGCCTGAAGCTGCAGTTGGGTATGATGGTACCGCCATCATTGATCACATGCACCATTTTTCAGAGTCTTCTTGGTAAAGAGTGTCTGGCTTTCAGTCAGTATAAAGGGCCTGCCTAGGGACAGCTAGTATTGCCTGGCTCATCCCAACCACAGACTGCTATCCTATACTGTAGGCCTTGGTTCAAGAAGATGCTACCTTGTATTAGAGGTTATAGTGCAGACATCTGATACACACATCAAAACTTTTAAAATGGAGGACATATTTACATCAAAATACTGGCTTTTTAAATCATCTAAGGCATTTGTTTTGTGCCATGGTCCACCAACAAAATTTGGGAGGCAGAGTAGTTATTAAACCATAATGGAGACTATTCACATTGGTTTGATTATTCCTGAGCTGGAACACATGGCTTGGAAACAGACATTTTTCACTTGGAAGCCAGACTAGAATAATTTGTTCCTCTTAGACACACAAAGACTCAAAGTTTTCATATTGGGAAAAATAGTTACTACTATAATACAATATTAGTATTATTCCTGTGTCACATAGGAATGTAATAATTAAGCTTCAAGGATATGTGGCCTTTTTTCATTAACAAGACTTTTTGGTTATATAAAATTAGACCTTAGAATTTAGTCTGAAATGAAGAATAACATATATGTGAGATAAATTATGCTATGTAATTTAGTAAGAAAAGTTGAAAGTTCTGAATACAGCATCTGGAAAGAGTGATATGTTGAAGGGGCCTAGGAATGGTAGTTGAGAGGAGATAGTACTGGGGAAAAAAAAATGAGAGTAGGACTGCTATGATTTGGATATGAGGTGTTCCCCAGAGCTCCTGTGTTAATGCAGGAATATTTGGAAGTGAAATGATTGGATTCTGAGAGCTGTAACCTGATTGGTCTATCCTAGTTTGAATGGACAGACTGGGTGGTAACTGTAGGCAGGTGCACATGGCTGGAGGAAGTCGATCTCTGGGGGCACGCCCTGGTGTGGAGAGCGGTGACAGTGACTGGGAGACCAGTGTCTGAGACTGGAGTCCCTGATGACTTCGGGCTGTTGCATACTTGGTGACTGGGAAAGTTTCTGTGCAAAGGCATTGGATGCCCAATTGCTATGGAGAGGTCTTCCATGCTAGCGTCTTCTCAGTCTTGACCTTATTCTCAGGCATGGCAGCTCTTGGGAATGAAGGAATTTCCTTGCTAAGATAACCACAATGTTTCACCAGTTCTGCTGCTCCTGAATCTGCCAGCAAACTAGTAACTTTAAACAATGGACTTTCTTGAGAGCTGCACCATGCTCCTAACATTGTGTGTTGCAACTATAGAAGGTAACTGAGGAAATAGCTGCATACTGTTGCTAACTCTGTAACTTTCATAAATACAAAGAATAATACTTGCATAGTTTTTAATCTGATTTAGAGACATTTATAATAAAGATTGATGGTGTAATTCTTTAGACCTTCTTTTCCATCAGAGAGCAGCGCACCATCTGGCCCCAGCTGTTTTATTTTCAAGATCTGCATGTGTTGACTCTTTATTTCTTCCAATCTTCCATCGCCCCTCACCAGAACCTGCTAGTTTGGCCACACTGATTGTGGCATCCTGGAAGGGTACATCTTCCCTGCTGTCCCTTTCTCCATCTCTCTGCTTCCTGGCCCGCTGTGAATGGAGCAGCTTTCCTCTACCATGCCCTTTCTCAGTGATGTGCTGCTTCATTTGGGCCTAGAGGAATGGCATAGGCCCACCATGGACTGAGCCTCTGATACTATGGGCCAAATAAACTTTACCTCCTCTGAGTTGTTCTTGTTGGGTATTTTGGTTACAATGACACAAAGCTGATTAAAACAGGAACACACTAAATTTTACCAGACAAGGGTCAAAGAAGATGAATGTCAATGAGAAAGTTGTTGTAGTTATAGTGATTGTATAAAGTAAGGAACACTGAAAGAAAAATGATGTCTAAATATTCCTTTTAAAGTTTTTTGTTATTTGGTCCTATGCCATGATCTCCCCATATCATTAGTGAAAATAGAGACAAGTGGCTAGTAATAATCATCTGGGAGATGAAGAAATAGAAGGTCTACCTTCTTTTGGGTTCTATAGAGAAGATAGAAGCTGCATTGTGCAAAGCAGGGGTTTCAAGCTCTAAGCTGGACCTAAAAATTTGAGCTGAGTCAGTCTAAAGAATATGGTGAGATGTTAGATTGCCCACTGTAGTGTGCCCAGGGAAATTGCTATTTCAAGGAAGGTAAAACTTTGTTTTTGGTACCAGGGATTAAACCCAGGAGCTCTTAACCACTGAGCCACATCCCTACCCCTTTTTAGAAATTTTTATTTGGAGACAGGTTCTCTCTAAGTTGCTTAGTGCCTTGCTAAGATGCTGAGTCTGGCTTTGAACTCACAATCCTCCTGTCTCAGCCTCCCGAGCTGCTGGGATTATAGGCATGCTCTACTGTGCCTGGTGAGGGAAGAAAATCTCTTGAGGACTGGAAGCATTGGGGGAAACTTGCTTCCACTAGACATATACTCAAAAGCAAAGGAGGCAAAGAATGAGGAATAGAGCTCAAAATTCATTTCTCTTACCCCTTAAATATTTTAAAGAGTTTAAGTGAGGTTAAAATGAAGCCACCCATAACCTGGAAGGGGGGAAATAAAAACTTGGGAAGCAAGGAAGAAGCAAGTATTTTGAGGACAAAGGAATGCAGGTTAAAGTCAGGATTGTTCTGAATATGTAGATAGTCCCCATCAGAGGGTTTTCATGACACCCAGGGCCTTTACTTATACCATCTGGCAAAGCCACATCTTCTTCCTCAAGGGAGGAGGTAGTGTTGAAATAATCAGAACCAATATCTTTCGTATTTGTAAAAGTAGCTAGAACACTAGAGTGGTATTTGAGGAGATAATTTTAAGTGTGCATTATCTATTTAAAGTAACTTTAGAGGTGTGCCTTTTAATAAGTCCCAATCTTCAAGAAGGTATTTGAGAATATGACTATCACCCTTCAGAAGATGAAAATTATTTTGGAAAGTAAACAAATATAAAACTTTAGGTAGATCAGGGAATTTTTTTTAAAAAATATTTTATTTTTTAGTTGTAGATGAACACAATACCTTTATTTTATTTTTATGTGGTGCTGAGGATCAAACCCAGGGCCCTGCACATGCTAGGTGAGCGCTCCACCACTGAGCCACAACCCAGCCCAAGATCAGGGAATTTAACACTTCCATACCCCATCCTGGGCCTTAGTTTCCTCATCTGTGAAATAAAGAGATTAGAATATATGATTTTCTAATGCTTCCAGTTCAAGATTTTATGATTTGATTATGTTAATTATACAGAATTCATTAACACTGAGTGCTTATTAAATTCAAGGTCCTTTATAGATTCTAGAGATACAAGAGTTTCAGACTGCTTTGTCTTCAAGTATTATAAAAGTAGTTAGAAAAATAGGGTGTAGGAGTAAATTGAATATATGAATCCTATTCCACAAGCTCAGGCATAAAAAATGTAGGCAAATTTTTGTTTTCTATGAAATAACTTAATGTAGTATGAAAAATTTCATTTAATTTTATGACTTTGGGGAAGTTCCTACCCTTCAACAGAGCTACACAATTCTGAGGCTTATATAAAGTCAGGCCAGGGCGCACCCTGATTTGTGGTTATTAATTCATGTAAGTTAATGTTAGGAAATTCATGGTCCCTGTTTGCATGGCATCCTCAGGGGCTATGACAGTTTGCTGCTTCCTTGCCATGTGTCATACTGGGAACTCAAAGACTGTGAGCCTGACTGCTCTATCACAGGAGCATTCTGGGTTTGTGAGGTCTTGCTGTGTCCCCTAGGGCCCTGAGCGCTATAAAGAAAAGCAGCTGTGCTCTCTGTCTGTCCTTTCCCAGGATAAGTCCTTTCTCTGGAGTGAATCACTTTCCCTTCAGGTTTCTTCAAAGCCCCTCTGTTTATGTTTGTAAACTTTCCAAGTTCTCCTGGGTTTTGACTGTTGAAATACCAAAACAAGGAAGGTTTTCAAGCTACTTCTTTTTGGTCTGCTTCCACTGAAGCAGTGAACCACAGAGGCATCTTTAAATGAAGGAAAGCGAAAGGGGAAAAAACAGAAAAAGTTACTCTCCTAAATAACTTGATTTGATCAATGGCTAAAAGTAAAAACATCATAAAGCATAAGGAAATGAACTTTTATTACTAGATGTGTATATATATATATTTTTTTTTTAATTAAAAATTCATTTTAACACCACAAATTTGCAAAGTGTAGAATTTTACAAGCCTCCTGAGGGATCTCCCTTGGAGAATCTTAAAGAACAGGGAATTGTCAGTTTCTGAGAAGGGTTAGAAGATATCAGTCTTCTCTCCTCTACAAATCAACAGGAAATTTAGAGTATCTTTCCAGAGGGGAACTTGATGAGAGTGCCAAATGAGGATGAGTGACTCGTGAAATAGAAAAGGTAGAAATCTGCGGCTGTTGTCAGGTGAGGAACAGTGGGGACAGAGGAGGAGCAGACATAAATCCACATAAGGAAAAAATCCTGGGAGGAGTACTCTCCATCTGAGGCAAGGTCACTAGATTAAAATATGGGGTTTGTGCATGAACTTCAAGGATTTGTGAGGGCCTGGAGGGAGGTTCCAATGTTCTTTGTGTGTTTGTTTTCCTTTAGACTCTGGTAGGTGAATAGGTTTCAATTTTGGAAAGGAGGTTGGCGGAGAATCTGCAGAGACATGCTGGCTTTCCAAGAAGTGAGAGTTTTTCTCAGAGCCTAAAGATCAGAACTTGAGTTTATATGCTCAAGGTAGCTGTCCAGATAAAAGACAGGGCAGTGTGAAGTCATAGGAAACATGGAGGTGGCCCAGTACCCAGACAGATGACTGACATCAAAGCTCCAGTCTGTGAATATTCTCCAAATGAGATTTATGGCATCTGGAACAGACAGATTGATTAGATCAAGAACCAAGGGCCTGCATACCCAAAATTAAACCAGCTAACTCAGTTTGTGGTTATTATAAGTTTATGTTTAAAAGTGTGCAACAAAATGGTACTGTTTCTATGAGTTTGTTACTATGCTTTGCTTTTTAATTTTTTTTAAGTTGTTTTCCATTTTGGAAAGACATTTTAGAAAATTCCAACTGAGTTCTGGATTTTTCTTTTTTTTTTAATTCTTCCTCTTCCCTCCAAATTTAAACTTGGAGAACAAAAGTGTCCTCAGGGTCAGAGTGAAAGTTGCACCTTTCCGGATGCCCAGGGGTGGGGCCGAGAGCTCACATGGTGTACTTCTGAAGGAAAGACAAAGTCTGCCACCTGCAGAATATTCAGTTTTCTACAGATTATCCTAGCAGGGAGAAATAGCTGTGGATGGGTCTGCAGGAAAAGACCTTATGAAACAGTTTTGATCTGAATTAGAACTTGAAATATGAAAAAGAACTGGGAGAAATGTACTTTGGTATGAACATACTATATCTATACATATTAGTTTCAACACTAAAGTCACAGAACATGGCATGTTCCAGAGGCAGCCTTGTTACGTTGTGTTGCCACATTCTAGATCCCTTAGGCTTAGCTGTTCGTGAATGAGAAAGAAGGGAAACTTACTTTCAAAGTTCTTACTGTGAAGTTGATAGTGGATTAAATGAAGATACATGGAATGTTTCTCAGAAACTAATTTTTAGGAAATCTGAAAACCTGGGTGAATCATGGTTTTAATATCTCCTTATATGAGTTATTCGATGGAAAATAAATATTAGCAGGCAGCAAATTACTGTGCTTTGGCCTATGGTTAAAAGAACTCTGACCTTATCTTTCATAACTTTATGAGTAGTGGGGCTAAGGAAGAAGATTATTTGATTAGTTTCTTATGCATATGTATATTTCTGCAGGATTTTAACTGGGAGATTGATCACTGAACTGTAGAGCTAATAACTTTTAGATGCTTTGGGGAGAGAGACATTCACTTTGGAAAGACTGGCTTCTAGATCTTGCGATGTTACTAATTATCATAGTGGCCTTGGGAAGATACTTGAGCCCTCTATTTCCTCATTTAGAGAGTTAGATTATATCAAGGGCCCCAATCTTTCTCTGATTTTTTCCTCCAATCCCCCAAAGCTTGTAGTCCAATAAAATAATTCTAAATCCTCTTTTGGTTCTGAAGATGGCTAACAAAGAACCTTTATTGAGGTAATTTTATAACTTTATATAACTTGTAGTGCAAAACTATAACCCTTCCATCTGTGTCTCTGGGGACAGATGAATTTGGAAGAATTCATGAATAATAAAATTGAGAGAGTATAGAAATTATTGTTATTAATAAAATTCCTAAGAAGAATTAAGGAGGAAAAACAATCACTTTCTTTTTGAGAAATTATAGAAATGGGCATTTATTGCCAAAGCAATTCATGGGTCCTTCAACCATTTACAATCCAACCATGCTTGCTTTTCAGATCTGGAGCCTATTTATTCTGGAGCAGGAACTTCAGCTAAGTATTTCTATTACCACTTCTCTTTCCCTTTTCTGAAGATTCTTTGTAGGTTTACATCAGGAGATGAAATAGTTAAATTCCCCAATATCTCCATTTCCTGCTTTTCTGAAATTGAAACCCTTTTGTTTTTTCTTTCAAATAATCACATAGGGGAAAAGACCAGGCTAAAAATCTCTTAGACTGCCACAGACTTAGATTGTCCTGCCTTGGGTTCTGTTTCCTGTTGAATGTTCTACATTTCCTTCTTTAGACAGTTCTGGATTTTAGATTTGTGATGGTCTGGATGATATTTTCCCTGCTCCTCCCTTCTCTAATGTATGTTCCATCTCTTGTGGTCTAAAATAGTCATTGTCCAAGATATCTTCTAGCATTAAAGTGTTAAGATTCTATATAAAGATTTAAAAATGTTAGTGCTTTAAAAAAATCAATACAGAAATTTATGAGCTAGAATGGCAACACAACACAATAAAATGAGGTTTGGAACAGTAATTATCTCCTCTCATAGAGCTGAAACTTTCTTTGCTTTATGGAAACATCAGTGACTCATATTTCAATACATGACTTTTCCTATCTGCATAGAACTTTGTATGAGTTCCAACATTTGTAAATAGGCTTCTTGTCCAATCTCATCTATCTCCTCAGGAATATGACAAGTACTCTTAAAAATTTAGTACTGATTCTTCTGAGCATAATACTTGCTATTAAAATTTCACCTATGTTGGGTGTGGTGGTGCATGCCTATAATCCCGGCAGGTTGGGAGGCTGATGCTGTAGGATCATGAGTTCAAAGCTAGTCTCAGCAAAAGCGAGGTGCTAAGCAACTCAGTGAGACTCTATCTCTAAATAAAATATAAAATAGGGCTGGGGATGTGGTTCAGTGGTTAGGTGTCCCTGACTTCAATCTTTGGCATGCCCTCCCCCCCCCAAAATTCACCTATTAAAAATTTTTTATATAGACCAAAACATAAGCTGAATGAAAGTGACATTTTACCCCATTCTTATGATTCTTCTACTCTGCTTTAAAAAACAGGTAGTTTAGTTCTGAGAGAAGGGTGTGTAAAAATCATCACCTTTGCTCCATTTGACATTGAACATCTGAAATTATTAACTCCTCCATATAGTGGGAAATCAAAACCCTGATTTCATTAGTAACAAATGAAGTTACATGGTCTTTACAGAATTATTTATAGTATACAGATTACATGATATTTATAGTTCTAATTTAATAGCAAACACAGTTTCCATGCTGCAAATGGCTATTAAAATCATGGAACTATGAAAATTAGATTTATTTGGGCTTCTGTGGCTGCCTGAATTCCACAGGATAAATGCCAGATTATTTTTTATTGCCAGACCCCATACTTAGGAAACCATGGAAAACTTGGAATTTCCTAAATAACTGTCACAAAGATACAGTTCAATTTAGAATCTAAAAATGCATTATTATGTAGTTTCCTCGTCCTGCCCCAAACACTGCTGCTGTGTCTTCCTTTTCCTTCAACCCCCAAATTCCTACTATACTTCCCATGGTTTATTTGCTTCATATTTAACATAACATTTAAATAATATTATGATCACGGGTGCCTACTTTTATTAGTAAAGTCATTGCTAAATTTTATCATTTTTCATTGTTTGGCTTAGGTTCTTTATTTTTTTATTTATACATGATGGTAGAATGAATTTAACACATTATACATAAATGGATTATGACTTATCATTCTTGTGGTTGTACATGATGCAAAATTACACCAGTCCTGTAATCATAAATGCATGTAGGGTAATAATGTCTGATGAATTCTGCTATCCTTTCTACCCCCATACCTCTTCCCCTCCCTTCACTCCCCTCTGCCTAGTGCAAAGTTCCTCCATTCTTCCCTAGTCCCCTCTTATTGTGAATTAGTATCCACATATCAGAGAAAACATTCAGCCTTTGGTTCTTCAGAATTGGCTTATTTTAATTAACATGACATTCTCCAGTTCCATCCATTTACTGGCAAATGCAAAAATTTCATTCTTCCTTAAGGTATGTATACCACATTTTCTTTATCCATTCATCTGTTGAAGGGCACCTAGGTTGGTTCCATAGTTTAGGTATTGTGAATTGAGTTGCTATAAACATTGATGTAGCTATATCACTGTATACTGATTTTATGCTCTTTGAGTATAAACTGAGGAGTGGGATAGCTGGGTCATAAGATGATTCCATTCCAATTTTTTTAAGGAATCTCCATACTCTTTCCAGAGTGGTTGCCCCAATTTGCAGTTCCACCAGCAAAGTATGAGTTTGTTTTTTCTCCGACATCCTCCCCAACATTTATTGTTGCTTGTATTCTTGAAAATTACCATTCTGACTAGAGTGAGATGAAATCTCAGTGTAGTTTTAATTTGCATTTCTCTAATTGCTAAAAATGTTGAACATTTTTTCATATATTTGTTGATTGATTGTATTTCTTCTTCTGTGAAGTGTTTGTTCAGTTCTTTAGCCCATTTATTGACTGCGTTTTTTTGTTTTTTTTTTTTTTTTTGGTGTTAAGTTTTTTGAGTTCTTTATATGACCTGGAGATTAGTATTCTATCTGAGGTGCATGTGGTAAAGATTTTCTCCCATTTTGTAGGTTCTCTCTTTATTATCTTAATTGTTTCCTTTTCTGTGAAGAAGCTTTTTGTTTGAATCCATCCAAATCAATCCATCCAATCAATCCATTATTGATTCTTAATTTTAGTTCTTGCACTTTAGGAGTCTTGTTAAGGATGTCAGTTCTTAAGCTGACACGGTGGAGATGTAGGCCTACTTTTTCATCTATTAAGCGTAGGGTCTCTGTTCTAGTGCCTGAGAACTTGATCAACTTTGTGGCTTAGGATCTTGAGGCATTTCAAGTTACATCTGTCAATAAATATTTATAAAAGCCTGTTATGAGGCAAAAACTATTCTTAGATTGATGTGGATGTAGTAAACTTAAAGTCATGATTCTTCCCCTCAAAGGGCTTATTTTGGCAGGTGTGATAACCTTTTAGAAGAAAGACTGAAGTTAAAAAAATAAATCTTCGGAGATTATTCTGGTTATATGAACTTTGAATAGTAATGCTTCTTATTAGTGTTGTGCATTTAATAACAGCAATATAGACCAAGGAATCAGTGACACATTGATGGCTGGTAGTGAGTTATGGTATGTATGAAGTAAAAGAGAAAGAAAGAACCTTGGTGTTAAGACTTCATTGTACAGGCATGAATTAATTTGAATAGTGACTTTATGAATAAAATTTACTATTTCATTGAGCCTCTTGAGGTTTATACTATATCTAATGGAAATTATCTGTAAAAATGTAAGATGCATGTATGGATGGGTATATAAAATATATATGTATTCATACTTATTATCTATGTACCATACATCTATCATGTTATATATGCTTAACCATTTATGTATCTATATATCCATCTATCTATGTATCTACCTTTTGTCTGTCTCTTTGTTATCTGTCTTCTATACATATCTTATATCCATATTTGCACATCTACCTGTCGATCTATGTATATATTATCTCTCAAATATTGATAATATATAATTGTATATATTATCAATCGTTTATTGTTAGAGTCTATAAACAAGTCTGGATGGCGCCTGGCATTTTGCCAGAGGGAGTAGTTTGTGAAGTAACTCCAGCAAGCCATTAAGTGTGGAGATTCCTTATTGGTTGACTGCTGTATCGAGTTTATGTTAATTAAGATAAGCTGTGTGGAATGTATAAATATCCCTCCGGTCCTACAATAAATGGCTCCTACTCCTGCTGTATCAATGTACACAAGTTCTTCGTCACCCCCTGGCTATTTTGCCCAGCCAGCCTGGCTGTGGCAGTTTATTTATCTATCCATACACATATAGGCAAATGCACACTATACAGTTATTAAATAACATTAAGTATCTATCTTAGCCCTAACCTAGAGCCCAAAAACATCTGGGGATATTTCTGAAGATTTATATCCATTGGTCTTCTTTCATTTTTCAGATTATTGCCCACATAGATGTAAGTGAATCTTTTACTTGAAGGTTTCCATTCTTCATCTATGATATTTGTGTCTATGAAATGTGCTACACTTGTTAGCCTCATTTAGCTATATCTCATTGGTAAGAAATCATAGTCCATATTCACTCTTCTTTTTTTAAGCTCAATTTTCTGGCTTATTTTTGGCACTGTGACATATCTCAGGTTGTTCCTTTGGAGAATCTCATATTTTAAATCATAAATGTGTGGTAAAATCAAGTCTCTACCTTTCCTCTTATTGCTGTATTATTTTCAAACAAAGGATTTTCAGAGTAGATAAACATTAATTTCTGGTTGACCAATTTCCCAAGGTCATATTATTTTTGCTTCAATTAATATTACATTTGAACATTTGCATATCCCATAGTGTTTTTGGATTAAATAGAAAACATATGATTAATTCCATTGGAAGCCACATCAGTGTTCTGGATACCTTATTAACATATAAATGATTCAGTTGAAAATGGAATGTATTCCCTCTTCATTTAATCAGAATGGGGTAAAAGTCCTCTTGCTAGTAATATTTCCCATGTCACTTTCTAATACCCCCACTCTTTTTTTTTCAGTTACCTGTTATTTCAGGGTTTTTACTGATAAATATTAATTTTTGCCTTGTGCTCATAACTAGATCATTTACTTTTTCCATTAAATTTCACAATAAAATAAAAACAGATTTATATAAATGTCTCTCTTTTTCTTTAATGAAACCTAGTCTGGTCCCAAGTAAATTGTCATAAGTGTGCACTTAGGAAAGGTCTCAGTTTTGATTAATTGTGCTGGCATTGAAAAGAAGAAACTGATGAAACTCAAGATATTGGTACGTCTTGAGCTGGTGACACTGTGTACTGTGACCTGAACTTGGGGCAGGATGGAGGGCATCCAGAAAGTTTCTTAGAGAAATAACTTCTGAATTGAGACCCAAAGTCCCAAAGTCTAGCTACAGAAAATGGAAAGCAGGAGAATGAAAATGAAGAGAGGGAACAGATTGTTCAAGAAGAGATAATAAATATGGAAGGGCACTTTGAAAGCGATTCAATAAAGGATGGAACACAGAGTTAGAGGTGAGGATGAAAGAGAATCCCAGACAGGTTAAGCAGAAACCAGCTTTGATGGGACTTTTGAATGAACTGATGGGTTTGAATTGTATAACAAAAGTCACTGAAGTGAAGCTACCCATTAAAATATGTGTCCAAATAAGGATATTATTTTAGTCTAGATAATATGAGCATAGTGCTACATTTTGTTTTTAGGGTTGGATAACCCTGTCTTTAATAACATTAAGGAAGCTCAACTAATAAATTAACCAATATCAATCAATGAAATATAATTTCTTAAAAGCATAAACTACCCCTATGGAAATGATCTTATTTTGACATTTAAAAAAAATCTCAAATGGAGCTTTGAATCACTGCCTTGCTTTTAACCATCTACTGTAGTTCTGAGAATGTGACATAAATTCTTACTCATCAAAATGATATTTCTGAATTATTCATATCTTTTAGGAATACTTTCTTCTCATATAAGCAATATAATTAAGAGAAAGGAGTTTTCTTTAAGTATTTTTATATGAAAGATTAGTATTTAGGACATTGTCATGGAATTTTTTTTTAAATAAGAGAAAACCTAATTATGCAGGGAAAGAGTTGGGAAATACTTTAAAACCCTTGGAGGAAAGTATAGATTTAGATTATTATAAAAGGTAAGAAATTAGTCACTGTATATAGAGCCCCTCAGGTGTTTGGCATTCTCAACTGTCTTAAATAATTAAAAACCAGAAATAATTTGAAAATAAGGCTACTGAGCAGGAGCATCATCTAAAATTGCCCCCAAAAGTTACCAATGGAAAAACTACAGGAGAAAAAATAACTGGCATTCATTTTTGTGGTGCTAGCTTTCAAAGCTAGTTTTTGTCAGATGAAAGTGAAGGCATATGAGGACTTTCAAAAAAAAAAAGAGGAAAATAAGAAAGAAAAGCATTGTGTGGGTAGATGAAGGGAAAACAGTGAAAGAGAACAGAAATGACAGCTGAAATTAACAGCAGTGAGAGCTACTGTAAAAAAATAATCTGGTCATATGTGAAAAAACAAAAAGAAGAAACGTCAACCAGAAAAGTATTGCCCTCTGGGGATGTTAGCAAGGAAGAAAAATCATATTTACTTCAATAATTCTGAGCATGTAACTTGGCCACATTTAAATGTTATAACCAAGCACGGTGGTGCACACCTGTAATCATAGCAGCTTGGGAGGCTGAGGCAGAAGGATCACAAATTCAAAGCCAGTCTCAGCAACTCTGAGGCACTAAGCAACTCAGTAAGACCCTGTCTCTAAATAAAATGCAAAATAGGGCTGAGGGTGTGGCTCAGTGGTCTAGTGCTCCAGGGTTCAATTCCCAATACTCACCCCCGCCTTCATGTTATAACAGTAATTAATCAGTTTGGGGATACATTAAAAATACTTTTTTATACCTTTTTTAAAAGTTTGTTTTTATTTTTATGTGTTGCGGAGGATTGAACCCAGCGCCTCGCACGTGCTAGGCGAGCGATCTACCACTGAGCCACAATTCCAGCCCCTGAAAATTCTTTTAATATACTATATCTCACATCTATAAAATAATCCTAATTTGTTAAGGATATGTTATGTCATTAAAAATTGGTGTCATCACTTTCTTCAAATGAGATAATAAAGAAGAGCACAATATATTTTAAAAATGTTTTTATAACATGATTAAAATGAAAGTTTCAGAACTTGAGGTATCAAATCTCACTTGTCTGAAACTTAATTTATTCAAATAACACTTTTTTTAAGCTCTATCTATGGCATGACTACATTTACTTCAATCTTAGTTAAATCAAAATCTACTTGTTTAAATAATCCTGCTAATTTTATTGTTTCATTTTATCTATCTCCTCATTTCGTATAGATACAAACAGCCTGATTTTCATTCTCATTACTAAATTACTGCTTTTCTGTATAACTGATTTAATAGAAGGTCATTTAAAATTGTTTCAGAGAAGGATATAATCACTTGCTTTCTCAACCATTAAAAATTGGAAATCAAGGTTTCAATAATATATTATGTGTTCAACCGGAATCTAGAGCATTCAATGTTAATGAAAATTATAATAGTAATCCCCTGTGCGTTAATATACTGCCTGAAGAATAAAATGAAACAAAATGCAAATGTTGAGACTTTTCTACAGTCAAAGGGTTTGGACATTTTCCATTTTTATCTGCTCAAACCACACTGCCAAGGGCTGCCTGAATTTCCTTATCTTCAGTTTCATACCTGAGTTGGATGCAGTTAGTTGTTTTTTTCCATTTTAAATGTGTGATTCAATTTTGAGAACTTCTTAAAAATAGTCTAGGGATTGTAAAAATCCTTGGAGTGGGGCCAGAATTTCCTGAATTAATATGCTCTCTTCTCTGCCCTCAGTTACACATGACTGCCATTGACATTTCTTGTGTACCTTTTCACACTCATTAATAATGTGACATATGATGCCATTGTACTTTTACAAACACTTCTCAAAATTAGCTTTAAGCAAGTAGAATTCTCTTTCATTTAATATTCAGTGATCTTAATAGGGATCTGTGGTCAGAATCCAACACAATAAACAGAAAATGTGCAAAATTAAATTTTAAAAGGTCACCAGCTTCTTATTGCTACATGCATCTTTGCATTGCTATTGATTAAAATTTGCATGTGTGCTAGCCGGAATTTTCTGTCTTGTCTTTAATTCCTCTGTTTATTTGTAAGCTAGAAGAAATATTTGCTTTGGAGACTTAGTTTTATCATCAGTGTTCTCTGACACCTTGTACTATTCATTTTAGAAAATATTTGGAATAGTTGTTTATTACAATGCACTAATTATGAAACAATACTGAAATATAGTTGAAAGATAATTTCCATTTGTTTTATTTATCCACTTGTATATGGGTAGGAATGTCTAAATGCTGCATAAATATTAATAACATCTATTCAAACTAATGTTCTTATGGCCTGCAAATGCAAGTCTTTTAAAATGTTTCTATCCTAAGATAAGTGCCTGGAATATATGAGGTACTGTTTATTTAGTTCTGAGTGTCTAGGAAATATTACAAAGCTCCATACAGACTTAACAGATCTCTAAGGCCACCAGCATGTTTGGTGACCAATTGGATAAGGCTAATGAGGGCCAAACCTCAGCTATGACACACAAGATCACCTCAACAACAAAAATATCTGTGGTGAGTTTGAAAAATCAAATACTTTTAAGAAATACTCCTTATACTGGCCAAATGATATTGTTACATTGTGTGCATGTATGAATATATAGCAATGAATCCCACCATAATGTATAACTATAATGCACCAATAAAAATATGGAAAAAAGAGAAATATTCTTGGTATTTTCTGGTGACTTGGGGGTCGCTTACAATTATTAATAATCAGATAACACTAAATATTAAAACAGAAATTTCCATAGGACTTTTCTGATGGGGCTGCTTAGAAATTTCATTTGGAAGAACTACTACATTACTCATTTGTAGTTCATTAAAGTCATGGATGTGGCTTTGTACAGAAAATGGCTACATAATTTCAGATAGGTTATAGAAGGCACCCAAATATGTTTCATTGGGAAACTAGTACCCCAAGGTGTAAAAGTAGGAATTCACTTGAGTAGAAGAGGAATCAGGAAATAGGAAGAAATAAAAACAAAAACCAACAAACACTCCTAGATAACATATTCTTCTTCTTTTTTTTTATACCTGGATTGAACCCAGGGTTGCTTAACCTGTGAGTCTTATCTCTACCCCTTATTTATGATTTTTATTTTTAGACAGGGTCTCACTAAGTTCTTAGGGCCTTGCTAAGTTGCTGAGATTGGTCTCAAACTTGCAGTACTTCTGTCTCAGCCTCCAAAGTCACTGGAATTACAGGCATACACCACCATTCCTGGCTTAGATAACCTATTTTTAAATAGGTTAGCAGGAATTTTCTAATTCAATGTTAATGAAACATTGTGTTGAAGTTTGTAATAGAAGCTCAGAACATTCTATATAGAATCCTCCCATGATTTAGCTGCAGTAAATACAGACTACTAAGAGCTAAGTTATTTCTTTTTTATAGAAAATTGTTTTCAGTGGGCAAAACCTGGACTGGGCTAACCCTAACTGCTTGCCTGGAGATGGATAGGTAGGTCCTGATTCCTACCAGCACTGCCCTCTAACCCTTGACAAAGTACAATAGATGACTAATACAGAGGTCTAAAAGCCTGACCCACTTGGTCCAAAAAACGCAATTCTGGTATGCCATTAGTGCTTCAGAGCTCCCAATGGTGTTAGACTATGGCAAGAACTCAACTAAAGCTAATCTTTGCTTAGTTTCTCCCTCTGCCATGTCTTGATATCCTTGCTGCCCTACAGGGCTCTCCTAAGGCCACTCCCTATGTGAATCCCTTGCACAGAAATCCGGTTCTTTGTATGAGCTTCTGAGCAACTGAACCAGAGACAACACATTAAATCTTTCAATTCCAGACCCCTATTTACAAGTATTTATTACCGACATTGTATATTCACATACAAAATAGAGAAAGAAATAACTCCTGCTTTTCAGGCACTCTGTGCCTGGTGAACGAAGACTACATGCTAGGCCATTACAAAGTACTATGTATAAGACCAAAGAAAAAGCAAAGAGTTTGACAAGAGCTGGAATCTGCAGGCTTCAAAATGAGGTGACAATTGAGCCGCATATGGACTAGTAGGGAACTTCTTAGGTAAAAGAAACAGAAACTTTTTTGTCCACAACACAAAAACATGATGTCTTTGGGGGAAACCATTATAGGCTTAATGTGTTTGGAGAATACAGATATAAGAACAATGAAAGGTGAATTTTTTAGGTGAGGGGGCAGAATACATAGATCACTAAGACAAAGGGTTAGATGTTATCCAACAGGGTATAGACTTTTTGAGAAATGTTAAGCATCTGAGTGACATGACTTTATTTGAAATAAAAAAATATATATATAATAAAATATTATTCCAGAGCAGGAAAAGGGTACAATGAAACAAAACAAGGGACAGTATGAAATACTGATAAATGTAAGAAGTGGCAGAAAGTTCTTTCAGGATGTGGGAATGGGAGATAAGTTCAAGAGATTTAGAATGTGAGAATTCAATAAAAATAGGGGATGGGAAACACAAAGAGTCCAAGATGAATTTTGGAGATCTGGCTTCAACAACTGGGCCCCTGATAGTTCCATAATGAATACAGGGGAATTTCTCTTGATTTCACCACCAAACATTTTTACAAATTTGCAGATCCAGGGGAAAAATGTGTTGATTTTCTCCTTTAGAAAATCTTAATAATACCCCCGTTTAAAGTTGCTGTCCTCATAGGCATATTTAACTCCCCCAGCTCCTTCTTTATTCAATTAAACCTCTCTGTTAGTGGAAAACTTTTTACAAACACTGTACTCTGGAAAACCTTGTTCCTTACTTATGTTTGAATGTATTAGGTATTAGGTAGTTCTTTTTTTTTCTTCCTTTGCCGATATTGATCTGTTTGGGACAATAACAAAACCCTTTCATAGATTTCAACATTCCGTTAGTTCAAATAGTTTTGACTGAAAATGGTAAAGCACTGTTTTCCATTAGATTTTTCCCTGGGTTTCTCCAAGTATGTGTCATAGAAGATTTATGTGCATATTTTTATGTAGTTTATATGGTACTTAAGAGCTATAAAAGCATCTGAAACTGAGATACTACAAAAATCCCAAGTGGCTGGCCATAGTAGAAGCCTATGTTGAGACAACATGGACACAGAAATCAAGGAGAGTCTCATAGGGAAATCTCAAGGATAGATGCACTGAATTGCTAGCATTGATTTGCAAATGAGCTGCTTCTTAAATGGGCAACTCCATGGAGCCAAAATGATTTAACACATGCACCTGATGTTATTTGTTTAATGATGGCTAATGCTTCTCCAAAGGCACACCAGGAGATTTGTTAGTCTTTAAATAAAATGTTTAGCTAAATTGAAAGAGTGTCATTATTTGTTGGAATAAAATAAGAACATTTTCTGGCCACCATTTCTAGATTATATTTTGAGTTGCAATTATCTATTTTTACAATACATTCTATGATAATCTTTTTTTAAACTATAAAATTCTATTAAGGCCAGAAAAAATAAAAACCAGAAATGACCAAAAGATAACAGGCCAAAGTTGTTTATAGTCAGGCACTACTTGTACACATTGAAATTGATATTTATTTTCAGGAATATTCATATTTATTTCAGGAGCATGATCAGGAGAAGAAATTTCATTGTCTATGTTAAATGTGTATGTTATAAGTTCATAACATATCAGAAATAAAAACATCACAAAGAGGAGTAGTTATGCAATTTATAATGATATATCTGGGGATGTGTTTTGAGAAATATATCATTAGGTGGTTTTTGTCATTGTGCAACATCACAGAGTATGCTTACCAAAATCTAGATGGTATACTACACACTTAGCCTAATACACACCTGTGCTCTATACATGTGGTTTGTGTTTGACTGAAACTTCCTAATGCATCTATGTGTTTTAGTTTACAATATGTCCTGAAACGTATAGCCTTCTAACTTAGACGACCAAATGTCTTATTCTATTTATATTCCTGAAGGTAATATATTTATATTCCTAAAAGAAATATAAATATTCCTGAAAATAAATAATACCAATCTGACTTTGATTTCTTACTTTGCTTTCACTTACCACATAATTAAACAATATGTTTATGAATAATCATTGTATGTGTGCTAGGTTTCAGGCATTGTGCAATAATCATATCATAGGAGGTAAGGTACAGTTCCTTAAGATGTAATATAAAACTGTTTTTGATGATGACTTCCTAATACTGAGTTACTAAGCTTTCTATATAATCTAGTATGAACTATCCTGCAATCCAAAATAAATGTTAATATTTTATTAATTTGTGGAACAAAGCATTCTCTCTAGAATAATTCCATCTCAATATTGGTTGGTGACAAATAAAAAAAATTAAAAGAAAAAAAAAGAAAGAAAGAAACCACCAGACTGTGAGTAGGGTGGCCGTTGGCTTTTGCCTACCCACCAGGGATCTGTGGGAAATTTCAGTTCTTCCACATTCCTGCCAATATTTGGTATGGTCCTTTAGGATTTACCCCATCAATAAATGTGTAGTTTTAATTGCATTTCCTTAAGCATTTTTCATGTTGAACATTTTTTCATATATCTGTGACCTGCATGTATTCTTTAGTAAAATTCTGTATATCTCTTTTGCCTGTTTTCTTTGTTATGAAAGAAAGAACATGAGCAGTTAAAAAAATAATTAGAAGAAATACAATACAATAGGGGTACAGGATCAAATACTAGAGTAACAACTATCAAGTCAAAATGATGAGTAATATATATATATATATATATATATATGATCAAAGTTGAAAAAATATATTGGTTGCTGACAAAAATCAACCTCATGTCCATAAAGATGTTTAGAACGTATGATATTTAATTTCTGAGATTGTACAATAATTCAATGGTTCAAAAGTTCAAAGATTGTTTGGACATGGTGAACAAGTTACTATGTGATATTGATAGTTGGGGATGAGTTGTTGGTTTAACTTAGGAAATTATTCTTAAATCAAAACACAATAAAAATGAACATTTTTCTCTAAGGTATTTTACTTTACTACTATCAATTTTGCCACTCTGCTGAATATTTTGACCTGATCTGAGAACCTTTCCCTTAAACTTGGCCTCCCAAATAAGCCAAATATGGTTGTGGGACAGCCAGCCTGGGCTTACCCAATCAATGCAAAGTGCGATGTTCCGGTGGTGAAGAGGAAACATGCCAACTGAGAGATGAAAGAATTTCCTGTGTTTCACCCTCAAAGCAATCAAGATTATTGAGTTGGTCCCTGATGTACAGAAAAATATTTTAAACTGGAAAGTAATTTGTTTGAAAGGATTTTCCCTCATGATGAAAAACCCACGAAAATAACTTCTTTGCATTATAATATATAAGGTGAAAGTTGATATCCTATATCTTTAAGTAATATTTTTCTTAAATGAGGGAAGTCTCTGGAGTCTCAATAATTAAAACTACCCCATAATACTGGCAAAATTGATGTAGGTTGAAATTTTCCACCACATAAGTATTGGTTAAGTTTTATTGTCTGGAAAAAAATGTACTTTTTTCATTAGTGAGTTTCTCTACATTTATTATGTGTCAGTTTTAACATTTATTTTTGTTCTACCCAAGTGTTTGGGTTTTTTTTTTCCTCATAGGATTGAATTTAGATTTTTATTGGTTGGAATTGGTTTCTTAGAAGTTTTTATCATTAAAATGATTCTTGCAAATAACCTCTGACTGGTCTTGTTTTTGTATCAAAGAAAAGGTACAATTCAGATGGAAAGGTAAGATAAGAAGTTAATGGTGATGACAAACAAAGTCACTTTCATCATGCTGTTCCCATTACTTAAGAACTTGCCTTCTATGTTTTATCTCAAAGAATACTATCCAATTCATTTGCCACTGAAGTTCTTTCATCAACAGCACTTTATGATCCTAATGTTAATTTTCTCTTGCAGCCGATAATCTATCATCCTACCAATATTTACCTAAAATTATCTGTTTTCCCTTCTGAATTTTTCATGTGATCATTCTCGAATCTACAAAGCCTTTTCATCTGCATTCTGCCTATTCAAATCTTTCATGTTCTTCAAGGCCTTGCTGAAGTAGACCTCCTAGATAGAGCTGTCACAGACAAGTTCCATCCAAGAAGAGTATGTGTACCATTGTTACTTTACATGCCTTTAATTATATGTGTGTGATCTATCTATCTATCTATCTATCTATCTATCTATCTATCTATCTATCTATCCATCCATCCATCCATCCATCCATCCATCATCTATCATCTATCTATCTTGGGGATAAAGACCTTAACTTGGAGGCTTACTACCTGGCTTATAATCTCACAACTTTTTGTCTCTTGAGAAGTAGAAGCCCAGGCTACAAGACCAACTAACAGTAGAGGAAAAGTTATGTTAAATTCAGGCAGGAGAGATAGGTTACTGTAGTTCTTAAATTGCTCCCAAACTTTTAAGTCAATATTTTTCTTAGGAAAGTCTTTGTAGAAATGATGTATGAACTAGCTAAACCTAGAAATTCAGTTGGATAGTTGAGAATGTGTTCCAAGTAGGATAAAAACATGAGAAGAGTGGTAGAAGCAAGGAAGAACAAGGTGTGTTTTGCACAAACAATACCAGATTCATGGGATAGAATCTATGAGTCAGAAAGCCACTTGGGTAACTGTTACTTAAAAACCCTGCTGGTCTATTTATGCTCTTTCTTTCATGCTTTGGTCATGTGAAATAATAAAAAGTAGAGTTGAGATAATATGCATAGTACAAAATATTTCACCAAAACTATTTTGAGAAATGTGAGCAAGTAGATTACTTTGGCTTAAAGAACCTATGAGTCTTCTGATCAGTACATTAAATTCCTTCTCTATTCAGCAGTTATTTAGATATTGCATTGAATTTTATGTTTAATAGATTATTTAACACTACATGTATTTTAAGGCTCCTCTAAGAATTATTAAATTTTTTCAACAGACAAAAGAATCTTACCTTTCTAATGTTTAGTGTAAGTATTAGAGCGAGATCATAAATTATCCAAACTACCATCAATATTCTAAAAATATTTTACTCTATGCAGACAATGAGGCACTACTAATGCATGATTGGCAGGAGAAATTTTAACCAACTTCATACATCTTAACCACTGTTTTGTTTCAGGTTAAAATCTTCTAGATTTGTTGAGAACTGATTAGAGAGTATTAACATAGTATTCCTCGAAGATGATCCTCAATATTTATCATCCTTTCATTTGACAAATATTTATTGAGTTCCCACTATATGTGATAGGCATTGATCTGAACTTGTAACATGTTGGTATACCAGAAAAATAAACCTGTCTTGGTGGAACTTACTTTCCTACATTATGTATGATGAAGAACAATACAATTATGATAAGCTTGAGTTCAGAAATGGCACAGAATTTGGGTCAAAGTTTAGGTCTAATTTTAATTAGTTTGGACAAGGTACTTTTTTCCCCTATTCTATTGTTTCCCCACCTGAAAGTTAGCATATTAAATTTATCATGAGTTTTTGCTTTCAAAGAGAATAATACTAATAATACAATACTAATGCTAAGAACTTACTAAGAACAGTTTATGCCACTTATTATTAAGGTATTATTCATGTCATTTTCATAAAAAATTACATTTTATTAAAATCAGACAAAATAAGGAAGCTTCATCATTATGGTTTCAATGTGGTGTCCCCCTAAAGCTTATGTGTGAGATAATACAAGAAGATTTGGAGGTGAAATGATTGGGTGATAGCCTTAACCTAATCAGTGAACTAATCCCTGATGTGATTAACTGAGTGATAACTGGAAGCAGGTGAGGTGTGGCAAGAGGAAGTTAGTGGTTCACTGGGGCCATGGCTGTGGGTTATATATTTTGTATCTGGAGAGTGGAGTCTCTCTCTCTGCTCTCTGATCATCATGTGAGCTGCTTCCCTCTGTCACACTCTTCTGCCATGTTGTTCAGCCTCACCTCAAGCCCCGAGGAATGGAACCAATCTTCTATGGACTAAGACCTCTGAAATCGTGGGCCCCCAAATAAATTTTTCCTCCCATAAAATTTTCTGGTTGGTCAGGTCTTTTAGTCACAACAGCAAAAAAGATCACTAAAACATTCATTGAATGTACCAAACATACAAGTTCACTTGGCATTATTAATATTTTACAAAAGATAACCTTTTTCTCTTATGACTCTATAAAATTGGAAAAGTAGCTCCTTGCTGAAATTTATTTATTTATTTATTTATTTATTGTGTTAGAGATTGAACTCAGGGCCTTGCCCATGCCAGGGAAGCACTTTGCTACTGAGGTATATCTCCAGCCTTACTTGTTGATTATTGCAATAGTTCTGAAATAGAAATGCAAGTTTTATTCCCTAGAATCTTTTTTTTTTTGGGGGGGGGGTACTGGGGATTGAACTCAGGGGCACTCAACCAGTGAGCCACCTCCCCAGCCTTATTTTTTGGTAATTTTTATTTAGAGACAAGCTCTCACTGAGTTGTTTAGCGCCTCACTTTTTGCTGAGGATGGCTTTGAACTCGAGATCCTCCTGTCTCAGTCTCCCCAGCTTCTGGGATTACAAGTGGGCGCCACCACGCCGAGCTATTCCCTAGAATCTTAATTGCTCTATGATTATCACAATGTAAAGTTACATGAGTTTTCACAGGGTGTTATTTTCAGTAACTGTCTAGTTCAGTGTATGATATGGTACATTACTGGTCTGAAAGAACTTTCCAAATATACATACTGAGAAAAGAGAATTATCTAATGATCTTAAAAAAATACTGAACTTTCTACTCTTCTTACTGTGTTTTATTTCTATTTTCAATTATATTGCTTCTAAATCAAAGGATAATGTTTGTCTAAACAGCTGTTCCAGGGAGAGAATTGAACAACAGCAGATGAGGTAGAGAGGGAAGATGGGAGGGGAGAGGAGGGGGGATAGTAGGGGATAGGAAAGGTAGCAGAATACAACAGTCACTAATATGGCATTATGTAAAAATGTGAATGTGTAACCGATGTGATTCTGCAATTTGTATTTGGGGTAAAAATGGGAGTTCATAACCCACTTGAATCGAATGTATGAAAGATGATATGTCATGAGCTTTGTAATGTTTTGAACAACCAATAAAAAAAAAACAACAAAACAAACAAACAAACAAACAAAAAACAGCTGTTCCTCTGAATTTTTGGCAAATAAAAACTTGGCTCACTTTTTCATTCATCGTTTTACTCGTTTATTTGCTCATTCAATCATTAGGTATTTTGAAGTACTGTATTAAAATCTATTAATGAAGTAAAAGATTGAATGAGGAGTTGACTTGGAGAGACATGTAATGAACAAAGCAGTTAGAAAATAAAGCAGTACTGTTGGTGTAATGTTACAAGAGCAAATGGTTTATGGGGGTCACAAAAGGTTCCTTGGGGTCAACAGCTGAAAGAAATAAACACTATACATTGGCTAAGAAGCAGTCAGTAGAATACATAATTTCCCTTTTATGTTGGGAAATATTATAATAAAGCCATTTTATTATTTTTGAACAATATTTCCTTTTTTAGGTAATGGGAATTAAAGTGCAAATAACCAAACTAATTATCCTTTAGGTATTCTCTCTTATGTTTTGAAGATGATGTCAATTATTTTATACATATAAATTAAACCATCTTCCTTTTCCTTGACATTTACTTTTTTTTTTTTATTTTACAACCTTATAATCAGAAAATATGTCAGAACTAACACATTCACATGTACATTGAAAACCACTTTGACAGGGGTGCACGATGTTCTTCCTACCTATGTGGCCTTGAAAATGAGGGAGCATGTGAGGGAAGAAGCTGGTCTATATAAAAGTGTCTGATTCTTGGGTGGCTTGTGGTTAGCATTGTTGTTCTTAAGAACTGATTTTGGCTTCTGTGGTACATTGACCTGTGTGTGGAATCAAAGTAAATGCTTTCCACTCTGTGGGACACTGGGTCAAAGAGGAGAGGTTTTTCTCCCTTGCCAGTAACAATTCTTTTCCTATGTGCTCACATGATGATTGAAAGCCCTTTATTTGAGACAAACCTTCTTTGTTCGAACAAACATTCTGTAATTTGGGAAGCTAACTTTCAAGATCTAAGGCTCATTGCAAAGCAGGGTGAGCAACAGTCTTCTTGCTATAATTTTAAGGATGCAGAGTCCTTGCTTTCCACATATAAGGAACTCCTTGTCAGCCCTTTACCTTTTGGTTAAGTTGTGTTTTTCCAGAAGGTCACTACTAACATTCTCTCTGATTTAAAACATATTAGTTTGATCACGGATAAGTTAATTGAATTATCTAGAAAGGCACTGAAAGGATGAACAGGGGACGCACAGAGATTTACAGAAAAGAGGGATAGGCAGAGCAGAAGAGTGGTGTGCTTCCAGATGAATGATGGAAGCCAGGGAGCTACTAGTTTTGGAGACAGCTGATGTATTCCTTACAAAGCAGGGTGAGACCAAAAATGAGGAAACTCTTGGATTTCTAGCTTTTTCCATCTAAATGAACTGTTAAACAAGATTTTTCCCCCTGAACCTAAAGAATTATTGTTGCCAGCATTTTAGGTTTTGAAATATATCAGCTAACACAAAAAGCATAAACACAATCGATTTTATAGTTTCCCTAAGCAAGTCATGCATGCAATAAACCTTTTGAGATTTTACTTAAAAGATTGCTTTCCCAGTCATGCACATCTTTTTGTTTTCCCATCTTCTTACACCTCTTCTGTATCTGGGAGGGCTAACTGCAAAAAGTTCACAGATGTAATTGCATTGAAACATCAGAATAATGGGTCCTTTTGAAGTAAAACTGAATATCTGACTACAGTTATTAGTTCCAAAGTCTATCTGACCCAGTGTCCTGCAATAGTGTGTATCTTATCATAGTATTGTATAAAAGGCTTGACTCCAATTCAGAAGTTTAAACTTTACTCACATTTCAGTAATGTTAATTAGCTAATTTGTGAGACACAAATAAGCTATAATTAGCATGGTGCTTTGATATTTTATTTCTAACAACAGGAAGATGATTACCTTCAAAAATAATAAAAGATTTAAATCTAAGTAAGGATCTAAATTACAGTCGTTGAGTTGTGAAGAAAGTGAATTCAGTTAATCCCCATTTGCATGTGCCAATTAGTTAAGTATTAATCAATTTCCTATATAAATGGAAATGAGGATACCAGGATTATTTGGTAAGATAATGTTTCTCATTAACACAAACACAACCTACTGACATTTAATGAAAAAAAAATCTTCCACTTACTATTTCTCTTCAAAATATCTATTGATTTATTTTTTCATAGTTATGGAATCTATGCATTCTCACACACTTATAGAAATCTTTTCAGAATTTCTTTTAGGAGTTATTAATAAAATATGGCTATTGAGCTGAACTTAGAATATGCATTAAAGAATATTCTTTATTTAAAAAAGTTTTAAAGAGTGGAGATATAGCTCAGTGGTAGAGTGCTTCCTAGCATGTCAAGGCCCTATATTCAATCCCACACCACAAAATATGAATAAGCAAGCAAAAAAAATTTTCAGTATCAAAATTCAATTTGAAATTTTAAAGTACAGATATTTAGATTAAGGAGTAGTAAAAAATATCTTTGTATCTGTATCTATGTATCTATTGTCAATCCATCCATCTGTAATATAGATATATAGTATGCACATATATATGTCTACATGTTTAAACAATTTGTTTTCTTTAAAATATTGGCATTGATATATCAATTAAGTAAAAAGGATATTTGGTATTTGAAAAGGTCTTTGGTATTTCAAAAATCAAATGCATGGACGTTTTGATGTAATTATAACATAAATTTATTATTTTAATTTCAATTTTTTTTTTTTTTTTGCTTTTTGGTAGCACAGACTGAACCCAGGAGTGCTTAATCACTGAGCTATATCCCCAGCTTTTTTAATTTTTTTATTTTGAGAGAGGGACTTGCTAAGTTGCTTAGGGCCCCTACTAAGTTGTTGAGGCTGACCTTGAGTTTGTATTCCTCCAGCTTCAGCCTCTGGAGTCACTGGGATTATAGGCATGTGCTACCATGCCCAGCTAAATGAATTGTTTTCTTTTTTTAAAAAAATTAAAAAATTATTCTATTTTATAGTTATACATGACAGTAGGATGTATTTTGAAATATATACGTGGAAATGAGTTGTTTTCTAAAAAGGGTTTTTATAGAACTTTTAGCTTTGGAGCTCAATTTTGCACATTCAGCGCTGACATATACATGAAATTCTTTTGGCTTTAGTCTTCTAGGGTATATTTACTCCATGACAGCTTTCACTGCATCATCACATTGACATACTACCAAAGCTCAATAAAAAAAAAAAAATTACTAGAATGGGAAATGAGAAACTGAAATAGGACCAGGAATGTGGTTTATGTGAGAAATAATGGAATGGAATGAAGAGTAATGGTCTGTTTTTTCTATGTAATCACAAATTTTAATTTTAGGTGCTTCTAAATATGATGAGTTAACTAATAGAGTTCCAATTTCTTAATTATTGACTAGATTTTTTTTAATTGGCCATTTGCTTAAAGCTGCCAGGATTACATTATATGTTTCACATTGTATATTGTATATTATATGCTCCAAACTGTGGTACTTCAAAAATCTGAATACTAGCATATCATTCATATAGACAAACAGGAAGTGAGATGGAGTTCATGACAAATCTTTACATTCATGGTCACTTCATTTTTGATGAAGGTAATTCCAGTATTGTGGAGAAAGGATTTTTTAAATGAATTATATAATTGGTCATCCGTATAATAATGGAATCAATTTTTAATTACATCATAAGCAAATTTTTTTTTAATTTATTTACTTTTTCATTACAATTCTTAATACACCATTATATCATAATTTATCATATCTCTGATTATATATAAGGTATGTTGACACCAAATTCACATCTTCATACATGTATTTTGTATAGTGATGAGGGTCTCCTTTCACCTGATTTTATAATTTAAAATGAACAATAAGGCAATAAAGTTTATAGAAAAGAATCCATAAAATAATATTTCTTGACCTTGAGGAGAGGCTATGAAACAGGAACTCTCATACATGACTCCTAGACTTACATAGAAATCTATAGCTATGTGCAGCAAAATATATATACAAAGTGCTCATAATCATACTATTTATAATAACTTTCAACTGGAATGATCCAAATATCTATCTGCAGTAGAATCCATCAGTAAATTGTGGTATGTGTATAGATACACACATACACACACACACATGCACATACACACACACACAGTATTAGGAAATATTGTAAGACAATGAAAATGAAGGAACTCCGGCATATAACACCATGAATAATTCTTCCACAAAACTATTAAGACCAGTCACAAAAACAGTGAGAAGTACATGTTATATAGTTACATTAATGACAAACTTGAAAATAAGCAAAGTAATGAATGGTGGTAGGAGTCAGAGCAGAGATTGCCTTTAGAAAGCAATAACTCAGAAGAAGAACTTGGGAACATTTGGTGTTTTATTCCTCACTCCATCTGGTGGTTACCCAGTTGTATTAATTTGGTAAAAATTTAATAAGCTGTATGATGTATATTCCTTTTTTCTCTGTATATTATACTTCAATCCAAAATTAATATGCTTTTGGAATCTGTAGAATACTGAGTTTTATCTATGTCAGATCAACAGTACCATATAACGTGACAAGTAAAAATATTCAGTAAAATTGAAATAGTGACACTTTCTGAGTGGCATTAAGAAGCTGTCAATTATTTATTGATCATATTTTAGAAAAATCAGCATTTAAAAAAATAACAATCTGCCTTGGGAATAACTTGGACTTCTGAGTCAATATTTGTTGTTTTTTAAACATTTTTAGAAAGCTTTCTAGTACTTGATTTTCTCAACCACAATTAATGATGCAAAATTGAAAATTCTGAAATAAAATATTTTTTTAAATTCATAGGAATTTTTAAGTTATTAAAATGTTATATTTTAAAAATGTGTAACATTAGGCAGAATTACTTTGTATAAATCTTTCTGTGAACAGTAAATGTTATTAGGGAAATGTGGGTTGTTGGCAATGACCATATATCCTACATATGGTTGGGAAAGGGGCCACAATTATATTACGATATGAAATTAACTTGCGCTGCTTTCAGTTTATCATATGCACATAGTCAACTCCCTGCTCTAGACATTTGGTTGGAACTTTCCTAAGGTGTTGATGTTTAGATTTTTTTTCTTCCATTGTTTTAGGCTGCTTCATTTAATTCCTTCATCTCAAAGATGAGAATTCTACCACATCTCTGACATCACAGTGACATGATGATTAATTAGTTCATGTTTGCAAAGTGCTTTGAGGAGGTAAAGTGCTAAATAAGTGTTAAGCATAGTTAAGTATCACAATCAATCAACATAATGTTTTGTTGTATAGAATCTCTTGTGATTTCAAATGCAGTAGACTAATTTAGTTAATGTGAGGGTTCTTAAGAAATTAGAACTATTTTACACAAAATAAGTAAAAATTTCATAAACTACAAAGATGCAGCATGGGCTAGGCAATTATTCTAATTTACTTATTTATGTTTTATTTTGTATTTATTATTAATTTCATCTTTAATCAAAATCAGGAAAAAAATCTCACTTCAGCTTTGCACTTTAATTTTATGTATTGAAAATACTTATCCCACAATCTATTCTGGAATCTCCTTAGCTGTCATCAATTAGGAATATAGCATTTAATTACAACAGTATTGTTGTTCTCTTTTAAAGAATATCTGAAGGCTGGAGATACAGTAACTTTATCCTGTATCATCATAAAATCTAATTAATGAGTTTGCAATTATCAAATAAGGGGTAAGAATTTTGTAATATGGATTTTGGGTAATATGAGAATTTTTTTGTATGTAGTAGGAACAGTCCATAGTGACTGCAAGAGGCTTGATGTAGTCAAGATATATTGACTCTAAGCCCAGATGTATAGAATAATGAGAAGGTAAGAAACATAAACTCTTTTTCATATTTTTAAATCCCAGAAGATGCTCATATTCTTTGTGTAAGAGTAAAGCATTAAATCAAGTTTATTTATCCATATTTAATATAGAAATCATCAAATGATAATTAGAAAATAATTTATTATCATCAAAATAGTTAATAAAGTATTCTTTAAAAATATATAAAACAGATTATGTAAGTACATGAAAATATAGTCATTCTTTGTTGCAGTGTTGAACTTCATTCTTCTGGGAAGGCCTAGAACACACAGCAGCAGAAAGAGAGAGCAAACAGGGTTTATGTAGCCTAGATGACTTCCTCATGCCTTCTTAGACCTAAGGAAATTCTTTCTCTGTGTTGACATCAGTACTTGCCTGAGAATAATCTGAGAACAGCAAAGGATTCAATTAGGTAACTGACTTTGCAAAAACAAACCACATTTTAAAAAATATACAGATCCCAGAATCTTCACTCATTCTGGGAAATCATTTTCCCGGGTTTCTGAAGATCATCTAGCGTAATCTTAGAGATGAGAACACTGAGTTTCAACAGATTCCCGTAACTTGCCTGGGGTGGGGTGTGGGTGTGTGTTGGGTGACTTTCAGTCAAGTGCTTCTGCCCTGGTCACCTCTCCACTGTCCTTGTGGTTTTGGGAACTGAGCACAGGTTTTGAAATTAGGTAGATCAGGCCTGGCTTTGCCACTTCCTGTTAATGTGACTTTGAGCACATCTCTTATTCTGAGTCTTGGTTTCAGTTCCTTATAAAATGGAGAAAGAATGTCTGCTTTTCAAGGTTGCTATAAAAATTAAAGATAATGTTCCATAGGTATCCAGGGCAGAGCCAACATATAGTTGAGGGCTGTTCCATACTAAAATTAGCCTAAGGCACTTGTATACACATTTGTCTCAATTAGACAAAGGTAATTATTGCCATATTATATGATATTATTAGTATAGAAGCTTATGCTAAACAGCTCTCTATATTTATTCATTTAATTTCACAATAGCTGTTAGGTTGGTTTTTAATTTCCACTTTATAAGCTGGGAAACTGATACCCAGAGATTAATAGATATGTGTAACACAATCAAAACTCATGCAAATGAAGAAACCAACCTAACCTGGACTTCTGTCAACTTGGCCTTTCTTCCCTTCTGCACCTTATACTATAGATGTCTGCTGAGATGACTTATTAATTTTACCTCATGGCAATGATCCTAAGTATGAGCACAAGAAATGCACATAGAATGGAAAAGTACGAAAAAAAAAGTAAGGGTAGAAAAAGGAGCAAGAGATATGAGTGGGAAAATTCAAAATGTTGTGCTCAGGGTCCTTAAATAACTGGTATCATCAGTGCATTCTTTTACATTCATTTCAGGGTTTATTCTGGTGTAAAATGAATTCCAAAAGAGTTTAATTTTTTTCATAGTCTTTGTGTACTATCAGTTTACATAATATCCTCTCTGTGCCACAATTTTACTGACTAAAATAAACTCAGTGTAGTATCTGTTACTGAGACAGCACTCATTTGTCACTGGTGAAGGCACATTATGTCTTCCACTGTGGTGGTGACTTTATCCGCAGTTCCTTGGGGAACTAGAGTATATCACTTACAGTGCTTGGTGAGCTCATAGGGCTATTTGTAATGTGTAATGCAACCATTAATAGCTTAAATATTTATAACCATATTTAATAGCTATATATCACTAGTACAACAACAAATAATGAATATGGAAAGAAAATGATTTCTCAAAGGCAAAACTGATTTCTTTCTCTCTAAATGCTTGTGGAAAGAAAATTAGCATTTGTACAAAACTCAAGAACAATGTGTCCCAGGATTTCTATAGCACATCCTTATAGCATTGTTACTTATATGAACTATGCATGTTTTGGAATTTTATTTTTCTTACCAGCCTGTGTCTCTGTGCCTAGGTAGGTCATGATGGCTTAGTTTTACCTAACAAAAATCTCAAAGTTAACCCATACAAAAATGAACCCCTGACCTTCTGAACACCTTTCCAAACCTGATTCACTTGTCGTTATCAGTTTGTGGTGTGTTGAGAGCTGCATCTTGGGCCACAAACCTTGGAGCCATTCTTCTCTGCTGCCTTTCTCTCCTTCTCTCTCTCGAGGTCCTTTGATTAGAAACATGTTCCTCAATGGGTTTCTTACACGTTAACTGTTTTAGGATTGCAGATGCCCTGAAGGCTAGAAACTACATGGACTTTAGATACAGAAAATTCTGATCTAATGTGCTGTCCAATCACATCATGCTCTAAAGTTTTCATTGTGAAATGGTATGAATTATACCTCCCAACAAATAAATGATACTTGAATAGTTGACTCTTCATGGATAGAAAATCGTACTCTAATTGGCACTTCTTGTGTTCTCTTGAAGTATTGATAGTAAGAAATTATGATAAGGAGATTAAGAGTCGTAAGGGACCTTGGATCTGCCTTAACCAATTCTAGAGAACAGCATGCTCACAGTCTGATCAAAGGACAGGGATTCTGCAGCTCACTAGGCTTTAAACACTAATTTGCAGTTGTAATATGAAAAGAATGTCACCTGTCTTAGATGCAAATAAGAAACATGAGAAACATGTATTCTCCTTCCCCAACACTTTTTTTGGTAAGTTAATCAACAGTGATCAACTTTTCAGTATACAATTAGAAGTTGCAGTTATTCTACAAACTTCATTTAGTTGGAAAAATAGTTGCCTGTGAGATTCTAAGAGGTTCTGACCTTAGAATTATGACAGTCTATTTCCTAGCCTAGATTTCCGCTTGTCATTTTACATTTTAAGCAATAATGAAGGACCTTGTTTTTACTTGTCTCTTTTACATTGCTCTCATGTTATTCTTATTTTTTATGAAATCATGTTTTAATTTTAAGCCTGTAATTTAAAATCATCTATAAGTGATTATTCAGGTTTTAAATTAAATTAATACTCCCAGTTATAAAACAGGAAGAATTACAACAAAATTTTGATTGAAATATTGCCAATAACCCTCTGAGATCATAAATGTAAAATTTATTTGCTATGAACAGAACAAATTAAATTAAAACTTGTAGGTGTACTCGTGAGTTCTTATACCAAAGTTGAGAAGTCCTAAAGAAATTTTGGTAATAATTAGCACAATTTTGAGATATGAGACATTTGGAATTCTAATATTTAGAAGAATTTATAATTTAAGAAAAAGTTGATTTTTTTTTTACAAAAAGTCCTATTGAGTTAGGAATTTTTAAGAAGCTAAATAGCATATGTATTTGTAAAAATCTTTTAAAAATATGAGCAGCAGTCAGAATTTTAGGATTTATAAAATAAAGAAAGAAATATAATTTTATTATTAAAATGAAAGATGTGTTTCTTCTTAGTTAAAATAACATTAATATAACTGGCTATAGGGTAATCATAAAATTTTAGAGATAGAAAGTAGTCCAGCGCTTATTTCACCACAAATTAAGTGTTATAAAGTACTGTTTAGGATTTCTCAGTATTTGGATTAAAAATTCCAAAAATATTTTTCCTCATTAACTGTGACAGATAGTAAGAAGCATAAGAGAGTAGATGATCTATTTACTGTCATCATTACCACACAGCAAGCAACATGATAAGTAAAGCTTTTTCTACTGCTCTCTCCTCTCCCATTACTGGCCGTCATTGCCAAATCCTGCAAGTGGCCTCATAATACTTGTCAGTAGATTCCCTAAAATATTCCAACTTATCCTAGGTACCCAATACCTGAATTTTTTTTTTAAACATTGTCTCTAGTACAATAGTCTACAAATAGCTTATGATCTGGTCTGGTGAGTGGGATATCATCCAATTAAAAAGCTCTGCACAACCAAGGAAATAAGAGTATGACGAGAGAACCAATAGAATGGGAGAAGATCTTTGGCATCTGCTCTTCAGATAGGGCATTAATCTCCAGGATGTACAAAGAACTCAAAAAACTTAACACCAAATAACAAACATACATGATATTTGGGTTTTTTGTTTATCTAAAAAGAACAAATAAAAAATTCTTATGTGCAAAAAAAAAAAAACTATCTGAGATTTCATCTCACTCCATCAGAATGTCAATCGTCAAGCATACACGTAATAATAAATATTGGTAAGGATGTGGGGAAAATGATACACTCATACATTGTTGATGAAACTGCAAATTAGTGTGAACATTCTGGAAAGCAATATAGTGACTCCTCAAAAAACTAGGAATGGAACAACCATATAACCCAGCCATCCCACTCATTGGTATTTATCCAAAAGAACTCAAATCAGAATATCATAGATATATAACATGCCAATATTTATAGCAGCACAATTTACAATAGCTACACTATGAAAACAACTTAGGTGTCCTTCAACAGATAAATGGATAAGGAAAATGTGATGTGTGTGTGTGTGTGTGTGTGTGTGTGTGTGTGTGGTGTGTATGATATATATGTGTATATACACACACAATGGAATATTACTCAGCCATAAAGAAGAATGATATTATGTCATATGCCAGTAAATGGGATGGAACTGGAAACTATCATGCTAAGAGAAATAAGCCACTCCCCAAAAGTCAAAGGTGAATCACACCATGAAGTATATCCACAAGACACTAATTTTAAAAACCTATAAATTAATTGCAGAAAGATCATTAGAGTAAAGGAAGGGGAGCAGGGGGAGGAAGGAGAGGAGGAGAGGGGAAGTACTGGGGACCAAATTAGAGCAAATTATATTCCATACTTTGGTGCTTATGTCAAAATGCATTTTAATTTTTTATATAACTAAAATGAATCAGTAAAGAAAATAATTATGTCTTTTTGTTGTTGTTGAAATTATTTGAACTCTGTATTGTACAATTTGAATAAATCCAAGAGTACATCTTTTACATTGGTAGGCAAGGAATGATAACCTACCTAACAATTTTTAGGAATCCAATAAATTATCACCAATTCTAAAAAAAATGATCATTAATAACTGACTTGGGAAATAATATCAAATATTATTATTTAAAAATATTAAATAACTAGGGAACATTTAGATATACTTTTGGTAGCAGTCTGCCATGCTTAAAAAAGATATATTTTTCCTTTTTACTGTTGATGTAATTTAAAAGTCTCCTCTAAAAATCAATATGATTTTAAAAAAGAGAATCCAAGAATAAACAGCATGCATGTATTTAATGTAATACACTTTTCTTTCTTTAACTTGAGGCATAAAAGCCTTTCAGTAACCAAAGTTAAATTCTTAAAATAGACTGCATTATCTCCAACCTTATTATCTATTCCCACATGTCATAAAATTACAAAATTACCACCAGAATACCAGGAAATATACAAAAGGAGTTAGTAAGTGGTATCATTTTCCTTATACTTTCTGGGTGATATGCAAAATGTGATTCTGATTTTATAATGCTACGCAATAAAGAAGTTGAAAAAGCATATTTTAGGTGTTAAACGTTTCCTAAGTTAGGTTATACTGGGTTGAATTTTCTCATTTTAAATATCATATAAAATATAGAAGGACAGGCATCATATTCCCACTAATATTTGCTTATTCATTAGATGTATTTTGAGAGTCTTCTAGATGCCAGTTCTTGTAGATTATAGCAATGAAAACAAAAGCAAAATAGACATCATTCTGTGATAGGGAGCCTCTCCAATGGTCCCAGTGATCTTGGCCTCTTGGCATTCATAACATTATGTGATATCCTGCCTTGTCCTGAGTGTCAGCCAGAATATAATATAGCAAAAGTAATGAAATATCATTCCTTAGATTAGGTTTCAAAAAGACTGTGAGCAGAAAATGTGACTTTTAGCTGCCCCAATATCTTATGTGTCCATGTGGCAAGGAACTGATTATCTCTGCCCACAGTCAGCAAGGACCATGGCAAAGTAGTGAGCTTGCAAGTGCATCTTCTTAGATGTCCTCTAGATATACAAGTCAGTTTAGAAGCAACTTTTTCCCAGCTGGAACTTGGATTGACTTAGCCCCTGTCAATCCCTTCAGTACCTTCATTGCAGAGCAACCTGGGTCAAAGGCATCCAGCTATGTGGCACTCAAGATTCCTGAGCCATACCAACTGTGAGATGATAAGTTTTTGTTGCTTTAAGTTGTTAACTTCTGAAAGTAATTTGGTACATTGCCTTAGACAATTAAAATACACTTGACCTCATTTTTATATTAAAATATGTGCACTTGATCTGAGGAGAAACTGTTTTGGAGTATGGCAGACACAAGAGTTAATGTAAATGGTATGGCAATTGCTTAAAAAATTGAATGTGGAGTTACCATATGATCCAAAATTCCACTTCTGGCAATATACCTAAAGTAGTTAAGACAAGGACTCTACAGACATCTCTAGGCCTATCTCCATAGCAGTGTTACTTATAATAGCTAAAAATGGAAACGTCTCAAGTGTCCACAGATGGGTGGATGGGTAAACAAAATGCAGCCTATATGTACAATGGAATACTCAACCTTAGAAAGGAAAATCTGACTTATGCTATGACATAGATTAACCTTGACAACATTATGCTAAATTAGTCATTCAAGTACTATGTGATTAAACTTAGATACCTAGAGTAGTCAAATCCATAGAAACAGAAATTAGTATGAGTTTTCCATGAGCTAGGGGAAAAGGGAATTGGATGTTTTGCTTAATGGATATGGAGTTTCACTGTGGGAAGATGAAGAGTTCTGAAAATGGATGATCATGGTGGTTGTGAATGTACTTAAAATGATATGTACACATTGAAAAATGATTAAGAAGGTAAATTTCGTGTTATGTATTTTCTTACCAGTTAAAAAACCATACAAAGAAAAAGAAAGAATGAACATAAAGGACAATCCTCAATTCATACACATACTTTTTTCTAAGCTCAAACAGCTGAGTAAACTTCAAACTTTGGGTGTACAACTAAAGTAGCCTAGGTACAATATCAGTATTCTTGGTAGTGACTGGGAAGCACCAGCCATGCTTCTACATCCCACAAAAGCAGAAAGGCGAGGGTTTCATGAATGCAAAAAATAATGGTAAAAACACATTCAATAGAAAAAGATGTAGAAAGCAAATCTAACAGAGTTCCAAGTCAGTGTGGAAAATAGAGCTATCAGGTGACACAAGATAATATACAGAGAGATAGCTACAATGTGTTGTCTGGGAAACATGAGTATTCCTTGATTGCTTACTGATTGGGTGGGGATATGGATACCAAGATTATTGAAAGATTCCTCTGGACCACATTATCAAGATAGCTTATGTGAATGGGGTTTTTAGGGTAAGGTCTATCATGGTAGATCAGGAGGATTTAGGACCAGACTGAAAATATGTTCAGTCAGCGAACATGTGGATATATATCTCTTATACATATATAAAGCTTTTGTTCTTACACCTACAGGTAGGATTTAGAGGACAAAAGTAATGAAAAATTAATATCAGGCTATCAGATAGAGACTCCTTGACTGGTCTTTCTCCCATAGCGAGTACCAGAGTAAGAACTGACTTGTTGGGTCACACAGTGGGCCAGCTCAAGGGTGGTATATGATTCTGCATGTAGAGATGGAGGTCTCTAAGTCCTAGGGCCACCTTTTTAGACTCTTGGTTTTTTGGTTTCTTCTACATCTGAATAAAGTGTGAACAGAACTTACTATAATTGAAATGTTATTTCATGATTTATATCTCAGGTTCTTTAGTTTCAAAAGTTATCTCACTCAGTGGTGAATGCAGAGCCATGTAGTGACAGAAGAGTCTTCTAACAGAGACAGAGTGTTACACTGTTCTGAGAGGAATTAAGAAAAAGAAGTCAGGTGGAGATCACAGTGCATACGGGATTACAGGGCAGAAGAAGCATTGTGACCTCTCTGCCAATGACCTGCCTCTTTTTATAATTTGTGCTTCACATTTGGTGTTATTTATATCATTGAACACTGACATTTCAATTATTAATAAGTGTTTGGTTTAGACGATATCAGCATAATTGTGGAAGCAGGTGGATCATAAATTTGCTATCTTCATCATTTTAATATTATTGGGTCACACAGGACACTGTAGTTGATCACAAAGATACAAAGATGATTAAGAGCAAACTCTTTCTGCTTTAGCAGTCTGAAATAAAGTGGAAGGAAATAAACCTTTGTCTTGCAACATGATCTATAGGACAATAGAAAGCAGGAAAAAGGGTGGAGAGAAGAAGGAGTGTATGGGGTGACAGCCAGCGTCTCATTGCGGGGGAGTTCTTCTTGCTGCTGAAGAGTGTGTAAGACACCTGAGAAATTAAAGTCTAGAATAATTAGTGAAGAACAAAAGACAAAGAGTCAGAAAAATATTTTTCAAAAGTGGAGTCTCTGATAGGTTTGGTCCACACAGGGGCAGGAGCTAGACAAAAGAAAGTGGTTCCAGTGGTTTGTTTAAGGGAGTGCATCAAAGGCAGGGGTAAGGTGTCATGGTGGAGTCACGCTTTGTGAATGTTTTGCAGTCTTCAGGTTGATAGGCATCTTGGCAGGTCACAGACATCTCAGGTGCTGTGTGGGACATGGCAGAGCGGAATAGGAATTCACAATGTTTTGGGGCAGTCTTAACACAGAGGAAATGTCCACTGGAAGTTCCCAGACACCAGATGTTCCTATTCACTAGGCTGCGATACCAACAAAGTCCACACATAGCCCACAGGCAGATCTCAACAGGAGTGTTTGTGGGGGCCAGGGAAACCTTCCTACAAAAGAAATAAAGAATGCTATTTCATAGATAATGGGAAAAATAGTTTTGCCTCCTTATATTATTTTCTTAGACAAGTAATTTGATCCCATTAATGGTGTACTATCTATTGAATTATTGCTAAAACAAGATACTTGCATTATAAAACAGAGCATAAGATATGACAATTAACATACCATAAAGATTCTATATCATAGATTCAAAAGTAATACAATAACCAAGGTAAAAATAGCTTGAAATCTTGAGAATTTGGATCATGAGGAGCCTGACAAAGATTAGTTACAGATAAATATTTTGAATGATTTAATAAGATGTCTGTTCTTATTACGGAACCAATTCCCAAGTAATAGGGATAGAAAATCAGTTTGGAAAAAGTATTTGAAAAGTCTTCCTTGAAGACCAGTGAAGAAATATTTTGCAATATCAAAAAGCAGCAATAGCAATGGTACAGCAACAGGACAATAAAAATAAACAAAACTAAAGTTCTAGGGATATTTGAATTAGTTTCAGGCTGAAATCTAGAGTTTTATCTTTCAAGAGAATATATTTTCCTTCCTGGAAATTTTGAGTCAAGAAGGAGTACTGTTTTCTCTACCTTTCTTTATTAGACAACAGATTTGGGGTTAAAGTACTATGTGCTTTTCAGTATGCAAAATGGACTTTACAGGGCTAGCAGGTGAACAGAAGACAGGCTAGAAAACAATAAATTGGAAATGGGTTAAGAAATGAGAAATTCCCACTGGATGTACCCTGGGGAAGTCATCTTGGATAAGAAATGCTTCTATAGAGGGTTACTTTGATGGCTTGAAGAAAAATGGATAGAGTGATTTTGGAGACAAAACTGTCCACATTTTCATCAAGTTTGCCTCTAAAGGTTGAAGCTTACTAAGGCCTCAGGGGTGAGGAAGGACATTAATTTCAATGTGAAGAGAATAAAGCTTGTTCAAATGCAAATAGTGGAACTTTGAGGAGAAGAAGATTGAAGATACTGTAAAGGCACAATATTCAATGACTTACTTAAGTGTGGAAGGACAAGGATATTATACCATTTAGATCTGAAGTAAAGATTAGACTGAGCATCATTTGGGACTGTATTTGCAGGTAAGACTAGTTGAGGAAGATGTAGGCCTTTCTTAGCTCCATGCCTTCTTTTCTGCTCAGTTTTCTATTATGTGAAATGTGGGGAGATAATATCTCAAAAAAGTATTGTTTTTTAATCACAGACTCGACCACTCTTTGTCTCTCTCTCTCTCTCTCTCTCTCTCTCTCTCTATATATATATATATATATATATATATATATATATATCCCCTTATATATGTTATAAAATGCATAACAACCATTTGTAAAAATAATTACTTGCAAAAGCAGAACATTTAGATGAGAGGGTATTCTTCAGAGTTTTTGCATACTTTAAATGATTTTAGTGAAATTAAAAAAAAGTGAAGAAATGTTCTTGTGGACAAGTAGCATTTTGCACTGTTAATCTACATGTTTTTTTCTGTGTTCTGCTCCCCCTTTCTTTTTAAGGAGGATTTTCTTCACTGTGATCATCAAATCAGACATGGATGGAATGAAAGGAGACTGCAAATCTGTCTGGATTTGTTTTCTGAAAGCAGAAGTCTCTAGAAAAATTGAGAGGGATGAAAGAGTATTTGAAAAGAAGGGATTCATGGCTATAGACAAAATATCTTAAACACATTGTATTGGAAGGTATGATTCCCTCCAGACTGGAGAGACTTCTCCTTGCTTTAGGAATATGGGGGTGATGCTGAGGAGGATACCTGGATTTTGATGTTAGCAATGGCTACTCTCTGTTAGTACAGTTGGGATTGCCACTAGATCTGTTAGCACAGCTGGAGATGCTGCAAGATCAGAAGGTAGAATTGTAAGGTACCCTGGCAGGGGATCCTGTGTCTGGGTGGGCCATGCAGCAAGAATGGTTCAGCACATACCTGTGATGACCAAAGCCTGAAACTCACATAACAATATGTCCTCAAACAATTTTTTTTTTCAAAGTTGGTAGAAGACATCTGCTCAGTGTGGTTTTAAAATGTCAATAGGACTGTTTATTCCAACTTTGGTGAGTTTTGAAGGACTAGAAGGGTAAGCCTAATGGAGAATGGAAAATCAAATACATGAATGCTGCTCTCTCCAAAACTTTGTATCTTTTTAACCAATACATTTATGCTGAAGTTTTTTCACTTTGAACTTTAGTATATATTTGAGTCACTAGCACAGAAGGTAATGCATACTTTAGGTACATGACCAAATTTCTACTTGTTCACTGCTGTACAAATGAGTCATAAAGCTTCTTTATAAAAACTTAAAAACTGAGAATGTCTGCAGCATTCATGTTACATGTCATGAGAATGATGGAGTTGATTTTGAATGTAGATTTCTTCTTCCTTTGTTCTCTCTCTCTTCTGCTAGTGATTATCCATTTTTTCACACCAGTGGTATTTATTTTTGACAGATATAGATTCATGTTGATATTTTTTGTCTCCAAAGTAAGAACTTTGTGAAGATATTCCAGTAATAATTACTTTTCACCAAATTTAGAGTATATTTCACTATTTGCTATCAAAACCAGTTTATAAGCCACAAGAGGAGAGATTTATTTCATGTCTTGTCATATTATATAATGTCTAAAATTGGCACTAGATTGGTCACTGATAATTACCAGGAGGTTTGTTACTGAATAATTAATGGATAATTTAAAAAATTCTTAATGAAAAAAGATATTACAAAGATATAACATCTCACTGACTTCATAAAGAAATTTGTTATGAGCTCTTAAGGTAATTAAAAATGACTTTAAGTTTGATATCACAGTATTTCAGAACTGACACAGATCTAAAATCAGGCTCAATTTATAATTCCGCTAATTATTTAGGCAAAGAACTGGCAAACTACATCACTTGGGTGAAATCCAGCGCATTGTTACCTTTTGTTCAAAAAGTTTTACTGAAACACAAACATACCCATTCATTTACAAATTGTCTACAGTACTTTTGTATTACAATGACAGAAAGAAGAAATGTAGCAGTGACTATAAGGCCAATAAAGCCTAAAATATGTACTATATTATTTTGTACAGAAAAGGTTTTCATGCTTCTGATCTATACATAAGAAAATTATGAAGAACTTTAATAATGCATAGTATAAATGTGTTGTATGTACAGGTGTTACATTGTGCAAACCATAAAATTTTAAAAAAATCTTCTAGTATTCAAAAATAATATTTTATCTGATTCAGCAAAAAAAAAAAAAAGAAATCTCACACCATTAACCTATGTGCAAAATTCGAACATATTTCTCTATTCTTATGTCTACTATACTCAATAACATAAACAAAAATGTCAACTGAAATGTACATTGGAATTATATTTATTTGTCAATTTTAAATATAGACTGACTCTGGATATAGGAGTTCAGGAAAAATCAACAGAAGTATTCTGTGGAAATTAACTGGCTAATTAGAATTTTCAGTGAAGAGTACTGTATATTTTATTATTTTAAATTGTATGTTATGCTTTCTTTATATCAGCAAATTTACAATAAACATATGCATACTTTTGTTTTTATTCAGAGAGCAGGTTATTTAAAATTTACCAACATACCACTATAAACAGCCACAAAGGCAAAGGAATTTTGGAAAAAAAAGATAAAAATAGAAATGACTGTTACTTGTAATATGTATTAATGTCTTTATTATTCAGAAAACTATCAAAAAATTCAAGGCAATTAACTTCACATTTAATTTCTTTTATCTTTTATCCTTTTAAAAATATTTTATTGATAACTTACTAAGCACTTATAGTGATAGATTTATAGTCAGTCCTCATATCTGTGGATTATGCATCTGCAGATTTAATCAATCTAGGACTGAAATAAATATATTTTTACATATTTAAATATATGTGTATGTGTGTGTGTGTGTGTGTGTGTATATATATATATATATATATATATATATAATATTTGCATTTGTGCTGAACATGTACAGGCTTCTTGCTACTCCCTAAACAATATGGTATAATAACCCTTTAAATAGTATATACATTTCATTAGGTATTATAAGTATTTAAAGAAACAGAAAAATATGTCTAGGTTATATGCAAATACTACAACATTTTATGTAAGGGACTTGAGCACCCATGGATTTTTGGTTTCTAGCTAGTGGCGCTGGGTTTCCTGGGACCAATGCTTTAGGGATACTGAAGGACTCAACTTTGAAGACTTAAGTAGAGACATAGCTTGTTTTGTGAAGTTTATAATTTGATGTAGAATACAAATGAAAAAAGAGTAAATACATAAACAAATATATAATTAAAATAATATGAACAGACCATGGAATTAATGATTAGTGGAGGTGAGATGGAATTGACCTTCTTGGTCAGGATGTCCCTGAAGGCTTCTGTTAGGAAATGCTATTTCAGCTGAGGAAGAATCTCAGGCCACAGAGATTGTGCCTAACAAAAGGAAAGCCTGTACAAATATCCTGAGGATTTAACTTTTTTTTTAAATTTACTCTCTTGCAATAAAAAAGTAGTTACTTTCAATTGCTTCATTAATTATAAAAGGAACTTAAATTTTAAATAATATTACTTGGGATATAAGCAGTTAGTTTCCTCTAAAAACCTTAAAGTTAATCATGTGTGGAAGTTAATTTCCCAAGTTTCCTTTTAAAACTAGTGTGGAATTCTATGTATGTTTACATACGACCTTCATTAAAGCTAAGAATTTCTTCATTTAGATTTTGGCTTTATATGGTGCTAATACGGGTTGTTTCTCAATATTCATGTCACAGGGATATAATTCTTTTTTTTTATTCACATATATATTTCCCAAATCTTTAAGCCATATTTACCCTCCGACAGGAAGGGATTCACACCATTATTCATTTAGGTTTTTTTTCTCCCTTAATTCATCAGATCTTTAGAGCCAGTATTGCTTGCTCTACTATCTTGAAATTGCTGGATAGATTCTCCATTACTGTGGAAATCTACCTGTGAGAAAAGATTAATTGCATTTTCTCATCTTCTTTTTCTCTCTTTGTTACATGATTTTTTAAAACAAAAGGATAAGCCAAGTATAATAAATTGTACAAGTGATGAAGATTAGACCAAACATTTGTGAATATTTTGAAAGAGCCACTGAAATCTCCTCCTCCCACCTCTGCTTCCCCTTACTTCCCTACATTTGAGCGTCTTTGATTTTCTTTTCTTGGGTCTTGAAAACTCTGTTTGTCCAGTGCAAGCATTCAGAAATTAGTCATTGGATAATATTGAAAATTGAAAAAGAAAAGGAAAAAGCAGCAAATCCTTGGCTTTTAAATTCAAAAGCTTTGCTTCTTATTCAAGAACAACAAAGAATATTTGTCACCCACTTCTGAACTCTACCTGCTCCTGCCAATCACTTCTATGCATTATAGAGGAGAGATGAAGAGGAGAGGAAGCAAGCTAAGTAGATAGATAAGCCTGGTTAGGGTTGGGGCCATGCTCTGCCTCTCTTCCCTACCCAGGGTTATTTCAAAAAAAGGTAAAGGGCATATTGATAAAGTCCTACCATGTAAATTTTGATATCTGAAAGTTAAGGGAACCAGTCCTGGGATTCAGCAGGCTTTTCTCTTGAAGGTATTTCCCATGATGACAGGGTGTCAATTCTGATTCTTTTTGTGTCATTCAAAACAATAAAATCTTAATAAAGTTTTAGGGATTTCTTGACGACAGAGAAATGAGGAAAAATAGTCCAAACTTTCCAGGGCCTTCAGAGAAGGTATGAAATCAGCTAAAACAATCACCAGGCTAAATTCACATCTAAGTTTTGGTTGATTGTTTAATATTATTGCAGACCGGAGAGTAACGATAGACATGTCAGAGACAGACAGTGGGAATAAACACAGGAATAGAGGTCACGAGAGCCAGAGGTCACTTCAGAAGATGGCAATGTAGTACAGAAGGCAACCACAGGCCAGACATCTCCTCTTTGCTTTGCTCCCCACCACACAAGTCCCTAAAAAATTTGGTAACAGATTTGGAAAAAGAAAAAGGAAATTTTGAGTAAACAACATTAAATCTGAAATGAAATAAGATTCCATTTTCTGCTATTGGATAGCATGTGGTTTAACATTCCTTTATTTTATATATATATATATATATANATATATATATATATATATATATATATATATATATATATATGAATCGATACGTGCCAGCCACTGTTCCTGATACTTGAGATAGACTGGACACAGAGATTTATGCCTGCATAGAGCTTACATTCTAGCAGGGTGACAGACACATAAAAAAGTGACTAGGATAATAAGTTAAACATATTCTTCATAGAGGTGAGGAGGCAAACTGGTCTTCAGAAGAAGACTACTCCAGGGAGAGAAAATAGCTAGAACCAAAGTCCTAGGGAAGGACCTCACCAAACTGGCTTGAGGAAAAGCAAAGGGTAGGGGAGTAAAAGAGGTCAGAGAGGTACTGGTGGTGGTGGGGTCTTAGATCTTTTGGTCTTACATTCATTTTACAGAATTTGGCTTTTATTTTGAGTAAAACAGGACTCTATTAAGGTGTTGAGGAAAGGAGAAAAGTGATCTGATTTTCCTCTTCAAAAGATCTTTCTGCCTGATTGAGTATAGACTAAAGGAACAAAGGTAGTCATGATGAAAACAGGAGATTATTGCTGTAATTAAGTCAGGGAATTAGAGTGGTCACAGTCAAAGTCAGTGCAGTAGTCAGATTTTGAATATATTTTAAATATATTTTAAAGTTGGAGCCAATAATATTCTTATTGGACTGGATGAAGGAGAGAAAGGATGAGACAAGAGAACTCCAAATTTTTCTGTTCTGAGTTACCGTATGGATATAGTTGCAACCCATAGTAATGGGGAAAGCTTGGGTTTGTAGGAAAGATTAGGAGATTGATGGGATGGGCATGTTAAATTTGAAATATCTATTTGGTTGCCAATTGGAATGTTGAGAAGGTATTTAGATAAATGAGTCAGTATAGTTCTTAACTGAAGATAACAATTAAAGTGTTCAGCATATAGATAATATTTTAAGTAACAGAACTGAATTGAGGACTGATTCTTCTTTAATATGTCTGAGTAATCAATGACCATCTTGCAAATTACAACTATAAATTCTAAACAAAATACCAAAGGAACTATCCAAAGGCTCTGAAGAGTTAACATGCCAGGCAGATTTTAGAAAACAAAATGGAAACATATAAGAAACAATGGGGTACATTGCTAATCTTTACAGTTTTTAGCCTAAGTAGCAGCTTTGTTAATGTCTACAAAGACTGTCTAAAACTCAAATAGAAAAATCTTAAATTTCTCTGGCATGAGGAATTGGAAAATGGAGTTTGGGATAACCATAGATATTCCACTATCTGTGATGGGGAAGTAGAGATGGGGAAGTAGAGAACCAGAGAGGGCAGAGCATTAATCTTATGTAAAAACTCTATCTATCACATCTCTGGATGACATTTGAACCATTCTTGTGTGTGAAAGACTTTGGCAAAGGACTGAAGAAGTTAACTGACATTTGAGCTACTTCTGAGAAATAGAGTTTCAGTTTGATTCCAGTTAACTCTGATGAAACAAAAAATTTACTCTTAGAAAAATATAACATATATGCCTCTACAACATAACATCTACAATATTCAGAATATAAAGTGAAATTATTCAACATATGAAGAGTTGGGAAAATGTGCCCATTTAAAGATAACTCAGATCTTGTAATGAGCTAAAAAAATTTTAAACTGGCTATTTTAACTGTAGTCTCTGAGGACAAGAGGCTTTTAATGAAGGAAAATATAGAAATTCTCAACAGAAAACATAGAAAAGAACAAAATGAACATTTTAGAACTAAAAAACGGTGTCCAAATTAAAGAATTCACTGAGCAGTCCTCAAGCAGAAGGAAGATGAAAAAAGAGTCAATAACTTGAAGAAAGATTAATAAAAGTCATCCAATCTGAAAAAAACAAGAAAATAAAGATTCAGTAAATTAAACAGAGATTTCAAAACCTGTGGATAAAATCAAAGGGTCTAATACAACTGTAATTGGAGTCCAAAAAAAGAGGAAAGAGAATGAGCCTTAAAAAATAGTAAGAAAAGAAAAAAAAATGCTTGAAAGAATTCTCTAACTTGATATAAGGGTCAACATTACAGATTCAATAAGCTAAGCAAACTCAGATCAAAGTAAATCCAAATCAAGCTATGTCTGGTTGTATCAATAGCCAAACTGCTGAAAAACAAAGGTAAAGAGAAAAATTGTGAAAATAGGAAGATGGAAATGACTTATTGCCTACAGGAGAAAAATGGTTTGCAAAATTGCTGACTTCTAATCAGAAATCAGACCAGAGAATGATGGAACAAGGACTTTAGTGATAATATAAGTAATGGGACTAGGTTAGATTACCAAGGAAGTGAATAAAGAAGAGTAGAAATGATGAGAGAATGAAATTCAAGTATGGCTGGTGTTCTGGAAAATGTATCAAAAGGAGGGACTAGTCAACCATATTAAATGCTGCTGCGCTAAATCAAGACTAGGGAATTGAACATTGGCTTCAGCAACATGGAAGTAAATAATAATGTTGGCAGGAACAGTTTTGGTAGAATGATAGGCTTGAATCTTGGTGGGAGTGGGTTTAGGAGAGAATGAGAAGGAAGAATTAGAAATAATGAGAACAGATGACTCTTTTGAAGAGTTCTTAGAGGTAAGAAGTAGAGTAGTGGTTAGTGTAAATTATAGGATAAAGAGAAGATTTTGTTTTGTTAGTATGTTAGTTATCACAATCCAGTAAAAAACGAAACAAAAGTGAAAATATCTCATGAATAGAAAGAGAATGTCCAGAATTATCAGGTCTGTAGGAGAAAAAACAAAAGGGCCAGCTGAACTACAAAAATAAAAATTGTACACATAAATATGTGACTTGAATTCTATTTCTTCTGTATGGTGCGGACTTTAGTATTTGTAATTTAGTTAATTTTCAATGTAATATGAGAAAATACATCTACTAAAAATTAAGTAAATGTTACAATTTTGTATAGTTTTAACTTTGATGTTTTCTTTCTTATTTTTAATTTAAGGATATTCTTCAAAGAATGAATAGAATATACTTCAAAATTTGATTTATGTTTAAAAGCTTACAATGCATTTTTATAATATTGATGGTATTTGAGGTAGTTTAACTTGGCCAGTTCACAACATCCTGTAAGTTAATTAAAATACATTACTGATTGTCTGGGAAGTACTAGGTATTCATAATCTTATTTCTATAAGAAAACTTATTCCAATTTCTAATTCAAGATTCTGGAACACATCTCCCATTATAAAATGGACCTGATGGAGGGAGTGGAAATACAACCTCTTGTTCACATGCTCCACCCTTGCCTTCCAGCAGTGAGAGCAGAATATTAAAGCTCTCATACCACCAAGGATTAAAGCCCCTGGGGTAATGGAAATGCTGGACACTTAATTCCTTACAGTAAATACTAAATGAAGATCCATAAGAACTATAGGGATGAGAAGGAGGTTGAGTATCTAGAGTGGTGAGTTCTTTGCTTCATGGATGCTTCTATATAAGTGTGCTTAAGTCTTTCTATGATGTACAAGGTTGTATTTGTATGTGTGTGCAAACAATCGAACTATTTCTGAATATAATGAAGTCCTGTTGACCTGAAAAAACAATGTGTAAAAATTATCAGTGAAAAATCCTTTGTTCAGATCTTTGCTTTAATAATTAAGAGATGAATGACTATTAAATAAGCTAAAAGCTTATTTATTACCACATAGACAATCAGTTCTCTGTATCTGTGATTCAACCAAACATGGATGGAAAACATTTAAAAGACTACATCTGTACTCAATATAAACAAACCCTCCTTCTTGTCATTGTTCCCTAAGAAATACAGTAAAATAAGTATGTGAATAGCCTTTGTATTGTAGTAGACATTATAAATAATACACAAAAATGACAAAATGCATGGGAGATTGTATGCAAAAACTGTGCCATTTTATGTATGGGACTTGAGCACTCTTTATATGGAGAAATCCTTAAGCCAATTCCCCTTAGATATTGAACAGACTGTAACCCAAAGTGTGTGTAGGCAAAGCATGTTTGTGCACAGAAAAAAATCCATTTCCTATGCATTCTGTACCTATAAGAATGAACAATGAGAACTGATTCAGGTATAAAATGATAATACCTAGGGCCAGGGGAAAATTCCTCAAGGGAATTCTGAGTCATTCATAGTTAAATGATTTTCCATATAGATTTACTGCTCTTTGTAAATCTTTGAACACTGAAAAACTTCATAATTCTAAGGTAAAAGGAAGGTTAATTAGAGCAGTTCCTAATAATGCGGGTGAGAACTTGTGATTATTTCTTAAGTGGAGAATTTTTTCCCTTTTGTTCTTGATCTTCTGGGTTACTATTATAACTGTCTCCATTTGTCATTTTCTGCCTATCTTAAAATGTAAAATGGATATTTTTAGGTACACATTGGATCTTTGGGGAGTGACTTTTGTCTATTTGTGAGGTCCTTGAATGACTTTGAACTTGCTAGATGGAATTCTTCTTTTTTTTTTTTTTTTTAATCTCAAATGCACAAGGAAGCACTTGGTTTCAAAGGGTATAAAGCCATTGTAATTACGACTCATTGAAAGTATGAATTACAGCTAAGTAATTTTCTTTTCTTGTTTCAAAAGAAATGGGTACACAGATGTATATTCTGAATACTTAACAGAGTCTTAATTGCCTGCCATGAGGTAGTATTTAGGAGCATGATTAAACAGGTCAAGACACATGTATAGCAAGGAAACTTTGGAGAGGGAATGTATTTGTTAACACTGTTTTTGAGATTGAATTTAAGATTTATGAAGATCTATGGCTTTCTCCAATTTTTGAAAACATATGCTGCTGATATACATGTTATTAGAAACTAATTGATTCATTCATAAATACATATTTTATGCTGATTCATTGGCATTGTTTCGCAAATAATAGTTGCTGTATTAAATTACTTACTTTGTAAAAACTGGGCATAGTTAAGTACCAAGATCTCTATAATTGTGTTCTAAGATATCACTGGTGCTGTGATAAGGAGCTATTTTTTCAATCAGGACCTGTGGGGCTTTCTTAACCTCTTATAAACTTAAGTGCCAATCACCAGGCTGGATATAATTATACTTTGGTGATTTCTTTGAGCTTTAAAGGCTAATGGATAGCCTCAAGTATTTAAATAACTGCTTGAACTTTCTTAATTGATACAAACTGTAATAATTTCACTCTGTCTAGTATACCACCTGAATGAACAGCTTTATTTAGGTTTATGTACTAAATTGATAAGTGCTCAGTGATACATGATATTTATATGAGCCTTTGTCTTAATGAATTGTGTAAGAGATAATCATTCCAAATTGTATTTTAAAGCTGTATACCACTTTCATAAATTAATACATTGAAATCAATGTGCTAGACAAGAAAATTTAATGTTATATCAACTTTTTTTAGCTTTTGTGAACGTACTAAAACGTATATGCATTTACATTGTTTTTCTTATTTTTGTCACATTGCAAATTTATATGGTATATGTATGTACTTTTTAATTAAAATTAATGTATATGTGAAATTTATGAAAACTATTAAATGATTCAAATTCAAATATAATAAGCAATTATTTGAATAATTTTATTTTCATTGTAGGATTTTTATTGACTGTTCTACATTAAAAGTGATCAACGGGGTTTAGGTTGTTGCTCAATTGTAGAGTGCTTGCCTAGCACGCGCAAGGCTCAGATTCAATCCTCAGCACCACATAAAATTAAATAAATAAAATAAAGGTAACAACAACAACAAAAAGTAATCAAAATATGTTTGGAGAAATAACTGCATTGATAGACTTTTTTCCTTAAAAAAAATAACAACATATAATGTACATTAAATATTGACCTGAAATGTGATTGATATGAGTTGTCTTAACAAAGTCTGGAAGTAAAAAGCATTATAAGCAAGAAAATGGGTTTTGGAATGTCTCACTGAGAAGTTACCCTCATATTCCAGATTCATATGAGCTAGATATTTCTGAGTCTGAAACTTTGTTTTGCAATTTGCCTGCCATGTGACATTAGTCAAGTTATGGAACCTCTGTGAGCAGCAATTTCTACATCTATGAGATGGAAAATAATTATGAAGACTAGAATAATTATGTAAAAAATGCAATACCTCTTGCTATTTCATGGACACTCAATAAATGTGACCTCATTATAATTATTCCTACAGAAGACACATTTAACAAGTTTTTAGCTTCACTTTGATTATAACTGGATTTATGGCCCAGAATTGGCTTTAGATGACCTTGAACTACTTTTGTACTTGAAATCATGCCTTCAAAATATTAAGATTTAACATCATTAATGCTATTCAGAGAAATATTTCAGAGAGTCTGACATTTTTTTCTGAAAATTATCTATTTGAGAAGGTCACCATTTATTTGAATGTATGAATTTTGGGTTGTTTCAAAAGAATAGTGATACTCTATAATCACTCATGTATTGATGCATTTTTCTTTGTTGTATTCTCTCTTGTTAAGTAGATATTTATATAAAATCGTATTAAGTCATTAGGTCCTATTAAATCTAAATCATGAAATTGATCATTTCCAGATTTCTGACTTAGATACTAGCATGAGTATGTTATTTTTTGGTGTTTTTGTTGGATATCTTTCATTTGAAGAGAAGTTGGTGTGAGTGTATATTGTATATCTTTTCTTCTTTATTATTATGATTGAATACAGAAGAAATTGCCACATAGTTGCTTTCATTTTTCCTATCTGGATTTTACAAAGGATCTCTTAGGTCAAATAGTTTTTCCTGTTACTAAGATTTATTTACAGGATGGCACACAGTAAGAAATTCTAACCCCTGTCCTTTCAATAAGAATGATTTCTGCAATATGTTTGCAGGATTAGACTTTCAAGATCTTATGTCTCCCAATCAATCCCAAGTGCTGGTGACTTTGTGGTGGAATTTTAGCAGATGCTGATATATTTCTGCTAGAAATTGTAACCAGACTCAAATCCTGCATAAAGGTATTCTTGAAATGAACAGAGTACCAAAGAATTAACCATTCATAGGGCTCTGTTTTACCTTTAAAAACTGTTAATAATATGTTGGTGAGATATACAAAATAATTTCTATCACCAACAAAAATTTCTTTGTGGAAAGAATAAATGCTTTGTGTTTTAAATGTTTATATATTTTGAACTTTCAATAAAGGCATGTGTTTTCTATTTTGTTGAGACATTGTTTTAAAATGCTCTGTTTAGATTATTCTTCCCCAAGCCTTAGCAGTAATTATAGGTTCATATTGAGCAGCTCATCAAATATTGGGCAGAAAACAACAGAAATAACAGCAAGTGAGTTTCTGAGTTAAAAGGAACTAGGCCCAAATTTGAATTTAAAGAGACTTACTATAATTTTGGGTCTGAATAATACAAATTGTATATGTACATAAATTCACTAATTACTTTCTTGAAATGAAACTTTAAAAAATTCTATGTAGACACCTAATAATATGAAAGTGACACTCATTTAACCTGCTAGCTTCCATCTTCCATTCTGTTGGAAAGATATCTGTTAGGACTACAGGAAATAAGGGAGAACATATGCATTTCTCATAATAAATTGATAATGAAGGGAGAGACATCATTACCACATTGTAAATTATACAGTAAGTCTTGGGTGATTTATTTAGTACCTTAAACACCCAGGAAATTTCACTAGTTGGCAGCAATTGGTAATGCATATTAATTGTGTGCTTCATCCCACATCTGAAATAGAAAGAGAATGTCAGAAATAGACTAATTCTGGTTTCCTTTTGAATATCATATTTTAATTTCTTCTATGTTTCTTTAATCTTTTCAGCAGTGCTTAAGGATTTGGAAGATGTTGATTAAAGCATTTCCTTTGATTAATTATATTTTGGCTTTCAACTGTTGTATTTTATTTTAAAATCAAGTGCACACACATTGTCTGGATTATAAGAGCATCTGCTCTTCCCAGTCTCTGCAAATATTTATATAAATCTAACTGCCACCCTGTTGCCTCCAAGTTCTCACTGCTTGGCTAATACTGATTGCATCTCCTCATTAAGCCATCTTCAGGATATGGAGACATAAATAAAACAGACGAACAGCCTACATTGCAGGAATATTTGTGCACATGGCTTGCCATTTAACTCATGCTATTAAATTGTCAGAATTCATTCTGAAAACATAGTTTCCTCTACCTTTGCATTCTTTAATTATACATCTGACTATTATTAACCTGCAAACTATTTTGAATATAATGGCTAGGTTCTTAACAGAAGAATATACTACATTTTATAACCTCTGTAAAATCAATATGATTAAGAATTTAGAATTTATTAGGCAGTTTAAAGGTAAAATATAAATATTGAATATCTCCTATACTTTTTTTTCCTTTTAACCCTAGTATTTTTTTCTTTTTTAAAAAAATTTATCTATGGGCTAAGAATATATACAATAGAATCTCTCCACACTGATGCAATACTAATATATACACTAAAGACGGTCCTTTACCTGGGCTTCCTTAACTAACTACAGCTTTCATAGAGGGACAGTACTTTAATCTGATCCTTAGCTTTATTTCATGCTTTGATACAGACTGAGAGACATCTATTTGACTTCATTTTACAAATTATCCTTTGACCATGTCGTTTCTGTGGACAGAGTGATTTTTTTTTTTTTGATAGTAAATTTCTAAGACTGAGAATTTCTCTTCTTCCAGCTTTTTGTAATTATGTTCAAAGGACTTTGAATTAAAATGGAACAGATGTGTCCATCTTTAATTATGGTGTAACAAATTGTGTTACTCTAAGGCTTTATTAAGTGAAACGCTCATCTTTATGTAATAATGGGTCAGACAGTTTCAAAATGGTATCTGTGAACACAGTATTGCCTACTCCACTTAGACTTCAAAAGGACAGTTAAAACTAGAGAGTGTGCACAGAGATCCAGAAGAAACTATGGAAAATATACATAGTTGGGTTTTGTTCTAAATGAAAGTAATCATTAGAAACATGGTGAATTTTAATGTTTTCTAAATAAGACAAAAGAGGTGTCATTTGGCTTTACAAATATATAAAGAGTAATGGGAATATTCAACTCCCTGTATTGGAATATATCATTTGAGGATTTCTCCAAAACCCGTTGGAATTGTTTTGTGTGAACACTCTCTTATAAATGGGTAGCCAGGAACTTTATTTTTCACCACTTTAAGTGAAACATGTACAGAAGACACATTGAGGGATCCATTTAAGTACCTTTAAGTACAACAAAGTCTTTTATAGGACTAGCTGGCAGCTGCTTAGAAAACTAAAAAATAGCAAGAATACACATAAATACAAATCTTGTGACATAAGCCTCATCCCAGTGTTTCCATTTTTTGTCATTTTCTGCCACAAATATTTTCTTGCGGACATCTTCAACACCCTATGTTATTTTCCATTCCCCTAAGCCAGTCTGTCACCAAGTATTATTTTTATTTCTACATTTTTTCCCTGACATACTCATTCTGCTCCATTAACTCCACCATCCAAACTCCATTATCCCACACCCAGATTACTGTATCAAGTTTTTTAAAATAAGTTTCTTGCTACATTTTTCCCCATTTCCATTCCTTTCTTCATTCAATTTATTGCCAGTCTAGTACAAAGACTAATACTTTGAATTTGACACATCACTTCTTGAAATATTATAATACATGCAGAGTGTTTAGTTTACAAAGCCATTCTCTCTGATCTGGACTTCAGGGTCAGTCATAATTTCTGAGCATCTTCTACTCATTGGATTGGGTCTTACAGCATTCATCCCACGGGTGCCTTCAATTTCTGCAGCTACACACAGCTTCCTCCGGGCAGGCTTGTTCACTGCATTCCCTCCTCTGGCCCTTTATCCACTCCACGCTCTTGTTCCAGCCCAGCATGTCATGGTGGCTGTCTCTTTGTCATTAAACTCTCTTGAGAGAACATATTCTCCCTGATACTTTTTTCTTTTTTCACTTTTACTTTTTTTAGAGTCGTTAATTCAGTTTTTTTTCACATTCTACTATTATTTTCAAAATGGCTTGATAACTCATAAAGATCTCAATCTTGTGTGAGGCTTATTCATCGAGTGGTTCGACTATAAGCATAAATTAGGTGATTAATTCACAATTCACTTGTCCTCTTTGAGGGATTTGTTGCTAGAACTATGGTATTGTTTAGTGTCATGAACAGGGGGCAAAAAATGAGTTGGGTTAGAGCAAAAATTGGGGAAATAAATATTTTGTTTTATTGCACTATCCATAAATTTGTTGCTCTTATGGGAACAAATGTACAAAATTCAAAGAGGAACAAAAACAAACTTTACAGAGCTATAGTACGTACCAGATAGTAAAAGAGAAGCTCATAAGGCTGTCCTTTAGCTTTTCTCTAAAGGTTAAAAAGAAAAAAAGATGAATTACAACAAAGAACTAAAACAAATGTGAATAAACCATGGAGGACATTACAGGAGATTGTAGAGCATGTATTTCAAAACAGAAGACACATTGAGGGATCCATTGTCCACATATTTCTTCAATGCCCAGTACTCCTTCTTGGGCTCATAATGAGCTACTGGTCGGTCCTTTGCTTCCTTTTCCATTTCCCTAATGAATACACTCACATTTTGGGGAACTAAGGGAAGCAAACAATGTTTTCAGGATAGGTGATATAGTTTGATACTTCCTCCTGCTTATCCTTAACATAAAACTCTGGGTACGTATGTGAGGGCTAAAACTTGAGTTATTTGTATTAGAAAATGAAGAAATGAACCTTGGATTCACATGGCTTACTAAGTACATGATGACTTGAACATATAGTGAGCCCTTCCATACCCAGGAGTTCAGCATCCACAGATTCAACTAACCATGAGTCAAAAATATTTGAAAAACAAAACAAAAAAATGGCATCAGTATTTAACATGTACAGACTTCTTCTTGTCATTATTCTCTAACAATGAAGTATAATAATTTACATTGTGTTAGGTATTATAAGTAATCTAGAAATCATTTAGAGCATATGGGAGAATGTGTATAGGTTATGTATGAACACTACATGATTTTACATAAGGGTATTGAGTTCCCATGGATTTTTTTTTTTATCTGTGAGGTCCAATAACCAATTTTCCATGGATGCTGAGGGATGAATGTATATCAAAGATACAGAATTTTTCTTACTTTTTAATAATGAATTCAAAGTAACAGAATTTTATTCTTATTAAAAATTGTAGACAACACGGAAATTAAAAGTAAAATACCAGAGTGGAATGCCACAAATGAATGATACCTTATTAGATAAATATATGTATTATTTAGATCAAAAAATATGGTAAAAGTAGTCATGATGACATCAGAGAAATTGTTTATTTGTTGTATTTTGTTTTTCTAATTTCAGAATTATTTTATTTACTATAGGAAATTCAAACAAAGACAAAAACAGAACAAATCAGAACATTTAATGTTATACCCCCACCTATAATCATGGTCAATATGTTGAAGGATGTCATACCTTTGTAAAGGTAGACATTTTTTACAAGAATTTTGTCTTATGTATTTTATTTATATGTTTTTATATATATTATTTAATAAAATTTCATTTAACAATATGTAATAATTTCCCTTGTCAAGTATTCAAATAAAGTAAAATTTTGTGCCTCATGCAAAGCAAAATTAAATGTAAAATAATTTCCCATTTCCCCTATTAAATGAATTTTAGAATATTGAGTTTTAAAAAATCTCAGATTTCATGGAACATTAATTTTTCATAAATGGAGAAATCCTTTTGAGTCACCAGTTTATCAGACCCCATCATGTATACTTTTGTATATGCTTATGATGCTGTTACTGGAAATTTTATCCCAAGCCATGAGTCTCCATTTACATAACATTAAGAGATTTAGTATTTTTATTAATCTTCACAATATAATCATTTTTCATACTGCTTTTAAAAGTGTTCTGTTTGTTATCATATACTACAATTGCTATTGTGTGGGCAGACTCCAGGAGTCACTATTAAATATATGCTAATATTGTATGATTTCATGTTTTACTCTTTCAATAATACTATCTCTCTTTTTCTCTCATCTGTCTAAATATACAAATTTTTACATGTAACCTTGATTAAGGCAATTTTAGGCTAATGTCTTCACCCAGTTTGTAACATGCTACTCAAGACAAATGAATTGAAAAAGCACCATTTGAAAGGATTAATTTTAAACTAACTCTTCTAGAGTAATTGTTTTTAGGAAAAGACATTTATATTATTTTTGAACATAAAGGTTATAGGAAAGAGATTGTAGAATAATGGGAAATATGTATTTGAGATTTCTTATTTGTTTAATACTTAATAAAACCTTTTTATACTCTATAATTAGAAATTAGACATTAAAAAGACTATTGAATCTGAAAGGTTTTTTTAGACTTATCCAATCTAATCTTTTTATTTTTTAAGTGGAGAAGTTGTGGGACAGGGTAAGTACATGACCCTCTCAATTCCATAGACATTTATAGGGAGACAGAATTCAAATTAGTCAGGTTTTCTGATAAATATTATGCTCTATATTTAATATCTTGTTGAGGTATAAACTAATTCGTCTAAAACTTGTTCTAGAAATTTAGAACAAATTTTAATAAATTCTATTAGTTTTATAAATTCTACTACCTGATAATCTCCCCTCAAGTTCATCTTAGGAAATCCTATACTATTTGTTGTCTTAGACAATGAGGACACACTTCTCTATCTCTTCTCATGAGAAATTATTATCCCTTCATTTTCTGGAAACTTCTTTCATTATGCTTTTTTATATAGGAGAAATTATTTAGATGGGTTAAGTGCTTTTCCCCACTCTTTTTGCACCACAAATCTCTGGATTCTGGAAAGAGATTAATTAATTAATTAATTCAACAAACTTACACTTAGTCAACTGCTACTTTGCATTGAAATGGTATGAAACACTAAGGAAACAAATATAAAAAGATAAAATTTGTGATAATCACTAGGGCTATCTACACCATTCTAGTTCTTCTAAGATTAGTATTGATTAAATGGCATTTGTCTACCATTAGATACGAATTTATTACTTGCTTGTCACAATTTAGTTGCTTATAAAACTTTGGTTTCCCTGCCTTGGAAATATGTTCAAAGGAAACCCCTGTCATCCCGGATCTCTGAATGTCCACATTAACATTGCCATTTTCCTGACAGATGATGGGCAGTAGGGTGAGGATATGCAACTATTGAGATTTGGTGGGGGTGGTGTTGTTATAGTTTAACTTGGCCTTTCTTTATAGAAAGAAAATCTTGATTTTTAAGATGATTTTAGTTTAATAGAATAATGATAATAGTAAAGTATTTTAACTATATTTAAATCAGATCTAATGTAAAAATATGCTTACATATGATGGAGAGACTAAGGAGAGAACTGTGTGAAGTAGATGATATCAGGCTTAGGAGTCAGATAGCCCTGAGTTGAAATCTTGACTCTTGTATCTTTTAAGTGTACAGAAATTATTAAACTTTCTAAGGTCTACTTTTCATATTACATAAAATAGATAATAGTACTATCTGCCTTATTGGGTGATTGTAATAATTTGATTATCTGCATAATAAAACACTGAATATAAAACAGTTGTTATTATTTAAATCCATATATGATTTAGAATGGGTGCTACTGATCTGACACAGCTTCATTTAAATGATTAACAGAATCCTCCATGTTGGGGAGCTGGGTAGTTATTGAACTGCAAGCAAGCATTTCAGGCGGAGGTATGGGTGAATGCTATCCCTGAACACAGGTGAATGTGAGAAGTAAAGATAGACAGCTCAATTCACAATAGCTAAACTATGGAAACAACCTAAATACCCTTCAAAAAGATGATAAGGAAACTGTGGTATATATATATACACACACAATGGAATATTACTCAACTTTAAAAAAGAATGAAATTATGGCATTTGCTGATACATATATGGAACTGAATATATTTATATATCACGCTAAGCGAAATAAGCCAATCCCAAAGAACCAAAGGCTGAATGTTTTCTCTGATACATGGATGCTAATTCACAATTAGTGGGGCGGCTAGGGAAGAACAGAGGTACTTTAGATTAAACAAAGGGGAGTGAAGGGAGGGTAGAGGATATGGAGGTAGAAATGATGGTAGAATGAATTGGACGTTATTACCCTATGTGTATATATGATTACACAACCTGTGTAACTCTACATCGTGTACAACCAGAAGAAGGAGAAATTACACTCCATTTATGTATGATGTATCAAAATGCATTCTACTGTCATATATAACTAATTAGAACAGATTTAAAAATTTAATAAAAAGAGGAAAGTGAAGCTAGAAAAGGAGGCGAGTACTGAGGTAAGTACACCTACCCATCATAGCTAGAAATTAGTGATTACCTTAACGGAGTAAATAACTATTATATGTTTTAAGTTCAAATTAATATTTTAGAAAGATCATTGAAGCAGAAATATGAAAGAGGGATTAGAAGAAAACATGAGATTGGAAACAGAAGTCAGTAAGGATCTGGATAACATCCACCTTCCAGGAATGAAGTGTGGGTGCACACTATGCTCATCATAATTGAAACCATGGATGTGTGTGACTTCACAAAGAAATGTGTCTTGATGTCAGGGCTGTGAATCACTAATGTTCCAAGTATGGCCAATGTTCCAACACTGCATAAAGCCAAGTGTCCTTAGAATAAAGAGAATAGGGAGGAGGAGTAAGGTAGGAACCAAGAACCTTGGTTATCATGGATGCATAGGGGAGAAAATGAGCAGGGGATGATCAACACTGTGGACATGGCGGAAAACCAAAGTAAGGCACTTTCTTAAGAAGTCTTTATGCCATCTGAGAATCAAGTGGTCCCTTGATTTGTGTGAAGAATTTTTGTAGATTGGCGGAGGTTAAAGATTTAGCTTTAGGAAAATGGAGCTCCTGCCCAGAGTCTTCTTTTTAAAAGGACCCAATTTTTCTATTGGCCACATTTGTATTCAAAGAAAAGAGTCTAAGGTCCAAAAAGGCACACCCTACAGAACAACTTGAGATTTCTGTATCCAAATGTCTGTCTCACTTCCAGACCCCACACAGACTTCTGTAAAATCTCCTGTTAGTACTACTTTCTGATACACTGTTTTCAAGCTTTTTCTAATTTCCCTTATTGCTTCTTTGATTCGTGAGTTATTTAGAAATGTATTTCTTAAATATTTGAGGATTTTCCAGATTTCTTTCTTTTATTGATTTCTAATATAATTCCACTATGGTCAGAAAACATCCTTTTTATGTCTTTGAATTAATGGAGATTTTTTTTTAAATGGCTGGACTATATACTGGCAAATTGTTTGCTCTTGAAAAGAATTTGTAGTCTGATTTGGGTGGAGTATTTCATAAATTTTCTTACATTTGTAATTAGGTTTCTTGAAGTCTCATAGCTAATTGTTCCTCTTTAACTTTTTGTGTTATTTTTCTCCTGGTTCGTTTTTAATACTTTCTAGAATTTATTCTCAAGTTTATCAATCTTTATTGTTTTTTCTCCTGTAATGTCTAATCTACTAAAAATCCCATTCAGGGTATTTTTCATCTCATTTCAGTCATAGTAGTTTTTATCTCTACAAGTTAAATTTGGGCCTTTTAAAATCTTTCTTTTCTCTATAATATAGTTATAAACATTTTATTGATCTCTGCTAATTCTAACATACTTTTATTCCGGTTAAATTTTGTTTTATTTAGTATTATTCTTGTGCTTGGTGTCCTTGCTTGCTTGCATACTTGGTGATTTTTGATGTGCATATTTTGTCATCTTTGGCTGGCATACAATGTGAATTTACCTTTTTCCGTTCTAAATATGGTTTGTCCTTTTTTGTGTTTCTCTAAATACTATTGGATTTCTGGGATTTATTTAAGTTACTTGGGAACAGTTTGATCCTTTCTGATTTTCCTTTTATGAGCTATTGGCTGGGTCCAGTTTAGTGCTCAGTCTAGGGTTAATTTTCCCTCACTACTGACTTTCCTGAGTATTCTGCTCAAGTACCTGCACATAGTGTTGTTAGTTTTCCTGGGGAGAAGACACTCTTCCTGACCTTGTATTAGTGTTGGACATTATCAATGATGGCTTTTCCCCTAGGTGTTGGGTAGCTTCCTCACACACATGCACTGATGTTTCTCAAAGCACAGTGTTTGAAGGCATCCTTTGTTCAAGTTGCGACTTCTGTGCCATTCTCTCCTCTCTCATGCTCTGTCCTCTGAACTCTTACAGCCACATTTTCCTGTTTCTGTTTCAGCTCTTCTTCCTCAATCCAGGGAATCCACTGCTCTTCTCCTGGGTCCTCCCTCCCTGTGCCACAGTTTAAGAACTCTCTCAGGGCAGTAATTTAAAGTATTTGTAGGGCTCATTTGTTCCCCCTCTCCCAGGGATCACTGGTGGTTGATGACCTGTGTCCAATGCCTTGAAATACATTGTTTTATATCTTTTATCTGTTGATTTAGAGAGTGTTGCTTCAGGTGGGATAGTAAATCTGATCACTGTTTTGCATGTTGGGTAGAATCAAAGGGTTCTATTAGTTTTATTTATACTTTTTAAATGTTTAAAAATATTATTGGTAGGCTTCCATTTATACTTTTACCCTGGTCTCAGCAAAAGTTTGGGAGGATCTGGGAAAATGTGAGACTGAAGTGTGATAATATGGAAGAAGAAAGAGGGGATAATTGACTTAGCAACAAAGTCTTAAGGAGGAGAGATTATTGTATTTTAAAACTTATACAGAAAGGAAATATAAAGAATGTTTGAATGATGTGGCAAACGCTTAAAATACATGTTATCAACATTTAGAAGTATTGTTGACTACTGACATGTAAAAAGATTATTGAACCATAAAAATTAACAATCTGTTTTTTAAGGTCTTAAATTTTTGGTTGTATCAATTTCCAGGGTGTATATATTTTTTCATCATTTTTCAATAGTTGCCATTTATTTAACACTTACTATATGCCACACTTACATTTTGCTGTTCCATTTTTATCTTCATAACAAATATGTTATGTAGCTATGAGTGTTCTCTAGTTAAACATAATTCCATTTTCTTTAGATGAGGAAATTGAGGCCTAGTACAAGTTTACACAGTTAGAAGATGACTGATACAGGATGTGGGCCCAGGCAGCTTGATTTAAGAGCCCACACCATAACCACTGACTATATTGCCAATGAATTTAAAATAGAAATGGATTAAAATACACATGAGAGCTGGAAGGATTAGAGACTGTGGTCAGTCTCTAATGTTAAGATGTCAAGACAGAGCAGCTTTGGGTGATGCTGGACCGACGGTTGGTGGCTGAAGTAGGGCTGAAGTAAATGTAACTAGAGTTGGGGTCATTTAAGAACCTCTAGGTAAAGTTTTGGTTAATTCATGCTCATAGACATTAAGGTCACCCACAATACTGGCTGAATTGGAGTTAGAGGGATGACTAATGAAATTTTATTTTTGTATAATTTTGTCATCCTGAACGGCTTCCTCTAGGTCTTAAAAAAAAGGCAAAAAGTTGAGAAATCCTAAAACTGAGCACCTCAATTTACTTGGAATTAAGGGGTCCCCAGGTCCTCAACCTGCCAGCAGGCTCTCTAAAATGTGGATATATTTGCTTCTGATATACTTTCACTATCATCACTCTTGAAGCGACCCTGGGCCTTCCCAGCAAAAGCTCTTCACAGTATCTCTTGGGACTTGATCTCTGTGCAGCAAACAGAGATCTCTTGTCTGGCACTACCCAGTGACAGAAAACCCAGTGGGTTCAACTGAAGTTTCTTGCAGCAACAGAGGAATTCACCAGAATAAATATGTATTCAAGGGTCAATCCTGTGGAATCCTGTTTCTCAGCTCATAAATTAATATTTGTGTGGTAGGTGATGGAGCCTCTGCTCTCAGATGGCAAACATATTACTATTAGTATCATTTTAACAACATGCTCTTTTAAGAGACATTATTTACATACATCCCCTAGTGGAGATTAAAGGGAAAGTGGTGCATATTCCTTTTTAAGAAAGTAAACCATCACTTCTACATTGTACCAAACAGCATTGTAATGTACAAATCAGTTCAAATGTTATTGTATCTTGACCATATTCTTTTCAACTGACTTTGTTTATCGTAGATTTTCCTCTTAGTAACATTTGTTCCTGAGTAGAGAATTTTTAAGTCCTCAGTGAAGGAGCTTAGTCTTTATTTTAAACTCCAGCACTGTCAGGGCCTCTCAGCCTTGCCAGGCTGGGATTTCCACATGTGGCTAGTTCCATGACTGAAGTGCTTCTGAGCATGGCAGTTCAGGCATGTGTGCAAGGTTAAGCTGAAGTCACATGTGGATATCATGTGGTCATCATGTCCTGATGTGAGCTGACCAAGAGCCAGATGATGCCAGAGAGGCATAAAATCAACCCAGGAGGCAAATTAGGAAAGAAAAATTTGTTGGTCTTACAGTGATTTGAAGTTTTCACATCAGCAAATCCTAAAACGTTTGGTTTTAGAATGAATTCTGAACACAAGAGACTTCATTTCCTCAAGCAATAATTCTGCATCCCCTACCACATTTATATTTTAATACATACAGAGAAGTTTTAATTATAGTGTTAAAATGATCGCAATTCGTAGGATTAAGAAAGATCAATAGGTAATGGTTATATTGAAATGGGAGGAAGAAAGGAAAGGAGGAGTGGAATGTGTAATTGGAACCAACACAAAGAAAAAGGGCATCTTTCTTAAATAGGGGTGTAATTTGTTTGTAAATTAAAGTGTTCTTTTCAGAAACCTAGCTTGTCCAAACCCTTGTTATTATTTCAAGTAGTATATTAGTTCGTGTGAATTTAAAAAGACATAAATTTGAAAGAGTCAAAGAATTAATGGGGAAGCTGAGGCCTTATTTGTGAAATCATGCTCAAAGCCCACCTGAACGTACCTAGCTCTTTAAGGCTGAGGGTCAGAAGGTGATATAGGGACAGAGGCAGGAACCTGAGAGAAGATGCAGTAGAGAGAGCACTTGAACAGAGTGGTTTATGATGCTGAGTTTTATTTTTCATACCTTATTACTCTGTGATATTTGTAATTAAGATAGGAAGAGCATTCCAAAGTTTTTGGAGATAACAACAAAAAGAAGATATTCTACAGGGATTCCACATGCAAAATTCCACTTCCAACAGCCAGCAGTTTGTGTTCCTAGAAACGGTCCTTCACTTTGTTTCACACAAAGTTTTGGAAAACAGATCCCTTATTCTGGTCAAGTTAATGTAAATCCTCACACCACCAAAATGCACACTAACTACCCTTTTCTGCACTTGGCAATAACCCATCTTATGCTGCTGAATATTAAAGACATAAAGAATTTCTATATTATCCAAGTGATTTGTTTTGTTCCGTGGGCATATGAGCTAGTGTTAATTTGCAAAGGCTTGTTGCACAACCTCATTTGGATAGCATTTATTAAAAATGCAAGTCTTTTGACTAATGGTAAGATGATAATATTTGGTTCTTCTTCCAAGTAAACAGATTTGTTTCCAGGAATTTGAGTGATGGAAAAATGACCTTTAAACCTAGTTTTCAAGTGGTAGAGACTATTTTGTTGTTAAATGTGTACACAAATATTTTGGAGCATATAAATCTCTAAGGAATTATAGGGAACAAAAAGTGATGAGATAAACAATATGGGTGTCAGATGACATTAACATTTTCTCTTGGAAGTAAATGTTTTACAATCTATGTTTGGAGTAATTCTAATCAATGAATTATGAAAACAATTTCTAGACAAATCCAGATGTTTCTACTTTTCTTTTCAGTTAATAACCCTTGTTGAGGGCCCATTGGTTGCCAGGCCAGGCTCTCTCCTGGGCACTGAATATTCAGTAGTAACAATGCACAGTGCCTGCCTTCAAGGAGGTAACATTCTTGCTGGGAAAAAATAGACAATAAAAAGGCACACAAATTAAATCAAGGGAAAAGATCTTAGGACCTACTGGTCATTATTAAAAAGTCCTAGGTCAGGAAAAAGCTTGGCATTTGAATGGAATGAAGGCTAATATGCTCTCCTCTGGAAGAAACGGAAAAAAAAATACTGTAGGTTTAAGAAATTAGGGTATTTTGGACTCACATAACTAGAAGTGTAAATGTTAGATATTTTTCAGGATTGTTGATCCTGTCATCAGAAACCCAGAGGTTTTTCCTCTTTTCCATCTTCTTCCCCATTGGTCTGTACCCAGGGAGGGTCAGCTTACTTTGTAGGATCAATTCCAGTGGCTACCAAAGCTTGCTCATTCAGGTTCATAGGGCCAGTAAGTGAATATCTGAAAGTCTCAGAAAATGGAAAGGAACTTTCTCAGAAGTTCTGTAAACCTCTCCTCATATATTACCCACATTTCCCAAATGATCAGTCCTGACATAATCATCAGTGAGGGGAATAGAATTAAACAGTCAAATCAGGCCCACCACTGGATATGACTAGTAGGAGGACTTCCTCACGCCATATTCCTGAGATCTAAGCTTTCATTGCAGAAGAAAAGACATGGAAAAAAAATGCAGTTCTTTTTTGAAGGAGGAGGAGGAGATTGGGGAAATCTGTTGGTCAGACAACCTATTAAAAATTGGGTACAGCCACTCTGGCTATGGCATGGTGAAGAAAGAGGTGGTGGAAAGAAAAGAGGCAAGACATCTAGGCAGGGGTTTCATTATGCAGAACCTTATAGGATATTATTGAATTTGCAGTCTTTCCCAGTTGAAGGAAAAGTAAATTTTTGGATTTTAAATGTATGTATGTGGGTTGTATGTGCATGTTCATGTGTGTGTATGAGGAGCGAGAGAGAGAGAGAGAGAGAGAGAGAGAGAGAGAGAAAAGAGAGAGGGAGAAAGAGAGAAAGGTAAGAGACAATTTCTTCTTCAGAACACAATTGTAAAAACTGGAAAATAATCAAAAATAGTAATTTGAATGCTTTGGAAAATGACCAGAGGCAATCAAAAACTTGGGAAGAGTTTACTTACTGAAATATTACTACCATATATCAGGCAAAAAGCAAAAACTTGAGTTTTGTTAAAACTCAGCCTAAATGAGTCAGTTTCAGAGAAGAATCAGTGGATACCTAAGTTAAAATTCTAGAAGCAGTAATATTACAAATAAAACTTCTGAAATCCAAAAATCTGGGTATAAATTCTCCAGCTCCCTGTATGATCAGTAGGTATGCATATTTGCATGAGACCCCAGGGAGTTTGGCAAAAAGCAGGGAGAAAGTAGAGGTGAATTTTCTCTTGAAATGCAGAATTGCTTCTGGTGAGACTGGAGTTTGTGGTGCCTTTGGCTGAGTGCATTCCTCCTCTACATGCAGCTTGGGTGGCACAAAACAGAAGCTATTATGTTGATTTGTCAGAGGGCAGAATTATGGGATAGAAGAGCAACTGGGAATTTACTAAGGGGGCCTAGAAAAAGAAACCACCAAGAGGGTGAGCCTTAAAATCTGAGTATAAACTCAGCTAAATTCCTTGGCAGACTCCTAAACAAAATAGGCATGGGGAAGACCACCAGGGGGCCAGGCTAAAAAAGCAGGGACTAGAAGCCAAGAAAAGTTGGCAGTGATATCAGCCTCTCCACACCACCATGGGGGAGACAAATTTCAGTGTGAGCCCAGACAAGTTAGTGGCTTACTAGAACCCAAATCCAATAAGCCTAAGAAAAAGAAAGGAGGTTTCCAAGTCACTAAAACATACTGTGATGGCCTGAATATGTTCCCTGAACCCTCATTCATATGTTGAAGCCCTAACTCCAATGTGGCTGCATTTTCAGGATTATTTGATGTCGTCAAAAAGAACTCAGAGTTTTAGTCTTCTTTCCACTTTCTCCCCAAATGTGTTTACAATTCATCTTTAGTCTGTACCTCCTGAAGATCAGTTTTTAACTGCACCATGGAGATGTACTAATCCTTATTCTTAAGGAACTAGTTAAATTTAAGTGAAGTCATAAAGGACGGGAGCTGTGCTTTAGGATATTTTTTCTTATAAAGAGATATCAGAGAGTTAATTTTCTCTTTCTCTTTGCACACATGAGTAGGCAGTGTGAGGACACAGTGAGAGGGTGACCCTCTGCAAGCTAAGAAGGGAACCCTTGCCAGACACCAAATCGGCCAGTAACTTCATTTCACTTTTAGCCACCAGAACTCAGAAAATAAGTTTCTATTATTTCAGCCACCCACTCTATGGTATTTTATTATGGCAGTTCACGCAAACTACCTACCATGTCAAGTTTGCAGCCCAAAACTGCTAGCCTTAGGAATAAAATGGCAAAAGGGACATACACAGATTGATAGAAATTGATTGCAAGTGGGTCAGGATATCAAATTAATATAGACGTCAAAGTGGTTTCCTTTCACTGAATGTTCAGTGAAAGGAAAAATAGGATAGGAGGGGAATGTTAATAGAGAAATGTAAACTAAAAAGAACTGAAAGAACCACTTATTTCCAAAGTTAGTTCCAAATAAAATTTCTTTTATTTATTTATTTTTAGTTGTAGATGGACACAACACCTTTATTTTATTTGTTTATTTTTATGTGGTGCTGAGGATCGAACCCAGGGTCTTGCACATGCAAGTGCTCTATTGCTGAGCCACAACCATAGTTCTTCAAATAGAATTTCTAAAATTGAAAATTACAGAAACTGAAAATCAGAGTTTCCTAGATGGATACAATAGCAGATTGGAGATAGCAATAATAATAATAATTATTAATCAGCAAAATTTAAAGATGTTCCATAGAAACTATCCAATACAAAGAGCAGAAGTAAAAATGGATCAAAAATGAACAGTGCTTCCTCAGCGATTACTAGAAAGTTTCATATGGTTCAACACATGTGTAACTGGAGTCGAGAAAGAATAAAAGAAAGAGAAAGTGACAGAGAAAATATTTCTAGAGATTATAGCAGAAAACTTTCAGCATATAGCAATAAACATTAACTTATAGAGAGATACAGCAGGATCAATGAGCCATCTAATTAAAATATAGAGAAAAGCCCATCCACATACATCAAAGTTAAAATGTTATAAATCAAAAATATTGAAATCAATGAGGAAAATAATTTATTTACATACAAGAGATTATGATATAATTATAAGCTGACTTCTCAGAAATAAGAGAGATCAAGAGACATTATCATGACATATTCAAAGCATTAAAAGAAGAAGAACAACAAAAATAACAAAGGTCCATGAAGATTCCTATGTCCAGCCAAACTGTCAAAAATGAAAGAGCTTGCCCAACAATGAAATGAAATTTGAGAGAATTTTTTAATTCAAGAGCAACCATTTAAAAATTTGAAGGAATATATTTAATAAGACAAAAAAATTAAATTGTAAGATACTTGTTTGACACAACAGAAGCTAGGAAGAAGGGACAAGGGAACAAAACACAAATGTGGCAAATAAATGATAAATAAAAAGAAATGGCAGACATGAATCCAACTATATTTATAATTACATTAAAAGTGCATGAACTTTAATATCACTCCATGAAAAAGCAAGACTTACATGTATCTTGTCTAAAAAGATGTATTTTAAATGTGTGTGTTGAAAGTTAGAGGATAGAAAATGAATAACATGCAGACAGTAAGCATTATATAGACTTAACACAAGAATTATTACTAGAGACAAAGGTGGAGATTTCATAATGATTGTTTTAGTCAGCTTTTTTACTGCTGTGACTAAATGACCAGACCAGAACAATTATAGAGGAGAAAGAGTTTATTTGATGGCTCACAGTTTCAGAGGTCTTAGTCCATAGAAGGCCAGCTCCATTCCTCAGGGCTCAAGATAAGGCTGAACATCATGGCGGGAGAGAGTAGCTGAGGGAAGCAGTTCACATCATGGTGATTGGAAACAGACTCCATTAGCCAGAAATAAATATATACCCCAAAGCCACGCCCAATTCCCCATCTCTTCGAGGCATACCCTACCACTTCAGTTACCAGTTAGTCCCTATCAGAGGATTAATTCACTGATTGAGTCAAGACTCTCACATCTAATCATTTCTCCTCTGAAATTTCTTGCACTGTCTCACATGTGAGCTTTTAGGGGGGAAGGGGGGACACCTCATCTGAACCATAAAAATAATAAAAGGATTACAATACATTAGAAAGATATATGTTATGTTTTAGATATGATGTGTCCCCCCAAAGTGGGAATATTCATAAGTGAAATGATTGGCTTAGGAGACCCAACACCTAATCAAGTCTATCCTAATTTGGACTGAAGAGGTGATAACTGTAGGCAGGAGGGACATGGCTGGAGGAAGTGGTTCATTGGGCATGTGCCCGGAAAGTTTATTCTGGTTGTGGCCCCTAGCTCCCCTCACTCTTTTTGGGCCCTGCAATGAGCTAAACAGCTTTCCTCTGCTGGGTCCCTCCCCCATGACGTTATGCCTCACTTTGGGCCCAGAGCAATGGAGTTGGTCATCAATGAACTGAAACCTCTGCAACTATAAATCCCAAATAAACTTTCCCTCCTCTAAATTGTTCTAGTCAGGTATTTTGGTTATAGTGACACAAAAGCTGATGAAAACAATATAACAATTATAAATTCAATAGCAAAATATAACAATTATAAGTATGAATTCAACTAATAACAAATACCAAAGAAAAACTTTGATAAAACTGCCAGAAATAATGAGTAAATTAAGGATTACTTTTGGAAATTATATTCCTTTCAGTAACTGATAGAACAACTTTACAGAAATTCAGTAAAGTTGTAGAAAAGTTAAACAACACTTTCAGGTAATTTGATCTCATTGATATTTACAAAATACTCAAACCAACAACAGAAAAAAAATCTAATTTCTTTTTAGAAGCACATGGAACATTTTGCAAAGGAGACTATACTGTGGACAATAAAAAAAATCCTATTATTACATTTAAAAGGGTTGTAGTCAGAGAAAGTGTGTTCTGTGGCTATAATGGAAATAAATTAGGAATGAATGACAAAGGGGTTAAAGAAAAAAATAAAAGAAAATTTCAAAATGTCTTAAACAGAATAAAATTAGAAATTATGACATAGCAAATTTTGCAGGAAAGTATGTTTAGAAGGAGATTTATAACAGTAAATGCTTCTCTTACCAGAATAAATAAATAAATAAATAAATAAATAGGTAATTATCAAAGATTCTACCTTAAGAGGCCAGAAAAAGAATAGCAAATTAAATCTAATAAAAGTAAAAAAAAATGAGTAAAAATTATTGAAATGTAGAAAAAAATTAGTGAAATAGAGAAACTTAATGAAACCAAAAGCTGATTCTTTTAAAGTTTGAAAAAATTAATAAAATTCTAGCTTGACTGACTACACTAAAATTAGGATATAAAGATTGCCACTATCAAGAATTAAAGATGGGATATCAGTATAAATAGTTTAAAAGATAAGAGATTACTAAAAATAATTTTATGGCAACAAATTTTGAAAATTCATGAAATGAAGAAAATACTTGAGTCCAAAAATGATTCAAAATCAAATCAAACCTAAATAGTCCTATGCAATAAAAGGTGGCTTAATCAAATTTGTAATTTAAAATTTTTTTCTGAGTTTAGTGGTGGAACTCTTGCTTAGTATGTGCAAAGCCCTTGATTCTATCCCCAGCACAACAATAGATACATACATAGTATACACACACACACACGTACATAAAACCTTTTCAACAAGGAATTTGAAGCATATTATATAGTTTCTTTAATGGATTTGATCAAATATTTAGGAAATAAATAATGCCAATTTTATACAAATTCTTCTAGAAAATGGTCACTAAACTGAAGGGTAGAGAATGGATTATAGAGGAGTAGGGGTTGAAGCAGAGATACTAGGTAAATCTAATAAAAGTAATAATAAAATAAATCTAATAAAATAAATCTAATAAAAGGAGCCTGTTAAAGCACTACATAGTAAATTGATAGTGAATTAAATTAACATTGTAGCAGTGGAATTAATGAGTGTGGTTTAATTGAGGTTATATTTTGGAGATAGAGCTGATTTTGACAGTTCTAGGGTATGAGAAGACAAGATGACTTTTAGTCTTTGGCTTAGGCCAATGAATGGAATGAATTGAAAGAGAGCTACGATTTCAATCGAAGAGATGAAATTTATCTAGGGATAAGGGAGAAATGAAGAGTTTTACTTTGTATATGTTAAATTAGAGATACTTCTGAGATAACCAAATGAATTGCCAAGTGGCTAGTTGATAGAGTGGTATTGTCTTCTTTGGAAAGGCCCAAGCTAAAGGTATGGATTTGGGAGGTGTGTTCAGTTAGCTTGGCCTGACCAAACACGCAGCAAGAACAATTTAGATGCGTACAAGTTTACCTTGGCTCATGGTTTCAGAAGTTTAGTCCATGGTCAGTCAATTCCATTTGAAGTGTGGAAGTATGTAGTGGAGGTGTGTGGTGGATGGAAACATCTGGTGGAGGAATTTTGCTCCATCATAGCATCCAGGAGAGAGAGAGAGAGAGAGAGAGAGAGAGAGAAGAGAGAGGGAGGGAGGGAGAGAGGGAGGGGAGAGAGAGAGGGAGAGGAAGAGGGAGAGAGAGGGGAAGGAAGGGGCTGCAGGGCAGATCATCTCTTCCAGGGCATGCCCCCCAGTGACCTACCTTCTCCAGCCACACCCAACTACATAGTCAGTCTATCAAGAGAGAGGGGGAGATGTTGAGAGCCACAGTGGCCCCAGCAAACTTCCAGCTGATTGGCTCACTGTGGCCCCAGCAAACTTCCAGCTGCCAGCTGATTGGCTCCTCTGTGGTGATGCTCATTGGGCTGTTTCCCCGACCTTTCAGACCACGGATCTGCTCATTGGGGGACTCTTCTGGCTCCACCCACATGACCCAGCCAATCAGCCTCAAGAGCGGGAGGAGTGGGGGTTGAGAGGCTTGTAGGAAGCCGGTGGTGGCAGTTGGGCTCTGAGGGAATTCCTGAAGAGCTTGTGTGATGTGGCATGTGTGTTCTAAAAATAAAGTTTGTTTCTGCTTGACAAGTGGCTGGTAAATTGTGCCAAGCCAGACTGAGGCATTAGACTAATTTGGTTAAGGTGCCTATATTCTAATCATTACCTCCTGAATTAGCGCATAACATGGTGTAAACCATAACAGGAGTTATCAGCATATAGACAAATTTTACCAAGAAACTTGATGAGATCATCTAGTCACTGAATATAGTTTGAGGAGAAAAGATTGCTATGGACAGATTTCTAAAGTCCATTAATATTGTAGAAGCATATGTGAATGAGAAGAAAGTAAATGATGTGATTTAATATTTAATATTCTTTTTCTATAACTCTTTCAAAATTCTTTCTAAAAACACTCAAAACTTCATTCTTGATAGCCCTATTCACTCCAGACACCATTTCTTGGTGCAATGACCACTCTGACCCTTTCTTATTTCTCCATGTTAAAATCATCTTCATTTTAAGTCTTATTTATAGACTAGTTGTTTTCTCTTTAGAATTCCTTTTCTCTCAGGAGAGTTCCTTCATTTCAGTTTATATTTTCCAAACTCAGAGGGGCCTCCCTCTCCTCCCTGGCTTCCCCCTCAGTCAAACTCTCCTCTTGTATAATTTAATTTTCTCCAAAACCATTTCACAACTTAAGGTTATTTTGATCATTAATTTCCATTTCATTTGCTCTTTTAAAAATATTGGTGTGTTCCACAATTTGACTTCAACTATCTTTTATTGGTTCCATTGTATTTCTTCTCAGTCTGGAATAAATTCAATAAAGTCAGGATCCTGCCTTGTGCATTTCTGTACAACAGACTTTTAGAACAGTGTTTATCTGACACATTTTAGGTGGTCAGCAAATGTTTTCTGGAGAAACAAATGAATATTTTGAGGCCTTATTTACTTCAAATCTTAGTTACCTCAAATGGCTAACTCAAGTCTTTAACATTCTATAAAGTTAAGGGCAGATCATCTCTTCCAGGTAGGCCCTCACCTACCTTATTTATAATTCTTTTTTTACAGAAGATTATTTCTTTTTCCTTCTCCATTGCTAAATTCTCCCAGTATTTCCTTTCCTTGATTCATTCTTTTAAAAAAATTAATTACATTTATTTTTAACTGGTTCATAAAATCATAAATTATATATTTATTCCACCAGTTTAGAATCTCTTTGAATTATATCCTCTTTGTTTTCATTTACTTCCACTATTTTCTCAGCCTACAAATGCATTCAAAACAAAAATTTCCCTTATCCCTGCCATTTCCTCAAGCTAACATACTTTCCTTCATTCCTTTTGTGACTAAACTTATTGAAAAAGCCTCAACATTTGACCTTCATGTAAAGCTTGAACATTGGTTCTGGTGAACACCAAGCCTTTTATTCTAAGGTTACCAGTAATCCCTAGTTATTAAATCCAGTGACTTGTCTAAATTTTTATCCTCCTTAACCACTCTGCAGCAGTTAATACTGTTGTTTATCTTTTTATAAACATTTTTGGACTTTGGCTTGGATGGTACAGTGTTCTGATATTTCATCCACTTCTCTGTTTTCTGGACTTTCAATCTCATTTCTGGTTCCAGTGTCCTCTTTTCACTTGCACACAGAAGGTGATACTTTGAAATACTTTTCTCCACCCTTTTTTTCAAAGGCAACTTTGTGTAGTATCATGGTTTTAATAATGTGCTGGTGATTTATACACTTGTATCTTGACTTTTATGCAGAGTTCCAGATCTTTACTTTCACTGGTTTTTGGATACCTCAACCTGGAGTTCTTGCCATAACCTCAAAGTCAATACTTCTGAAATGAAATCCATCATTATTCTTCTCAAACATCTGCTTCTCACTACTTATTGGTGTCCCTCTACCTAGATTTGAAAACTTTGGTATTTCCTTTAATCTCTACCTTTCCTTCTTCTTCCTATTAAATTATTTGCTAAGTCCTATTTATTCTGACTGTTTTATGTCTATAATACCTTTCTGCTTCTCTATATTCCTATTGCTACTACTTTGTTCAGGCACATTTGAATGGTTAAGTGTGTATCCAACTGCTCCTGTCAAATTGTAGTGTTCCTTCTATTCCTCCACGTTTAAATCCTGTTGCTGGATTAACTTTCCTAAAGAATAGTTTTAATAATGTTGCAGACATCACTACTAGCAGTAAAAATAGCAAAATTGTATTAAGTGCTTACTTCATGCCATGTGTTCTTTTAAGTCCTTTACAATTAACCCTCATGTAAATCCTATAACATACTCTCAACTCCATTTTGTGGAAGAGGATACTGAAGCACAGAAAGAATCATGTTAAAGTTGGTATTTAATGATTTTAATCAACATGCTATGTGCTTCCTTACCATAAAACCTGAAAAGACTTCTCATTGCCTAGACAGTGACTATCTGTGAATTTGATTCAATTCACCCTTTTATAATTGAAAATATTTCAGCTTCCCCCTAAGAAATAGTGTCACTACTCTAACATATTTTATGTGCTGAAGATATATTCCTTTCAATTTTTCACAGATCCATAAAATGTAGACATTAAATAAAAATATCATTATGTGACTTAAAATCATATTGTATATATTTCATAATATGCCTGTCTAAAACAAATGTAAAATTGTTATGCTGTTGTGCAAATTTCTTCTCATTCAGATTTATTAATGATGCAATTTCAACTTAACTGTCTAGCTATTTCCCTACTCTTATTCTTTATTGTCCAATAATCAGTAAAAGCAAATAAATGAATACATTATAAATGAATAAATGAAGACTTTTGTCCTTCTATATGCTTTGTTCATGGTATTTTCTTACCATCAGTACCGTACTATCTTAACTTTTGACTATGTCAATATTTTATCCAATTTCTCCACTCATGAAGATTAAACTCATTAGTATTTATATGGCTCGATAGATTTATGTATTTGAAGTCACTCCTTTGCAATGACACTCTCTATAACGAAGAGAGTGTATTATCCAATACAATGACTGATACAACTACATGTGGATATTGAGTAGTTGAAATGTTAATTCAACATTAACTGTATAGAGGAGTATTGAAGAAGTTAATTTTTTGTTTAATTTGATTTTAGTCAATTTCAACTTCAGTAGGCACATATGGCTAGAAGCTGCTGTACTGGATAATGCAATTCTAAACTATCAATTCAATAATCGTACATTGCTGATGCTGAATGATCAATATATATTTTAAAATTTATATTACAGTAGAATATACCTATCTTGTTTTTCTTATTTTTTTTATACTTTCCTGGAGGGACGTATTTACATTTCATAATTTTTGTGTGTATCTTAATGTCTCCAGTACATTTTTTTGTGTTTAAAAATATGCAATAAATATTTGTTATGTGACTGAATGATGAAAACCATCTACTAAACTTTATTTAACAGTGTTAGTTTTAGTGTTATAAACTTCCTCCAGTATGCTATGTTTTCACTGTAATAAAGGTAAAGTAAAATATAATTTAAAAATGCATCCATCTTTGAAATTGACTTTAAGGAAAGTGCTTTTTCCTTAAAGGAAAGTGCTTTTATTCAATCATTTCATCTATTTTTGTCTGTAATTGCTAAAAATGAGAAAGAAACATCTTTTCTGGTAAGAGTGTCCATTCCACAGTCAACCTGACCACAAAGCCTGTGCTATACTCTAGCTCAGTCAACAAACCCTGAATATTAGCCTAGATTCACTATGGTTCTAAACAGTATTATGTACATGGAAAACATTGCATGTGGTTTGACCCTTGTAGTAGTTTTCTTTTTCCAATGTAACTCCTTGTTCCTCCCTCTGCTGGTTTCTGAATAAACGCCTTGTCAAAAAAAAAAAAAAAAAAAAGAATTAGATTTTGACAGCTTTTTCATATGGTTAATTGAGGTGATAGATACACTTGACATTTATCTAAGTGCAGAATAGAAGATTAAGGCACATTTTCTATATGCACACTCTCTTTTAGGAGAGGTCACTTTCTGAGGTCCTTTTAATATGCCTGTGCAATTAATAGTAGTGATAATTCTGTTTCATTTCATAACATCTTTTAAGTTCTTTCAAATTGACAGATAAACTATTTTCCTTTCTTAGGACTTGAATTATTTCAGTCTTCTTTAAGTCTACTCTCTAGGTCTTCCCCTTCAGTCCTGTAAATTAATACTGCTTAAATAATACAAACGATAGTGTGCAAATCAACTTAGTTCAAAGAAAATAGGGGAAAGGGCTATATTTGAGACTAGCCTAAGTTTTGTCTCTAAATTTGTGACAGCATTCTTTGACAGTTAAGCCAAGAGTTTTGACATTTGAATTGCATGTGAATGTATTAAAGCACTTACTGGTGCTTAGTGTTGCTTTGTAATGCAGACTATCAATTTTCATTTTCCAAGGAGATTTGTTGTATTTTTAGCATGCAACAGTTACATCCTTACTATTAATTGTACAGGTGTTTGCAATATAAGAACCAAAATAACCTAGCAAAAATACATTAGACTATGTCAATAAATATAGTGGCTCATAAAAAAGATGTGATTGCAAGGACACAACAGTTTCTTAAACATCACATTTGTTTTTTATACTATTTGTTAATATTGTTAAGGTCCATAGAATTTTAGGAACTATTTTATTAAATAGTACTATTTAAAAACTAGGTATACAACATTTATAGGAAAAACAGCTGTTTCTAAACAGTACTACTTAGAAATTAAGGCAATAGATCTATATTATTGTTGATTAGAAATGCCCCATCTAAAAGGAAATAAGGTAGATTATTACATTTAAAATATGTTTTATAATTAGGAAAGGAACATAATAAGTATAAAAAGAGAAGATGAAGGGATTGTGTCAGGAAAAGAAAATGGTTTAGCCCACACTATCACATGACAAAGATTTCAGGAAGCAAATAATTCACAGATTTGTTTTTATTCCTTTGTCATGTTGAACTATTAGGAAGTGGTATTTTCCTGCCTTTGTTTAATTTGTTTCTGCAAGGGAGGAGAAGGGCATTGGGTAAGACCTGAAGATGAAGGTACAGAGGTCATTAATTGTAGACTTAATGATGTTCTGAGTAACTCTACTTGTGATTGAAGTTGCTGTGGCCTTTGTGGTTCATATTCAGGAAGATGATATCAATCTTAATTTTTTTAACTAGTGGGTTCCGTTACTGACTTTGTTCATTTGTTTGTATTAGAGTAAGCCATTTGAAGAGAGTACTAGATTAGACATAAAACCAGTTTTAATGTCACATTTCCTATTTACTAAGTTTGACACTGCTTGCCCCCAACAACTTAGATTGTAAGCTAACGTCTTCATTTTCTCCCTCCTTTCTCTTTTCTCCTCAGTTTTCTTCATTTTTGTAGGACATGAAAAATGGGGCTCTTAGTTCTCTTCTGGGCCTTTCCTTCCATTATCAGACTCAATAGCATCAATTTTCATTTCTTGAAATAGAAAATGTAAGAGTTTATATTATCATAGAGATAATACAGACTTTGGAATTTGGCAAACATAATTTCTAAAATTCATCGTTCACTATTTATGAAATCTTAGGCAATCTTTTCTTTCTGGGGTTGGACTTTTTATAAGTGGAATGATGATTGTGTACATTTCATAATGTTGTGAGTATGAAAGGTGGTGGTGGTGTGTGTGTGTGTGTGTGTGTGTGTGTCCACATAACCAAATAAAACCCAGCACGATGTTTGCTGCACAGTGGAGGCTTTGTTATTTTTAGCACCCTGACCAGATGGATACTCAGGTAATCACTTTACTGTTCACTCAGCATATGGCCTAAGTGGCATTTCTTGTGTTTGATTAGTCATAAGCTAGTTTCTGGGAGTTGTGCATAATTTTGAACAGCCCATAGAAACCTGTTTCTTCTTACTCAACAGATAAAATTAGGACCCTTCAGACATAGGAACAAAATAAAGAAAACAATAACTTTTCCCCAGTACCATTTATGTGATAGCTCATTCATTTTGCCCAGAAATATTTATCAGAATGACTCCTTTGTGTCAGGCTCTTCTCTGAACTGGGGATACCATGGTGAATAAGATGAATGAGGATACTACTTCAATAAAAATCCATTCCCAGTAGCCTAAGATGGACCACAAACCAAGAAACAATTACATAAACCAAGACATAGATTATGAAAAATGCTAAAAAGAGAGCAGTATATTAAACTAGAGTAGCTGGAAGTAGAAAAGGGCCATTTTTGATTGGGTGGTCAGGGAGTTTCCTTCTTTTTTTTTCCTTCTCTTTTCTTTCCTCCTTCCCTCCTCCTTTTCCTCTCATTCTTTTTTTCATTTCTCTCTTTCACTGAAACCTGAATTCATTCTATTTATTTATTTATTTATTTAATTCATTTTGAACCTAGCCATGTGGAGAGCCAGGGAAGGATACGTGCAAACCTTAGTAGTAGAAAGTGAAAAAGGCTCTGATACTGGAAATAACTTATGAAGATGGAGGAGAGTTGGAAAGCCAGCGTGGCTGTACAGAAGTGTGATAAGTAATGGAAGGGTACAATGATATTACAGGATGAAAATAATCTGACAGGAGCAAACGCCACCCATTCCCAAGGAACAATAGTAAGTAACTTCTGGAACCATTTCATTGTATGGAGATGGCATGACTCTACTTACATTTTTGTGGCTATAGAAAATGTCCATAGTGAGATAAGAACTGAAGTAGGGAGAACTGAGAGACTTACCATTGTTCAAATTAGAATGCTGCTGGGCTGAACTAGGATGGAGACAACAGAAATTAAGAGGGGTGGACAGATTGAAATATATTTAGGAGGTAGAACTTGATACAGTGATTGGATGGAGTGAGTGAGGGGAATAGAGGAATAAAACCTCACTCATAAGGAAAGAAGCAGATGGTGTATGAATTTCTTAGATTAGAAAGAGTGAGAAGTGTTATTGGGGGAAGAGAGGTCAACAGTTCCTTTTGAAATGAAGTAAATAGGAGGAGCCTTGCTGAAGTCACCCAAGTTGGAGATATAAAATGGAGAGTTATAGGAATCTGGAACTGAAGAAAAGGTGCTAGATGGAGATTCATATTTGGAAATAGCATGAAGATATTTAATACTATAAAACACCTTGGGAGAGAGTGTAATATAAAGAGAAATAGTGACTTACAGCACTATCCTGATGGAATCCAATAATTAATTTAATGCTGGTCCCAGGAGAAATAGCTGGCAAAAGAGACAGAAAAAGAGGGACTGGTGAGACAGGAGGAAAACCAGGAGTGTGTATGACAAGACAAGAGAGGAGAGAGTTCCAAGAAGGAGAGCTGGAAATATCTGTAATGTTTCCCAGTCATCATGTGAGAATGGATCAGAGAGATTCAACTGGAGAAAAATTCATCAAGTTGGGCACCTGTAAACCAGACGGAAAAAGTTGAAGAGTAATTGAAATAAAAAGAAATGGATATAACTGTAGTAAACAACATTTAAATTTTTTTTTATTCTCTTGTAATAAATGATCTGAAAAATTCTTTTTTATGAAGATGGATGCCACTAGGACATATTTGTATGCTGACTGGGAAAATTTTTGCAAAGAAGGAGAAATTGGCAAAGCAGCAAGAGGAATTCAACTGATTCTGCAAAACCCTTGAGAGGATGAGAGCAGGAAACTGAAGGTCAAGGTGACTTGGCTGTAGATAATCATGGAACACTTACTCCATTCTAACAGGAGAAACACAAGACATGGGAAAATGGCATATACAGTGATTTTTGTAGATTTTAAGGAAGGAGAATGAAGGAGTTATCTTCCATGGCTTCTATTTTTCAATCCAGTATGAAATTGTTTGTTAAATATGAAGGAGGAGGAAGATACATGCTTTTGTTGGAGGATACTGAAAAAGTGTGAAAAAACCTGGAGAAGGGAAAGAAGATTTACTATGAAGATATGAAACTGAGAGTAATATGAAAAACTCTATTTGAGGTTGAAAATTGTGAATTTAAAATAAAGTATGGTTTTCCATTTATGAAATATTTTTGCACCAATATCAAGCTTATTATATAAAAATAACAAGAGAGCAGGTCATTTGGTGAAGTCAGGTTGGAGGTTTGGCCAGCCAAGTAGGACAAAGAGAAAACCAAGAACTGAGGGCCATTCCCAGGGTGTGATTATAAGAAACAAACATGTTTCCTAAAGTGGAGAAGGAAGGAAAGATAGGAATATGCAAAATGAGGGAGAATGGAACAAGGAATCAAGACAATTAGAAGGGGCTAATTGTGTAGAGGTTCGATGTTACACTGGCAGATACAATTGGTAGTGAAATGGAAGAAAAGTACAGGGTGGTCAGTGAATGGAATGCTAAAATAGAGATTTTTTATATAGCAGAGTTGTTGATGAGAACAAAGCCCAGGGGTTGTGACCACATGAGTAAATGACTGAGATGGGGGAAAAGAAAAAAGTAATCAAAATTGAAGAAGTCAAGGAACTTTAAGATGAATTGTCAGGAAGGTGTCTACAAGGATAATGGTGCCATGAATAAAAAGACTAGCCCTGAGGTAGATGGGAAACCAGGGTTGGAAATGCAATGCAATAGAATCTAAAATCTGCAGGCAATGAACAGTGGGTGGAAAGTCTCGAGGAGATGACAGTGGGTAAGAAACCTGGAGACTCCATTCTCAACCTCGTCTTTTTATAAGCCTCTGTTTTATTTTTCAGCTTTGCAATGACTGCCATCCTTTAAATATAATTGACTGCAAACACATGCATTTGTTTCCCACTGGAGAGACTAGATGTAACTCCCATGGTTCCCACTATTTTTTAAACCAAAATTTTCATCAAAGCACCTCACAATTTTGTGCATAGCATATCTTTGTCACAGTATTCAGTAAGATGATGTTGATATGTGATTTTTTTATTTCTCGTCCTTTTCCCCATCTAGAACTGCCTTGAGATAATCTATAAATATCATGAACCTACTTTCTCAGAGTGTTGCAACAAATTTGTTTTCTTAATTAACTCTTTTCTACTTCTTTGTACATATTATTCACTTTTTTTTTCTAATTGCAATTCTATTATGAGCCTTCTTTCTTTGTCATTCCAATTTTATGTTCTAAAAGTTCCCCTTGCTTATTTACTGATAGCTTTATATATATATATATATATATATATATATATATATATATATATGTATATATTTGTTAATTGACCTTTATTTTATTCATTGTTTATATGTGATGCTGAGAATCAAACCCAGGGCCTCACATGTGATAGGCAAGCACTCTATTACAGAGCTACAATCCCAGCCCTACTGATAGCTTTTTTCCCATATTGAATTATACATACACAAACACACTCATACGCACACTATTAGTGTATTGTATGAAAAAGTGGTCTGTTTAATATCTATATTTTTAAAAATGTTAACTCTTCAAGTCATTTTTGGTGGTAAGCCAATTATGTTAATTAGAGTATATTGAGCAAAGTACATATTTCCATTCTCTGCACATATATTATTCAATTTGATCAAGCTTCAATATATAAAAGCTTTTTGCAAAATGTAGTGTCAAAATGTTACAGTCTTTGGTCAGAATCTTGGCAGATTAAGTCAATTAAAAAGGTCAAAATGATGGTCCTTTATTTTACAGGAAGTGCAAATGTACAGAATCTATTATCTAATTAAATGCAAGCCTGTAATTCAGTGTTAGGATAGAGACTGTAAATGCTCGTACGTCAGGAAGTGGAGAAAGTTGGCTTTATTAACTCTAATCAGACAGGCAATGGCTGTCTAGCTCATTGCCACCTTTATTTATTCCCCTTTGCTGTTCTGACAAACCTTCATGTCCCTTGTAGAAACAAACATTTCTATTTAACCAAGCTATCTGCATCAATAATTTTTGGTTAGTTAAACGTCTGCTAAAGTTGTCTGGTTAGCTGAAATAGGTTTCCAAACAGAATATACTCTCTTTGTAAGATTATTTCCTCTCTCTGAACAGTTTGACACCAAATAATAATACTAATTGATCCATTCAGTTAAGAAATGTTCATTAACTACTGTCTCCTTCAGACTGTTCTAGAAGACGAGGCTATAGCAGTGGCCCAAACTGACAAAGAAAGAAAGAAAAAGAAAAAAGATAAAAAACACCAAAAATTTAAAATCACCCAAACATCCCCACCCTTATCAGCATGCATTTATAGGTGATAGAAAATGAAATAAATAAATTACATGGATATCCTAGATGATAATTAGTGTTCAATAGGAAAACAACTATAAAGTACCAAATGGGGATATCAAGAATACCAGAGTAAAAGCACAATTTAAATCAGCGGATTTGAAGCACTGAGTAGATAACATCTGATCAAAAATTAGGTTGATATTTTCCAGGAGGAAGCTTGTTCAGGAAGAGCCAGCAGCAGGTGAAAGGCCTAAGGCTGGAACTTGTGTGGGAACTTGTTAGAAAGCCAACCTGGCTGAAGCAGAGTGAGGCAGGAGAAGAGAAGTCAGAGACCTCATGGTGCCAGGTCCTGGAGGGATTTACAAGTTGTCATGAGGATTTTGACTTTTCTTGCAATTAATATTAAAAATTGGTGAGCAGATGAATAAGATGATCTCACATATGTTTTAAAAAGAGTTTTCCAATCTGTGGATGCATGCTGGGAAGGTAAGGGCAGAGGCAGGGACAGCAGATATCATAGACTTAAATACCCAGGTGGGGGATCATTCTGGTTTATGCTAGGGAGTGAGTCAGGAGCAAAGACAGTGAAGTAAGATGGTTTCTCGGTGTATTTTAAAGATAGAGTTATCAGTTGCTAAGTATTACAAAAGTACACATTGGAGAATATGGCAGTGGAAGCAGAGAGGCTGTAACTCTGTACTTTATTGTTGTTTAAAAATTAGGAAGAATTTTCTTCCCCTAAACTGCAGAAGCATTCTGTCTATTAGATAGAAATCATGTTAGCGTATTTACTTTCTTATTAGAAAATCACCAGAATAAATTGTGATCAAGTCCTCCCACAAAGTTCTAGGAAAAAGATATGGCAATGGTTTGTCTGAATGAGAGAATAGTCTTTCTAAAGATGAATAGGGTCGAGAAGGAAGATGGCGGCGAGGGGAATGCATTGCCCCCGTGTGCTGCTTCACTGTGTGGGAGTATGACAAGTCAGGACGGCTAAAGGATATCTTGTTAGGAATTTCCAGCAATAGTGGGGTGCTCCTGAACCTGGAGGAAGGATTTCCATCACACGAGGATCGGCTATGGGGACTCAAACACGAGAGGTTTGTCGCACGGAGGGTAACACGGCTTATTCAGCAAATCGCCCCGCGGCTAGAGTCTGCAGCGCGCTGGGATAGAGACGCAGGGTTACAGCGCTGCAGTTTCTGCCAGCCGCGCAAGCACCATACTCAGGGCTGAATTCTGGGTTCGAGACGGGGGAAGGAAGCGGTCCATCTCGGTTCTCCACACCGGTCAGACCACAGAGGAGGCCAGCAGCCACCATGTTGGTAAACTGACGTCACCTTCCCTGTTTTCAACTGACCGCAGCTCATTCAGCCATAGATCAGGTAATTTCAGGCTGCAATTCGCCTGCGGCTTGCAGACAGATTGCTAGGGTTCAGCGCCTGGGTGCTTCTTAGAACCTGATCTTATCGGAGAGAACACCGAGCGCGGGGCGGCCGAGTTCCGGCTCC
>NW_025999968.1:25903433-25962348 GCF_001458135.2 Marmota marmota marmota | reverse complement strand
AGAGGAGAGAGGTGGTGTGGAGTGTGTGTGTGGTTGGGGACGGGGGGAGGGTGTAGGATGGGAAAGGCAGTGGAGCACAACAGACACTAGTATGGCAATTTGTAAATCAATGGATGTGTAACTGATGTGATTCTGCAATCTGTGTATGGGGTGAAGGTGGGAGTTCATAACCCACTTGAATCAAAGTGTCGAATATGATATGTCAAGAAATTTGTAATGTTTTGAACAACCCACAATAAAAAATTAAAAAATAAAAAAAAATAAAGATGAATAGGACTTTAAACCTCTCCATCCTGTGCCATAAATATAAGAATCATCAAAAGATAATTTTTTTGGTGGGGGAGGGGCGGTACTGTGTGCATATGAAGGTAGAATGATAAATTTGAATAAGTTCAAAATTATAAGAGATTTGATGTTCTTGATTGGAACTAAATGAGACTGGCAAACAGGGATGAAGAAAAAAGGACTGTCTTGCAGAAAATTGATACCATATGTAGTATTTTTGGATCAATGTAAAGATTAAACACCAGAACATAAGAATTTGAAGGTTTAAATTTTTGTCCTTTTCCAGGATGTGGTTAGTGTTGAAACACTCTCCAGCTTAGTGACACTGACGAGACACTTTGGAGAAAATGATAACAAGCATAGGGTAAAAAAAAAGAACGAAAGAAAGAGGTAGCAGGTGTGTTGGTTCACAGCTGTAATCCCAGCGGCTCAGGAGGCTGATACAGGAAGATAGCATGGTAGCAGAATACAACAGTTACTAATAGGGCATTATGTAAAAATGTGGATGTGTAACCGATGTGATTCTGCAATCTGTATTTGGGGTAAAATTGGGAGTTCATAACCAACTTGAATCTAATGTATGAAATATGATATGTCAAGAGCTTTATAATGTTTTGAACAACCAATAAAAAAAAATTAAAAAAAAAAAACTTATTGTAGAAAACAAAAAAAACAAAAAAATAAAATAAAGCCAGCCTCAGTATCCTCGAAGCACCAAGCAACTCAATGAGACCCTGTCTCTAAATAAAATACAAAATAGGGCTGGCTGGGGTGAGGTTTAGTGATCGAGTGCCCTGAGTTCAATCGCCAGTACAAACAACAACAACAACAAAAGAGATGGTCATGGAGCATTGTGATATTTCATTAAGCTGCTAACCAAATGTCACATCCAATGAAGTCTTCTCAAAGGGATGTTACAGTTCCAAATATTTGACAAAACAAAATTATAGCAAAAGAATTGGCAAAATGAAGCGTTTTTAGTATCACTTTAATTCTCTCATAAATGTTGCATGCTTTGGAGGTACATGAGTTCTGTTAGGACAGGAGGATTCTATTTATTTAGTGAGATATTAACTAATAAGTTCTTGAGCAGCCTGAAATAATTAATGAAGCAATATATATGTCTGGTTTATTGCCATGATCATTTTAAGATTTAGGAAAATCTAGGTTTTTTTTTTTCATTATGTCTTTGATAGGTATGCATATGATAGTGTACTCAGGAAATCTAATTATGAATACACTAATAATAGCATTAATAATATCATTTTGTTATTTTATAGCTCCTTCCTAAAATGTAAAAATTAAAAAAAAATCAGTCAGTGCTTATTTAAGATGAAATATTACATAATGATTAGGAAGTTAGTTCCTGTAATCAAACTGCCTTGTTCTAATTCCTAGCTATCATCTTCAAGCTATATAATTGGAGCAAATTACTTAATTTTTGTATGTTGTTTTCAGATAGGCAAAATGAGGGCATACTTTATAGGCATGTTCCAAGGACTCAGTGAATTTTTCTCTCTTTCTCTATGTGAGTCTTATAAATATAAACATAGAAATAAAGATATGCAGATACACTACACTGATACTGTCTAAGGCTTAATAAGAACTAAAAAGTTAGCTTTTACCGTTATTAATTTTAGGTTTCTTGGATTATACTGTTCACTCATTTATATATACAATAAAAAATATTAAAAACCTGTTATGAGGGCTGGGGTTGTAGCTCAGTGGCAGAGCGCTTGCCTAGCACACTGAGTTTGATCCTCAGCACCACATAAAAATAAAAACCAAAACCAAAACAAAACAAAAACCTGCTATGCACCACAGGATGCGTGTGCTAGGTACTAGGCACATAGCTGTCACCTAAATTACCATAATACTTGTATTCAGAGATAGATACAGAGCATAAAATATTTACCTTATTAAAGAAAATAACCTAAACAATGAAAACAGGATACAAAATATCCATATAATAAGTCAAGTCTAAGCTAGAATTCTGTTTTTCTTCTGCTACTGCTCTTAAAATAATACATATGATATGAATGCACAATTATTCGGGCAATAGCCAGATAAAGAAGGGGAAAAAAAGTGTTCTAGGCCAAGAGGCCAGCTGAGGTCAACCAGAGATAAAAAAGAATGATTATTAATTTGACAAACTAGTAATACCATTGTTATTGGAATAGAAGCAGTGAAGAAAGACTAGACTGCTGGTGGGGTTGTAGCAACAGGAAAGGGTGAGATTGTGTACAGTCTGGTTAAGCCAGTAGAGAGATCTGTAACCTTAGCCATAGTGCCACGGGAAGTAGTTACAATGATATAGCAAGAATAACATGATCATTACTCATTTCAAAAGGATTATTCTGGAATTAGATACTGAGGGTGAGGGAAAGCAGCTGAGAATGTCTGCAGTGGGAATAGTGATGAAGATGTTGTAGAAATTCATTCAACAGACAGTGGTGGCTTGATAATGGTTTTAATGAAGGAAAATAGGTGAAACAACAACAAAAACTAATGAATTTTAGAATACAGAATCTGAATTTGTAGTGAATTGGATGAGAGAAGAAATGACAAAGTGAGAATAGAATGGCCAAAAGCAAACCCCAAACTTCTGAATGAATCACCTGAGAAAATTGGGGTATTATTTATAATAATAGGAAATACAAAAAAAGAAGCATGTAGTACAGGGCAGACTGGATCATAGAAAATAATACATACTTTTTCACACTGTGATTTGTGAATGTTATTATCAAGTGGTTCACAACTCAGGAGAAAATTCTGGACTGAAGATAGCTAAAATTGTTGTCATAAACTCCCAAGTAGGAATTAAAGCCCCATGGAAGGAACTTGATATCCTAGGAATAGAGTGTAAGGGGAGAAGAAAAGGGGGCTTTGGAGAAGTTTCAAGGAACTCATTGACAGAAAAGGTGGAACAAGCAAAGAAAATAAAAAAAGAATAGCCAGAGAAATCATAGAAAGCCAGAAGGACATGTGGCATGAACATTCAGGAAAGCAAGAGTTCCAGAAAGGAGGAAGTAGGCAATAGTTTTTGTTATTCATAAAGTTAACTAAGGTTAGAACAGACATTTCAATTACATTTTGGAGCATGAAAGATATTGGTAACTTTCATGAATATGGTTTCAGTGGGTTTATAAAAGTTGAATCCATATTGAAATAATTTGGAAACAAAATCTAATGAATAATTAGAGAAAAGAACAGTCAGCACATTGATGAGTTTAGATGGAGAAGAACAGGAGGGGGTTAGCAGGCTGATTAGGTCAAGCAAATACTCTTTTTTCCTTATTTTATTGTTTTAAGATGGAGCCATAAGGACATTCTTAAAAAATGTGGGAAGAATGTTAACACAAAATCCAGTTGTGTTACAGTTGAGAGGTAGCTAATTAGTAGGAGGAAGTTTCACAGAAAGGAGAAAAAGTGGAATATAAAGGATAAGTGGGAAAATTTACCTTGGGAGGATTTAAAGACATTTTTCCTTGGTATCAGGAGAAAGAGGGAAAGGATAAGTATGGGTATATATGAAATTGTATCATTGGTAATGAAAATTGTGGAAAACCTGTCACATATTTGCAGAGGACATAAGGGAAAGTATAAGACATTAGGTTTAAATAGATTAGGGAAAGTGTGATAAAGTGTTTAGAGGGAATAGGGAAGAAAGCAGTTTAGGTTAACTTATTGAGTCATGAAAAGTTTTGAAAGTCAATCTGAAATTTTAAATTTTTTTGAAAAAGCCTTTATAATAGTTAAATATTCCTCCATTTAAACATGGAAAAAATGAGTAGACCAAGAGTTGGAGATTTGGCATGTTTGTATAAGAAAATAAATTTTGGGACTGGAAAAAGTAGTAAATACAATACTTTATTGAATCAAAATAAATGGAAGCCCTAAAATACAGATGAAACTTATATAAATAACAAAGTATAGACAAGATGGGTATATAAATAGCAAAGTATACACAAGACAGATAGATCTAGATATAAGTAGGTAGATACCTAGATACCTAGAAAAGGCAATGAGTTCAGTGGTCTCAACTGTATTTATTTTAAATTAATTGCTATTTTAATTACATAATTTATGGAGTACAATGTGACAATTCAATACATATATATATAGGGAATTATGATCAAATCAAAGTAGCAAAGGACTCAATGATATTTTAAAAACAAGTGTAATTGTAGAGGCTTAATGACTTATCTAGAATTTTAGGAAATTGTGGTGAAATCTCTGAAGCAGTTTAATGTGAGTGCCTGGTTCCTTTTGAGGTTTCAGAGTATATGTTTGAAATGACATGGAGGAAAATTCCATTGAAGATGTAGAATCCGAGATGTAAAATTTAAAATGTTAGATTATAAAGAAAATAAGATTTGGCAAGAGGAGAACAATGTTATCTGGGTGCCAAGATTATTAGTGGACAAGGGAAAATGACCCAGAGATTGGTACTGTACAGAGGTTTAGGAGGATTGATGAACTGGAATGCCATCAGTCACAAATGAGCAGGTGTAATGGCTGAAAGCAGTGTTAGGGAACAAGGACAACATGGTCCCAATTCTATAATTATATGAAGTGCATGGGACAATGTGTGGCCTTTACTTGAGAGAAAGGACTGGGCTATGGAATCCACAGAAGAGACCAAGTTTACATTTAAAGTTAAGAGAGGTCGAGAGCACTCAGTGAAACATTTAACAACATAGAAGAGATTGTTGGACCAAGCCTGAAGTTTTGGATGAGGTGGTGGCTGTAATATTTTTTAGTGGGGAAGAAGTGTAAAGTATTATTAAGCAAAGAGTTTCCAAGCATAGAGAACATGGTGAGGGCTTACTTTTAGCATTAACCAAAGAAAATAAGGAGATTACTGTAAATCATTTCAATTTCCTGAAGAAGGCAAGACTCTCAGTTCCTCACTTTGAGAGGAGATATGGTATCAATTATGTAGGCTAAGCATTTCTTTTTTTTTTTGTAACATTTTTTTCCATGTTATTTTAAAAATTAGTTTTTCTCATTCATTCAATTTTAATGAGATATAATGTACATGTAAAAACTTTGGGGCTGGGGTTGTGCCTCAGCAGTAGAGTGCTCACCTAGCACGTGCGAGGTCCTGGGTTCATCCTCAGTACCACAAAAAATAAATAAACAAAAATAAAGGAATTGTATCCAACTACAACTAAAAAATAAATATATTTTTTAAAAAACTTTGCTTGTTTTAATATAGTTTGATGAATTTTGACAAATGTAGCCATCCATGTGATTACCATCATAATCAAGTTATTGAACATGTCTATTACTCAGAAAACTTCCTTTGTTACCCTTTATGGTCAATGACTAGGACACATTATATTTCTAGTCAGGTACTGATCCATTTTTTTTGTTGTTGTTCTTTTATTTAAATTATAGGTTATTTTTTCCTTTTTGTCTGGAATACTAGAATCTGTCCACTTTGTTTTGTTTTTTGCTTAGCGTAGAATTTTTAAGATTTCTCCACACTTTTCCATGCATTAGTTCATTCTTTGATGAGTTAGTAGTATTCTATTGTAGTATTCTATTGTATGGCCATGCCAAAAATATTTTATTGACTAGTTTAATGCAAACTTGGGTTGTGTTCAATTTAGGGCTATCATGAATAAAGGTGTGTTAAATGTTCGAGTTTAAGTCCTTACATAGATATTTCTTGAGTGTTGCTAGAGCATAGAAGGGTAATTAAACATTTATCTTTAAAAGAGCTGCCAATCTGCTTTTCAAAATAGGTGCATCATTTTTCATTGCTACCATAAATTCATGCAAGTTTTATTTTACTGATATCATCACCAATATTTGATGGTCTTAAATTTTAGCTATATTAATGTATGGTGATATCTTATAATTTTAATTTTCATTTCTAAGTTGGCTATGATATCAAACATTGTGTCCTTCACAAGGAGGGATCAGATAACTACATGGGGGTGTAGCTGGCTGAGATATTAAAATCATAAATAATTGATAAGAAATAAAAGAGAAAATACACAGAAAAATAGTTTCACAGATGGGGGTCTAGTGGGTGGATTGGACCTGATGGATCCGATCTCTAATAAAGGGAAAAGCCCGCAAATTCTTTATTTAAAGGGGAACACATCAAAGGGACTTATTGATAGGAAGGGTTCTTGGAGGTAGACCAGAAGCAAAAGGCTCTGGAGAAGTTAGCGGTCTTGGAGCCTTATCAAGCGCAGTGGTTCTTCTTCCTCTAGGCAGCTGGTACCTCAAGGCTATTTGGGTGCATTGGTATTTCTTTCCACCTCAGGGCAGCAGGTATCTGAATCCAAACCCATAAATTCCATACCAGGCATAGGATCTGCCCCATTAACAGCTGCTACCTGCAAATCGAGGTGTCTTTCAGAACCATTGTACTGAGAGAAACCCAAAAGGGCAGTTTAGCTGTCCAAGGCTATGGAATTCAAACCTATAATTCATTGTCGCTCCCAACAAAACATCTTTTTATGCATTTTTGTCTGTTTATATACCTTTCAGGTAAACTTTGGTCAAGACTTTGCCTAGTTTTTTAATTATATTATTTTCATATTGACTTATAATTGTTCTTTATATATTTTGGATTCAAGTCCTCTGTTATATCTACATATATGTGTTTGCATATGTGTATTTGAGTTTTAAGTATATACACACACAAACCACACACACAAATTTTTGGAAGCTGTTTGCTTTAATTTTCTAAAGGTATGTTTTATAGAGTAAAATCCATGAATTCCAATTTATTAAATTTTATAGTGTATCCTTTTTTTATCCTAGGACATGTTTGCTAATCCAAAGATAATATATTTTTTCTCCCTCTTCCTAAACATTTATGTTAGCATTATACTGAATTCTATGATTCATTGCAAGTTAATATATGACAATGATATAAAATAAGGATCAATGTTCAATATTTTCTATAAAAATTTCCAGTTGCTTTAACATCATTTGTTGCAAATATTATCTTTTCCTCATTTAATGAAAGAACTTGGCACTTTTGTGAAAGTCAGTTGACTTTATGTGTAGGCATCCAGTTTAGAACTCTGCACTTTCATTGTTCTAGACGTACTTACAGGTAATATAATTCTTATAATATCTTAATTTTTCAAAACCATCTTACTTAATTTAAATCCCTTGAATTTTGATGTTAATTACATAACAAATTTGTCCGTTTCTACACAAAAAAGTATGTTGGAAATTTAAGTGGAATTGAATCGAATCTGGAGATTTATTTGTGATGAATTGGTATGTTAACAATATTCAGTCATTAAAATGCTATATATCTTTATTTATTTGTTTCTTTTTTACTTTGTCTCAGAATTTATTTTTTTATATGCAAGTCCTTCACATATTTTGCTAAATATATCCCTAAAGATTTTACATGTTTACATATTTAAAATACTACTGTTTTAAATTTTTATTTTATAATTATTATAATAATTACCATTAGTTGGTGCTTAAATTAGGCTAATATTTTTCAGAAATCTATTATGTACATTAGTTATGTAATTCTGGGTTTTGAGGGTGAGTAAAATTCCTAGGCCCCCTTTACCCTTTTAGAGATTACAATCTAGTGGGGGAGGCAAGACATTAATAAATTACAAAGTAGATGCTATAAAAGTGGAGCACCTTGTTCTTGAAATCATGGACATTTTATTTGACCTGGTAAAGAGAGTAGAGAAAGCTTTCCTGTGACAGTGTAAGGGAGTTAACTCTGAGGGATGAATAAGAACCATCCTCATGGAAAAGGGAGGGAAGCACAATCTAATGAGAAAAAAGAACATGAGCAAAGACCTTCAGGTGGGAATCAATGCAGTGAGGATATGTTATAGACCATTGTGGTAAGACAGAGCAAGAGAGGCCCGAGATTAGATTTGACTTGAGAGATAATTTAGTGACTAGATAATTTCAAAGTCATTTTTGTTTTTATTCTGAATGATTTTAGGCACAAGCATAGCATCATTGAAATTACATGTTAAAAGAATCAACATGGCTGTCAAGTGGAGAGTGGATTGGAGTGAAGTCATGATAGAATTAAGAACAATAGTTAAGTGGATGTTGCATTAGTTCTGAGACAATGGCCTGAAATATGGTGGTGAGTTAAAAATGGAGAGAAATCTGTATGTTCAGGAGGTAATTCTGGAACAACAACAACAAATTAATAAGATTTGGAGACAGATTGGTTATGGCTGGTAAGGGAAAGGAAGGTATTGAGGATGGTATCAATGGACCAAATATGTGGCAATGGTATTTTTAAGAAGAGGTGTGTTATAGATGGTTGGCAAGTGTGTTTGAGATCAGAAAACAAGTGTAAGTAAAAGATATATGCTCATTTCACAGTGGAGTATACCTGTCATATGAAACCTTAGGTAAAAATATAATACTCTTAGTAAGACTTATAGAATGAAAGTAGGTGAGGGCCACTCTCAATTCCTGTTCTCTTTCTAGTTAAAATACATTTTAGCTGTACAATGTATCAAGACTACTCGGTTTATCTTTTTCCCTAAAGTTTTCAATTTAAAATTTTTTTTTGCTTTGATTTTTTTATATTTTATACTACCATAAGCATATATTTGTAATAGTATATTATATTGTAAGGTTATACTTTTAACATTATTCATCTTTTATTAGTTTTGTCAAGTTCTATAAAATTAATGAAATAATAATAACAGGAATAATGGAAAATACTTTGCCAAAATACTAACAATCCCTCATGTGACATTTCACATTTGACAATGGAGATTTGTTAAACAACCTTCTAAATGGGCATGTTTACTTTGTAAATAATAAGAAAATATGAAATGTGAAAGAGTTTAACTTAATATGCTGGGGAAGAAAATATTGAAAATGAAATAGAAAAGATAATATATAATAAAATATTAAAGTTATTCAGTGTATATGATTATTATAGAATCAGCTTTAAAATTATTTATTATTATTAGGATGTCTAGTTATTTATTTCCTATCTGTTTGCGATAATATCACAGTTTGAGGCATCTCAATACTAAATTGTAAGTATTTAATTATGAAAAGTGAAAAGTAAGAAGTGGCCTGATAATATATAAATTGTCCATTCTTCTTTTAGATGCCATGCATTATTTTATTTATTCACAAAATAATCCTTAATCTGGGAGCTGAGCCAGTAAATTGATTTCATTTTCATTACTTATAACAGCTTTTTGGATAAGAACCATTGTTGTAACTTAGTAGAATTGGGTAACTGTTTCCTGACAACCTACAGGAAAAAATATGATTTCCTATAATAAAACACTGAACTACATCCAACTCAGAGAAATATGCTGAATTCATAAACAGAAAATTAAATGCTCTAATGTAGAATGAATATGGGTATTATGGCTTCTGGAATTGTTCTTAATCTTGAGCTGCTATTACTTATGCAAAATGTCCAAGGATGATGAATGGCCCATTGTTAAACCCATTGAACAAAAAGCTTTGATTTTTAACAGTGATTTTAATCAGGAATCATTATATGACTTAGAATAAAATACTTAAAAATTCCATGCTTCTGTTTCATCATTTAGTGAACTAGGGAGGAAAATATATTTTCTTTCTGCTCTTTAACTCTTTAAGTTGTAAAGAATAATACTAGAGTACTCCACTAATATAAATGCAAAAATATTATAATTTAAAATTATTTAAATCCATGTACTAGTTAGATAAATGACTCCCAAAATATATAAGGCCTATATAGAGTTAAATGTTCTTAAAAGCTATATATATATACACCAAAATATATGTTCCATTTGTACCAATGTAATCTTTTTCACTCTACTAGAACTATCATTATGAATAGAGAAAGGTAGTGTCTTGAACATGAAGAGAAACCATGGACACTGGATCCAATAGTCAGGACGCTTTATTTAATGATAACAAGTTGAGAGCTCATCTGGAAGTCGAGAGATATTTAGAAAGGACATATTGATTTATCTTCAATAGAGCCTTATATATATAGAGAGAATTCTTGATATGGAGTTTTTTATTCTTCAGGATAGAGAGAACATCCATGTCTTGTTTAGTGTTAAAAGCTGTGCAACTTTCACAGTCTTTTGCATATATTAATGCTCAATACTACCTGAGGAAGAGATAAGACTAAGCATGATATCCACTCATTTACTATATTTAAAAGAGTAGTAACTGCCTTAGGTTTTTTAGAAATTATTTATTTATTATTATTATGGTACTGGGGATTGAACCCAGGGGAGATTAACCACTGATCCACATCCCCAGCTCTTTTTACTTTTTATTTTGAGTTACAGTCATGCTAAGTTGGTCAGGGCTTTTCTTAAGTTGCTGACACTGGTTTTGAACTTGTGACTCTCCTATCTCAGCCTCCCAACTTACTGGGATGACAGGCATGCACCCCCATGCCCAATAACTGTCTTAGATTTAAATGTACAAAGATATACCAGACATTCTAAGAAGTTTGAGATCTGCATAGAAAAAAAAAAAGGCATACAAAAAGGCAAAACTGTAATAAAATACTAACTTTACAGGACTTCAGTAATGATATATATAGTATTTCTTTTTAAGGAATGCATTCTCCAAAATTAGCATAAGAACATAAAGAATTTTTGTAATTCTTTTGGAAATAGCCCATTACTATAAATTCTACTAAAGGTTTAGTATTCATTCTTAGGCCAAAATGGTTGCCTTAGACTTTATCATTAATATTTTAAAGAAGACAATTTACTGACTTTTAACATTTTGAAAAAAAAAAACATCTGAATCCTAAAAGTATGTATGTCATCTGTATGAGGGATATTCAGAAATAAGTATCCAAGTTTGATTGAAAAACGTAGAGTAGCTGAATAGTACCCACCCTGCTCCTGCATCCAAACTTCAGGCACACAGAAAATAGACTAATAAAGACCTTAATTTTTTGTCAACCTTTTATCATTTATTCTTTGGTTTATTCACTTGATAAATGTTTTTAAAGTGTATAATATATTCAGTGTTAGGCTGGACATTAGGCAGGTAGTGATGAATAAAACTGATTGTTCCTGTCGGAAATTCTATGACAGCAACATAGGTCTGAGAGTGGAGTGACGATTCTTCTTTATTGTCTCACAAATTAAAGACAGCAAGGCCTGGGATGCTAATGCAAACTGAGCTGCCATCCCAATTATAGTAAAAAAAAAAAACCTGGGAAAGAACAGAGACTGGAAAACCTGCCTCTGTATAAGGTATACTACCCTAGTGTGAATTTTTTTCTTGGTGAGAGATATTACAAAGGTGGGCTTACACAGGAAAATAAACTGGGGAGCCCAGTTCTTCTTTTGGGCATACAGTCAACCCAGATTAGTAAAATATGGCACATAAACTACAGAGAATGCACAATGGAATGAATGAGAAATGGAATAAAGATAAAAGGATATAAGACATTATTTTGTAATAGAAACATCACCAAAGAAGCATTCAGTGAATATAACATTTGAGAGTAGAAAGAAATATTTGCCATTATATATAAAACAAATGGGGGATTAAAAATAAGTGGCAAGGGCTAGGGATGTGGCTGAAGCAGTCACGTGCTCGCCTGGCATGCGTGGGGCGCTGGGTTCGATCCTCAGCACCACATAAAAATAAAATAAAGATGTGTGTCCACCGAAAACTGAAAAATAAATATTAAAATATTCTCTCTCTCTCTCTCTCTCTCTCTCTCTCTTTCTCCTCTATCTTAAAATAAGTGGCAAGATGATAAATTATAGAGGAATTTGGGGATGAGAAATACATTCAAACTGGTATAACTGAGACTTTCAAGAAACATTATTATCTGAGCTGGCCTAGAAGGGCAAGTTATGTCATTTAGCATTTAATAAATATTTTACAAAACCTACTACATGGCAGCAATGAGACTGGTGGCCTCGATTGTAAAATGGGAGGCTGAACTGAATGATTTTTTCTAGTTTGAATCACATGCTTTAATTGTATGGATAAAGAAATAAACTCTATTAACTGAAACACTAGAAGAAAGTTGTAGTTGGCAGAATAGTCTTTGTGTGCTCCAAAGATGTTTGTATGCTAATCTCCTGAAACCATGAAAATACTATTCTACATACCAAAAGAGACTTTGCAGATATAGTTAAGGACCTCGAGATGAGGAGATGATCCTGGATTGTGCAGTGGACCTCACTCTAATTGCCTGGGTCCTTAACATTGGAGAAGGATAACTATATTCCTAGGGTGGTAAGAGACAGGGAGGTATGACAAATGAATGGTTGGAAAGAGGCAGCATTCCTAGATCTGAATATGAAAGGAGGAGCCAAGCCAGGGGTTAAGAATGGACTCTAGAACTGAAAAAGGAACCAGCCCTGGTGACACCTTGAGTTTAGCTCAGCAAGATCTGTGTTGGCTTCTAACTGACAGGAATATAAGATACTAAGTTTATGTTGTTCTAAAACACTAAATCTGGGGTGATTTGTTATATCAGCAACAGGAAATTGATATAAATGAATTTATGTAAAGATTCTGATATGACCCAGAATGTAGAGAGATAAAAATATGGTCTTTTGGTGAAAAAAGTTAAGAAATTTTTGGTGAAAAAAAGTAAAAAATTTGACTGAGGTGTAGGGTATGTGTAGAAAAATTATAGAAGATGAATTACATAGTGGTACATAGGGTATGTATAGAAAAATTATAGAAGATGAATAACATAACAATTAATTGATTGAGTTATGTTATTGTGAGCCTTGAAATTTATGCAGAAGATTTTTATTTTCTTATGATAAAATGTAAGTTATCAGTATATAATTTTGCATTAAAGAACTAGAAATCAAAATATTAAATATTATTTGATTTTTGAGAAATCATTAAAACAAATAAAAGTTCTTAAAATGAATAAAAATAAAGTATACTTAAAGAATTATATCCTGATTATTCATAAGAACTTAAATTCTTCTTATAAATTTAAGAATAAGATTAACTCCAGGAAACTGTTATTCTTTAAGTATAATCATGACCATATGCATACATAACCTACATGATAACTTGAATATCAATAATAGTAACTAATAAACAGATACAGTAACTAATAAACAGATAGTTAATAGCCTAATTTATGTAGCTCTTGTTGGTGTATGGAAACTTACCAAAATTTTCATTTAATTAAAAATAAAAACTATCTTCCAGGGACAAACCTTACAAACAAAGATTCATTTTGCAGAAAATTTGTGTCAGAGAAGGTTTTGCCATTGCCATGATAGATGAATTATTAGATAAATACAGTATTTTAAGAGAAAGTTAAGATTATTAGAACTGTTAAACTCCAAATGAGTAGTAATGAAATCCTCCATTCCTGCTGTTGTATTTAAGAGACTCACAAGCAAAGTCTCTAAATGTTGTAATTTTTGCCATTTCCTAGGAAGTAGCTAATCAGTTCATTTTTACAAATATATATATATATATATATATATATAAATAAAATGGGCTTTTCCTAAGAAAAGAAAAAGAAAGAGAAACCAAAGAAAAGGAAGAGGGGAGGAGGAGAGGAAGAAGAGAATAGAAGAACTTCTAAGGAAGTTACTATTTACAAAACTGTGATTTAACTAAAATGTTCTGACTAATTTGTTAAGTAAGTTCTTTTTTAACTGGTTACTTTTGACCCTGAGAAAATGAAGAGGGTAACTGTTTTGCTCCCTTTGGAAAGGACAATTTGATGTGCTTCCCTTGTTATTCTTTGCATGACTCAAATAGGGTAACATTCCAAATAGGTACAATATGGGTTAAATGAAAGTTCAGTAAGCTACCTCAAGCCCACAACCCAGTAATTGAAAGTTTGTTTTAACTTTGGCTTTTAAATAGAATCTAAACAATGTTATTTGGTTTCACATTCATCAGAACAATAAACATCCAAAAAATTCTGACATATTTTGTGAAAGAAATAAAGGGAATCCTCACAGGAAGGTAGTGATTGTATAAATTGATATAAGTTTCGAGAACAATTTGGTGATATTTAGTTAAGTTGCTTAAGATCTGGCATTCAATGTGTGGTATTGACTTAAAAAACACTTGCATATATGCACAAGAAATATGCATAAGAATATTTAATGTGACATTTTTGTTTATAGTAAAAAAAACCAGAAACAACCTAAATGTGTTGGTAGAAATATATATGTTTATATGTAACAGTCACAGTGAATAAAGAAATAGAATAAAAATGTTAAGAATTGTTAAGGTATACCAGTTATTTCAAGTTTTGAAATGCATGAAAATAATGTATGTCATATGTAGATATACAGACATATTTTATATATTCATGTGTAATTAAATACGCAAAAGCATAAAGACACGGGTGGGAAGGATACACTTCAACTTTAGAATGGCAAGGAGGGTGGCATAGGATTGGATCAACTAGCCTGCACAAAAAGATCTTTAATTGAAACTTTACTGTTTTAATTCTTTCTATAGTGATTCAAATAAGATATGATAACATTTTATAAAATTTGAGAGGTCTGTATGAAGTGTTAGACAAATTTTGTGTATTTATAAAAATAATTTAATTTTTAAAAATGACCAGATAATATTTAACTAATTTTATACTGATTATCTCATGTATAATATGAAATTGATTTTAATTTGGATGATTTTGTGTACCTAGATTTTGTGCATATAGTTCTCACGCCTTTCCAAGGCCATCATGCACCTAGTGATTCTTTTGTGAAGTCATTCCTCAAATATATTCAAATTCTTATTAGAATTATACTCTGCAATATTTTTGTAATTTTTTTTTCCAAAATTAAATCCAGTGTCCCAAAATGTGATTCATTAAGCCCAAGTCCTGGGAAACTAAGGTCATCATTAAAAAATGTAACTTTATTCTAAATTGGTCAATTTGATTTTTTGGAGATAAATATTTGCCATTTCTAAGGAGAAACCATCTTTTCAATAGAGATTATCTTAATTCATTGACATAAATAAGTTGTAACAGAGAAACAACACTTTTTGTTTTCATTCTTGGTAAAACAGCCTTGGACCCTGAAACTTAAATCATTTACCAGTTTTTAAATTTTTTTGCAATAAATAATCAGTCTGTTACAGTCATTTAAAGAGAAATAATAATAATAGTGAACACTTAAGAAATTTTAGTTGTAGGTGGACACAATATCTTTATTTTTTATTTATTCATATGTGGTGCTGAGGATCAAACCCAAAGCCTCACATGCACTAGGTGCGCACTTTACCGCTGAGCCACAACCCCAGTCCCAATAATAGTTAACACTTAATGAGCTTTTGCTATTTGCAGAACTGTGGTCATCACTTTACACAGTTTTTTTTTTTAATTTTATGTGTGATTTTAATGACCTGAGGCAGAAGTTATTATTACTTAGTTTTCATTTTTCTAGATGCAGAAATTGGGGCTCAGTAAGGTCAATGAATCTCAAAGAATGTAAGAACTTGAGGCAAATATTAGCATAATATTACATTAAATTATAAACACAAAATTTTTTTTCTGAGTTTGGTAATGTCCTAGTGGAAGAAGTTTGTGTTTAAGAAAAGAAATATGGGAAAAAGTTGGAAATGATGGCTGTTGGTAGAAGTTAAAGGAGAATTATAGATATATGGGGTATAGGCAGAGAAACACATACAGACTTCCAGCAAAGAGAAAAAGGTTCTATTCTTTCCTAAAGATATTGGGAGACAAGATCTTCTTACTTGGTGTCAGTCTCTTCTGTGGTTTATATGATTTGAGTGTTTCTGTGGGAAAACTGAAATCCTAAGTAATCAGAAGAAAGAGAGAATAATATCAGAATAAAAACAATGGACCAGCGATGGTTTAGGATGTTCAGGGCAGATGTTGGGAGTCTCCTTGATGACTATTCAGGAAGGATGTGGAACTAGGTGGTTCTGGATACAAGCAGCACAAGAATATAGGGGAACATCAGGGAAGTTAGACAATTGAACCCAATAAAGAGATTCATTAAGTGAACACATTTCATAGACTGAGGTAATTTGGAAGTTCTCAATAATAGGTGCTATCCAATAAAACTTTCTCTCTGGCCCCAGGCCCAGCTGGAACTGGTACATGTAAAAAGAACTTTTTCTTTAACTTAATCTGCTTGTATGCATCACACCCTCAACCTTCTCTATCTTTGCCTAAACATTTCCTCCTCTTCTCCATTTTCTCTCCTTTTAGAAGTTTAACATTACAATGTATTGATTATAAAATTGAATGGTTGCATTTCATGTTGTCTTATCTTTTGCACTGTTAGTTCATATATTTTTGCTCCTTAATTATTAATTTAATTCTTTAATTTAAATTTAATTCTTAGCTTTTTCCCTACCAGTTCTTCCTTTGTGTGCACTTTAACTCCAGCCTTCACTTACTCCTCTAGGTTGACAAAGGTTCTTGGCTTGATCAAATTTCTTAGGCCTTCTGCACACTTCCTTTTAAAGACCAGCTTTAGCAAGGATTCTGCTAAGTCTTAGTTTAGAAAGAACTCTACTCGCTTCTGTCTGGTCACCCTCAATGTCTGATCAGGTTTCTGATATTCCAGTCCCACAAGTGATGTCTGATCACTCCAATCTGTCCTCAGCACAAATCATGCTATATATTTAGTCAGAATCCCCCTGGCTTCTGATGTTTTCTCTTAGAAATTTTCCATCCATTGACCCCTGCCAAGCTTCTGGGGTGTGAATTTCCCTTGCCTATTCTATACTTAGGAGTCAAGCCCAATCTTTCTCCTCCAATCCAAAAATCCCATTGCAGTGTTCCCTGCACTTATGATGATGCCTTACTATCTTTCATAAATTTAAATTTTTTTTTTCTTTAACACCATCTACACTTTACCCCTATCCACTCTGTCCCCTGTCCAGGATGATTAGCTTATATTCCAAGAGGAATATATATCAATATAAGAAGAGTTCAGCTATTTCTAGCCCTGGGTCTTTCATAATTTGATTATATTCTTCCCACATCTTGGTAAACAATTAATTCATTATACCCTCTTCCAATTATCCCAGTCTGAGGGTGTCATCTATTTCCTGTTGGGAACCTGATAAAACTGTTTTAAATGTTTTCACACTTAAATTTATTTCACACTTCCTCATTCAGTCCTTCCTAGGTACCCAATTATCTATCATGTGATTACTCCTGTATTTTAATCTCTATTCCATTAGGGAACTTGTAGAGAAATAATATTTTAAGATGGAAATTCTAAACATTCTGTTCTTACATCTGCTGTATGCTGGCTCAGTGATCATAGGGGATCATTCATTTCTTTTGAACTTCATTAGTGTTTTTCTCTTAAAAAATGTAGGGAATTAGATGACTGCTAAGATTATCGACTGGCTTGAAGATTTCATAATTTCATGAAATAAGGAATATATGATTTTTTTAATCTCTTAGATTTCTTAATTCTAATCTATGCTTTTTGTAGTATAAGTGAAACATTTAAATGGGAGAAAATTAACCTGAACAATTTCAAAACACAAAAATGCCAGTTTCATATAAAACAAAAATAAATAGCTATTGCAATTACATAGCTTTGAATTTGAAGTTTAAACAATGAAATTTTATCCCAAACACGAAAAAATAAGAAAGTTCAGTGCAGGTAGCTACTTATTTAATTCACACTGGTTATAGTTACTTGAACCTTTAGGATTCAATGGATACAATTTACCTGTATTTCAAGCATGGGTATGGTAGATGCAGTTGCTTAAGATATTATCTATAAAATGTTTAGCTGACAGTGGGACTTTTCCATTTCATTTTCCTCTTATCTCTTTAGGAGTAAAGAGATAATTTTTTGAAATATGTAAAAGGAGGAAAAGACATATTCAATAGTTAATGGTTATATATATCTTAGGAAATATTTTGTTCATATTTTATCTAAAGGACATAACATTGATTGATTTGAAGGTGGGATTTTGGACCAATGTTTTATATTAGGCTTGTTATTAAAATACCAAACCATAACATTATATTAGTATATCCAAACAACATTGTGCATCTTTGAAGGTGTTTTCTTTCAGTGAAGTCAAGTACATTCACCTGTTATTGAAAATATTTATTTTTATTAATCTGTGGAAAGAAAGAAATGCATGTAGTATTCAATATTTAAATTCCATACACGAGGCAGACCCATGCCGCCATGCAATTGGCTACAGAATTCAGATTCTGTCACGGAATTTGCCCTGTGGAGATGAGTGTGCGGCTCCACTCTTATGTGGCTGACAGAGAGGTGAGGGGGAGTGTTCCATTTGCTTTGCTTTGCTTTGGCTCTGGCTTAGGAAAATTGCTCAGGCAATTGCTTTCTGTAGCATGTAATGCTGTTAGTTCCCATCCCACTGCTAACAGTCTCCTACCCCCAAATAGACCACAGAGGAGATAAAAGAAAGAAAAACTACTTCTACTAACCATATTGGCTCCAATATCAACAGAATGGTAGCTTTTCAATCTTGACTCCTTGGACTTTGTGGAGTCAAGAGAGCCTAAGTGGAATCATTTAGTCACTTTTGTGCTATACCAGGTATTAGTTACCCAATATTGTACAAATATTCTTTTTCTAAACCTAAAAATGATAAGAAAGAACTACAATGAGAATTTAAGATCTAAAATGAAAAAGAGACTCTAAATATATATTTACATGTTCTCTTTTCTTTTTTCTTTTGTGTTGAGGATCTAACTCAGGTCTTTGCACATGCTGTGCATTTTGGAGAACATTTCATATGCCAAATGTTGAATTTTTTTGTATATTTTATTTTTTACTAGATTAATAGAAAACAAGATTCTGCTACCAAATTGAAGTCAGCAAAATGAGGAGCAGACATTGAAATTTGATCAGCTTCTTGGTAGCATATATAGTGTTGAAAATAATCTCTCTGTTTTTGGAATCAGAGTCCCCACAATTGATGGAGGTCAGCATATCACATCTACCCCTCTCTACAGGTGCTCTCATAGGCTGGGAACACACACATGCCATCTTCACTGAATTAGAGATTCTTTCACAATCAAAGCTTTATTTCTGGTGAAGGTGTTATGGTTTGAAAGAGATTTTAGAAAGGGGCTTATTTTTACATACAATGGATTAATTTTTAGATATACATTGCTGTAGCCCATTTGGTAGAATAGAAAAGAAAAAAAAATTATTCACCATTACTAAATTCACTTCTTAATGGGCAAATTACTAAGAGATGAGAAATAAGAAAGGGAATGGTCAGTCTTATGAAGGTCACATGTACTTAGGTAGCCTTCACATAGGCAACAGTTTGAAAGAGATGTAGGTTTTTCCTGAAGGAAATATAGCAATTAGTGGAAGTTTGCTCTTTTTTATTTTTACCACAAATCTGACAACCCCCTTTTTGTTTCTAATGGTTTATTTTTCTGAACTCAAAAACTGTAGTTCAATTTCCTTTTCTATTAGTATGATTTGTTATTGTTTTTTTCCTCCTCGGACTTTATACTATGGAAATGATATTAATCCCTCAAGGCTTTGTGGGGATAGAAGAACAAAAGGAAGAATTGGGATTTTTCTACTAAATCTTCAGTAGATAGAATAGTTTAAACAAGAAATAACTTAAATTGGACTTGATAATTCATGCCAGTTCTCAGTAGGTCCACAAAAGTGTTATTGACAGCAAGCAAAATATTTAAGGTGAAACACTTTATTGAAATAAAGCACCTTTTTAGCTGTCTCCTACAGTCTAAATTCTGCATGTATATATTCAAGATTGGAGCTGCCTGAGTTCCGTACCAGGTACTTCTATTTCATTATAAATGGTGCCAAAGTATTCATCTCAAGGACTTGAATGCCTAACAAGCTCGCTGGAGTACTCCTTTTGTTTTAATGTGTTGGTGGTTTCATGATCAAAACCAGTTTTCTTTAGCAAATACATAAATTTATTATAACTTCAGACTCCTGAAAGTGAATCAAAATAAATCAGCCATGACCATTACTGCCAACTGAGACCATTGGAAAAGGGCCCTGGAATAGTGTAATTAGTTGCCATTATGTGGCTGCAAGCCTGCAATTTTCCTACTGACTCTGACCCGCTGCATTGCTTAAGTAAGTGTTTGCACGAAAACTCATGATAATTGATCCCCTTCTGTGTCAAGTGTCTTCATAACTTTAAAAATTAAAGATGTGGAGTGTCTCAAGTGGTTTGGGTAGGCAATTTGATTCCAATTTTATTATCACAATGGGTCCATAATATGCATGAAGTGTCCTTTCTGATTAGCCATACCTCAGCAGTTACCTCCTCTATTTCTGTTTTTGCTTGTCTTTCCCTCCACTGTTTCATCTCTTCTTCCAATCCAGGCTTCCCTTCCCTTTCTGAGTAAATGAAAGAGGCTGGTGGGAAAATGAGCTAACTATTCAAACTAGTTGCCCTAAATCAGGACAGGTTAAGACAAGGTTCACTATTAAATAAGCTCCTTTTCTTACTGGTGAAAATGATTTCTGTCATTTCAGAGATCAAAGAAAAACGTCTAGGTGACTAGGTTCAAATGAAAACTTTGTCCTAAAGAGAGAATATTTGTTTTCTTAATTATCTCAGTACCAAATTATAGAAAGTGAGGCAAGTAGGAAAAGCATTAACTTATTAAGCAGAATGTTGGTGACAAAAAACATTCTGGAGAAACATTACAGTATACGTGCACAGTCCTACCCACAAGCTGAATACAACCGAAGAAGTGATTTGTGATTTAGTCACAAGATCATTTTGTTTTCCTCGGGTTCTTTTCTCATATTTCTATTTTTTGATGCATTTCCTAGTAAAGTCAGTGGTTTTATTTTTATTATCTATGATGCTATATATTATTCATTTTATTGGTCACTTATGAAATGAAACAGTAAAAACTAAAATTATTCTTTACTACAGGAACAGTTATAAAAGTAATGACAGTATATAACTTCCTTGGAGTGACATGGCTTTTAGCTACCCTAGGGCCATTGTCTGTTCTTGAATTAGGACCCTGTGTATCACAAAAGGCCTTTCACCCAAGAGTAGCTGAGAAATTCTATTTGGACTAAGTTAATAAACCAGAAAATTTCTAAGTATTCAATAGGAAAAATTCAAATTTTGTTACAAAATGACCAAAATGTATATTGGATTTCCTTTTATTTCACAGGAAAATGTGACTCACTGAACTAAAAAGGAGTTTCAGTGTTTTGTAATCATAAAACTGTACCTTGGGCAATCACTAATCAAATTTCCAAAATTTGGGAAATCCTAAAGATGATACACCCAACACATATTTTCAAAATTGAGGATTTTCTTTTATATAGTGATTTATTCCTTCAGCTATAAAAGTCTGTTCCTCAAGGTGCATGAAAACCTGTACTCAGGCTTAAGATCTGCTGTTTACAAAGATGTCGGTTACAGAAGCTTCTGGCTTCTTTTCATGATTTGTTGCCATGTAAAGCAGTCACCCACTCAGGAAGCCCTTCTGCCATTAAAGTTTTTTAAAGCAATTTGTCTTTTGGGGTCATCTGACAGACAACAGTTCAATAAATCTTCAAAATGATTATTTGTGAGATTACAGACTTTAATTATTATCTTTAAAACCTGTATTTTCTGGTAAAATGCAAATTATTTTCTACAAGTTTAGTCATTTTTTTTCTTATCTCTAGTCTCCCATCTTACTATTGTTAGTGTGAAATCTAAATATGAATTTAATTATTGTTAAATGATGCCATTTGATTACTTCCTGGCTCTAAGGACAGGAAGTCAACCTCAAGATGAGTTCTGATCATAGAGAGGATTTGTTGCATGAATTCTGGTGGTAAACACACAACTTTGGATATCTAAAGATTACTCTGTTTAAGAAAACTTTTGCTAAGCTTAGAGAAATGGGGCAAAACAAAAAGCAACTGGAAAAAATATTAATGTTGTTTCCAGAAAAATACGTTCTCATTTTAACTGCTATTTGGGCAAGAAATAGTTAATGTTTAAAATTAAAAATCCTTGTGGTGTATTATGGGAAAATGAATTATGTTACCATAAATTAAGAATGCTCTGCAAATTTTCTTGAAAATAAAATTAAGTCATATTTATTTGTCATGTTAAAATAAATATAAAAAAGAATATTTTAACTTGATTAGGAAAATTTATCTCTTTATTAACAGTAATGAGAAAAATATCAAAGTCCATGGTCAGATTAAGATTGCATTTTTAAGGTACATTTTGGGGCAGTTGAAAGTAAATCTCAATTTTTTCCTAGCTTTTAAGCAAACTTAAGCCAACTTTTTCTTCTAGTTTTAGTTGTTCTGTAAATTACATGTATATCATGAAATTTAACATATATTTTAGCTTGTTCACACTACCTCTGCTTCATCTATCTAAATAATTTATTTAGCTCTTATAAGTTTAGACTACAAATTAATGTTAAATATATATAGTTAATTTAAAAGTTCTCATCAAATTGAATCTAAGTGTTCAACCATTAAATAAATATAGATTTTCTAGAAGTTTAATTGAAATTCAGTTTTACACTGATCCTTAATTCAGTTACTGAAAAGTTTTTAAGTTTGTTTAGAACAAGTTAGTTATATGAACCTACTTTTTCAATGGTAAATTTATTAAATATATATATGTAGTAAGAAGTATTGGTGAAAATTTAATGAGTAGAGATTTTTTTAAATGTGAAATACATTCCAAATTTCAAAGATTACATATGAACAAGCATGTACAATATCTCATTAATAATTTATTTTATATTATTAAATCTTAAAATTACAATATTTTGGAGTGTGTTGAATAAAAATATTGCTAATATCAATTTCATGTCTCTAATTTTATTAATGTGCTGATTAGAAAGTTTGAACTTATGTGACTGCATTACTTTCTATTTGACAACACTATTAGAAAAATACCCCAAGAAAAAGAGTGATATAAATTATGCCCTGTATATAAAAATAGGTATTAAGTGAATTAAGTGTTTTATGTGAAAAGTCATAAACAACTAAATGATACATACTCATTTTGTCTTTGGAAGGGTAATAATTTTATGTGTACTAAGGAAAAGGAAGAAATCATAAATAATATATTGATAGCTTTGACTATGTAAAATTAATGACTTGTGGATTGGTAAGTGTGTATTTTAAGAATCTCTAATGGATAGAATTAAGAAGCAACATTTCACAATGTTCCCGTGGCAGCCCCCCTAATCTTCCACAGAGGGGAAAGCTCTCAGTTCTCTGAGTGAATTGGATCATTCTTCCAGTCCCTTACTTATTCTTCTCTAAACAGGAACAGTTCATCATATCTTGATGATTGTTTCAAACTTAGTCTTTCTCTCCTTGGAAAGCATGTTTTTCATTCCTGTTTTTGTAATGTTTCAGTTATTGGAAATTATATAAGTATGGTTGGAACAATCTGGGTTTTGCAATTATGAAACAAATTCAGCTTTTTCAACTGTGAATTTATATGGCTGTGGCGGGAAGGATTGTCATTTTTTAGCCACATGTGATGGGATGGATTGGTTAAATTGGTACATTTTAATGGGTAAAGGTAGGAATTCCAGTTTTGACTTTTGAAATAAGCTAAATTCTTTCCTTTTCCCAGGGAAACTTCTGGATAGTAAAGCTGATCTATAACTGCTAAATTAAAGTTAATTAACCCTATCTTGTTCCTGTGACTTTAATTAACTTTAATTTAGCAGTTATAGATTCATGATGTAATGCTTTGGGAAGTCTGCCTCATTGCCTATGTTGTATTGTCAGATACGTTTTAGGTCAAACAGGTATATATATCTAGAAAGGAGAAGTTCTCTAGGATGACTAACCTGAAAGCTTTGGTGAGTCAATATCAAGAAGACCCAAGGAGGGGGTTATAGATTGAAGGAACTACGAAACTCTGAAAAGACATTTTGAGGATAATAGAATAATTTATTTTTGTATGGATTGTGTATTAGATGATACTAAATTGTTGATTTTCTTAGAAGTTGTAATAATGTTATGGTTTCATGGGAAATATTTTCCTTCTAAGAATACTCATGCAGAAGTCCTTAGGTCCTTAGGAGTGAAATGTAACTCACTTTTGAAAGGGTTGTCAAAAAGCACAAATGTATGTGTGTGTGTACCTGTGTGCATATCTGCATACAGATGTAGATAGATGGATAATAGATACTATACAATGTTAACTGTTGGTTAATCACAGATTTTTCTTTGCTGCTCTTTCAAACTTTCTGTAGACTTTTTTTTCAAAGTAACTTTATGTATATATATTCCTAATAAAAAAATAGCCAAAAACATAAATAAGCTATCCATAGGGGAATAAAAACAAAAGGTTGATAGATTTATTTAAATATTTAATACTAATAACCACAGATAAGAGATTATGTAACACCAAAGTATAAATTTCACATCTTGTTTGATAAAATATTTAAACATTATGAATAACATGGCAGTTTACAGAAAGAGCTTCTCTTTTCAACTGCTGATAAATGTTTAATATCTTGAGAAAATTATTTGTCAATTTTGTTAACATAGTCTAGGAACATTGAAATGTCATAAAAATATTATCAACAAAGAATGCTTTTGGACAAGTTATCTTTTAAATGCAAAATATTTCAGATTCTATTTCCTCATGTTTTGAATAACTTTTAAAATTTCTCTATCTTGGTAGCATTGCATGTACTGAATGATTCAATGAAATAATAGCTTAAAAAATCAGTAGGATTAAATGAGATGATGAATACATAGTAGATACTTAGCACAGTATTCAAACAGAAATGACTGACATAGACCTTACTAGGGTTTAAATACAGTATAACATGAATTCAATAGAAACTGGATTTGTTAAAATTTATGTGCTCAAAGATTTCTCAACAATATGTGTCTGTGTATCATATATTGAGATTTTTTTCTTTTCTTTTTGGTATTTTTGTATCAGGGATTGAATCCAAGGTGGCTTAACCACTGAGCCACATCCCTGGTCCATTTTTAAATTTTTCTTTTTTTTAAATTTTGAGACCGGTCTCATTGAGTTGCTCAGAGCCTTGCTAGGTTGCTGAGGCTGACTTTGAACTTGTGATCCTCCTGCCACAGCCTCCCAAGTCGCTGGGATTATAGGCATGCACCATAACAGTTAGCTGTCACAAACAGCTTTTAGTATATCATTAATTTTGTAAAAAAATCCCCACAAATACTTAAGTTTATGGTTATGTAAAAGCATAGAAAGCCATATAGTAAAACATTAGTAATAGTTGTTTTTAAAGGGCAAAATTATGGATAATTTTTTTTTCTTCCTCTTTTCCCTCAGTTTTCACAATTATTTCATTTATTGATGGGGGAAAACAAAAACAAAACTCAAACCAAAAACAAAAGACATACTTTTCAAATTATGTCCTTCTACTTTCAAAGTAGACTATGATTCTCAATCCAGATTATAAAAAGAAAACTGATAAGGAAGGTTGATTTTAAGACACTAATGTAGTTGGGGTCCAGGTCACCTGTTGGTGTTTCCTTATTTAAGCAAAAGTCTTCATGGTGCAAACAATGAAGATAGTGTCATGTTTTATGAGAAATAGAGTGAGGAGGTGGAATCAGACCAGCTGGTGTAAAGACTGATTCTGATGTTCATCATGATATGATTTAAAGAAATTTTACCTCTCTTAACCTCTCTTAATTTCTACCTTCCCACCCATTTGTAAATTGAGAATAATATTACCTAAATAAGGATGCTATGATCCTTAAATGAAATAGTCAAAGAGTAGGGAGGTGGTAGGAAAGTTGAAAAGAAAACACTCTTTGCTTAATATTCACTGTGCTCAACTTTAAACTATTAAATGTACATAATAATCTCGTTTAATCCTCAAAGAGCAGAGAGGTGCTCATGGGTGTAATTCCTTGCTAAATTGGTCTGACTTCCAGAGTCTTATTAATGACAGAGCCTACTTTATAGTTCCTAAAGCTGGCTTCTGGGGGTATAATGTTTCCTTTGGCCTGGAAACCTGAAGTGAGTTGCTTTGGCAGGTGTGACCTCCTGAGAATGTGACATTTTCCCATTAGAAGTCAAATTCCATTGAGATGCCCCAAAGTGAATCTTTGCCAGAATTCAGAAGCAAAGAAGTCGAGATAGTCTTTTTGTTCACTATAAAGCTTGAATGACATAAGATGATAGGGGTGTCGTCTGGCCTGAAGAATGGAAATCAAGGGGATTCAGGAAAACTCTTTGGCACTTGCTTTTCCAATATAGCTTTTCACCTTCCTGGTAAATCGGATTGTTCCTTGTAAATTCACAGACGTGAGTTCTGCACATAGTTGAGATAAAGAGAACCAATAACACTTTCAAACTTCAAACAGATCAAGATGGTGTTAAAATGAAAGGATAGGAGAGATCAGTAATGCATTGTTATAGCTATGAAGCTGGGTAGAAATTATTACACTTCTATGATTGCCTGTTCCTGGGGCACTTGCTATACCATATCAGCGAATCATAGACATTCATCACCCTTAATACATCTCCTCATTGTCAGCAGCGTCTGAGCACAGAGGGGATGATACTCAGTTCAATACAATGTAACTATAAATTCTACCCCATTAATTGATTAATTGAAAAAAAAAGCAATTTTCTTGCAATTCAAATTGTCTGATCAAAAAGCCATTATTTTATCATACAAAATAAAACAGCTTTTGTCTGTTGTTTAATTTCCAAATTAAAAAAGTATTTCTTCTTTTTTATTTCCCATACCAATAGTTTAATGTATGGGTTCATATGGGACAGTATGGCATGAAAATAATATAAAGAGCCATAAATGTCTTTCTAAATTCTCTCCAGTTTACTGCATTATTAAATATTACATAAATTATTTAATGTCCTTTGTTTCACAAATATTTTTACTTGCAAACAAGATCAAAACTACTCAGCATTATATAAGATAACTACATACAACTAATATGGTATCTTTTATTTTTTTCTAAAAATGGACTGTTTTTAATTTATATACAGCACTGATTGACACAGGGGAAAATGAAAGGCAATTTAGTTTATTTACACAGTAAACACCACATTTGTTAGTATTTTATGTTTATTATTTATTTATTCCTTTTTAAAAATTTTTTTACTGCCTCTGTGTCATGAGATAAAGATTTGAGCATATACTTTCTTCTTGGTTATCTGGCCCCAGCAGAAGGTTGGTTGCCTGGGAGTTGGAAGGGTAGGCGTTTTAAACCCCAAATATTTAGTTACCTCTTCTGGCCCAGTTAAGAAGGCAGGCTGTAAAGACAAGAGAGCTTGTGTTTGAGCTGGAGCCTCACTGTGTCTGAGAATGAGTGTTTATTACTTGCTTCATGAGCAGTAGAACCGGTTGAGAACTTAACAGTTTTATAGTACCTCTTGTTTGTAGCTTAACTATTTTCAAAGATGGTACATTCCCAGATTGTACACATTGAAGCAGGCAATTACAGGAATGACAGGAATGCTGAACACAGTGATTCTTTTTTATTTTAGCAAGATCTGCTTGTTTATTTTACTTTTTATCAATCCCAAATTTGCTTCCATGTAACTGCCAACCATTGTTCCTAGTTCTTCTTCCTGAAGCAATATAAACCACCCTTTCTTTTCTTTACTATAGTGCTTGTCTATTTGACATTTTCTACTATCAACAGACACCCATGTTAGATAATGTGATACTGCAACTTGAATTGCTTGAGATGATTACGAATTTACAAATCCATTTAAAACATAGAACGTGAAACCATACCTGGTAAATCAAAGTCTAGCCCTACTTGGGAACTAAAAAAATCTGTTTTGTGAAATATTTTTAAACTGATACTTTTTAATCATGTTATTTTTTGTGATAGTGTAAATACTTTGAGAATTGGTACGAAATATGATTACATATTGAGAAATTGAAACTGTAGTACATTTGGTAGTTGTAACTGTAATGAAATCACACCGACAAACATTAATCAAATGTATCTTTGGCGCATTAGATTCTTTATAAAATCAGAATTTATCAGTAATTCCAATGGAAGGTATGAGAGGGTTATGACACTGAGGTGGTGAAAGGTATTTTGATGAAAGTTTGTAGAATATTCGTAAGAATTTCATTTTTTTAAACAACTAAAGATCATGGTGCCATTAACATATTGCATGCCTGTCGGCATCTTATTCTAAAGCACTCTCCACACAAGAGTAATTTTAATAATTAGGACTGTCATTATGCTACTGCTGACAACTTCCAAATGTCCACAGGGAACTGAAGGTCAGTGTGTATGTGTGCTGGTTTGTGTGTGAGGACATGTGTGCTTTTCTCCTCTGTTCTTCAGCAACATTTAGTCTGGCATAAAATCAGATTTTACTAGTTACAATTAGCCTTAGCCAATGAGGTCAGGTAAGGGAAAAGGGAATGCAATTCTAGAAGAAATGTTATTTCAAATTAGACATTTTGTTCATTATTTTTGTTGATTTCTGCTTTGAATGTTTCTTCTTGAATACAGAGAAAAGTTAATGGCCAAGAGAACTCTCATAAGTACAAGGAATAAAATGACCACAAATAAGAAAATATTTTGCATGAAATGTCAAGTCAGTCAAACTTGACATTTTAAATCTTGTTTGATATTATTGTAGAGTAGGTGAGAGGCTATTCTGAGGTCCAGAAGACTATAAAGGAGTTTTGCAAAATGAAGGAGTGGAGAAAACCAATATATATTCTCACTGACACCCCCTCCCCCAACCCCACATCAAAATCACCTGAGAAGATATTAGAAAATACTGATCATGCCCAATCCATACCAGAGAAATTCTGATTTTATTAATTTGAGATAGGTCTTGGACATTGGTATTTTTCAATATTTCCCCAGGTGATTCAAGATGTAAGTGGGAATTACAGCAAGTGGATCATTCTAGAATAGCATAAATCTAAAACTTGTCAGGCTTAGCACTTGATTTAGGCACTATTGTAAAGATGTCTTACTACTTATAACTAGTTGTAGTGCTTTATTCAGTTCCAAAAGATATGATTGTTGGGTAATAAATGGTTAGTTTAATAATATACTCATTTATTTATCTCGCCTTTGTCTAGCACTTGCCAGTAAGTTTGAATGGCAAATCTGTCTTGCCTATACTACCACTTTATTTTTCTCCCACCTAAATCAGGCATTTGTAATAGTTCTCTATTTCCAAATAGCCTAAATAAAGCATCATGGTAGTTTTTCAATATAGAGTTTATGACTAACCCTAATTAAATTTTTTTGAGGGGTGTATAATTTCTCATTTTTCTGATTGTACATGTTGTAGAATCCCATTGGTCATTCAGTCACATATGCACATATGGTAATAAATGTCTGATTCATTCTACTCTACTTCCTATCCCTATATCCCCTTTCTTCCCTTCACTTCCCTCTACCTAAAGTAACTCTAATCTTCCCTAGCGCCCCTCCCCCTTTTATTGTGAATTAGCAACTGCATAACAGAGTAAACATTTGGCCTTTGGTTTTCTGGGATTGGATTATTTTGCTTTGCACAATATTCTCCAGTTCCATCCATTTACCAGCAAAATGCCATAATTTCATTCTTCTTTGAAGTTGAATTATATTCCATGAATATGTCTACCAATTTTCTTTATCCATTCATTTATTGAAGGGCACCTAGCTTGGTTCCATAGTAAAGCTATTGTGAATTGAGCTGCTATAAACATACTCATTTATTTATCTCACCTTTGTCTAGCACTTGCCAATAAGTTTGAATGACAAGGCTGCATCACCGTAGTATGTTGATTTTAAGTCCTTTGGGTATAAACCAAAGAGTGGAATAGCTGGGTCATATGGTAGTTCCATTCCAAGTTTTCTGAGGAATGGAGTATGGAGTACTGCTTTCCATAGTGGTTGCAACAATTTTCAGTCCAACTAGCAATATATGAGTGTACCTTTCCCCCCACCATTTTGCCACATTTATTGTTGCTTGTATTCTTGATGATTGCCATTCTGACTAGAGTGAGATGAAATCTTAGAGTAGTTTTGATTTGCATTTCTCTAATTGCTAGAGATGTTGAATATTTTTTCACATATCTGTTGATCAATTGTATTTCTTCTTCTGTGAAGTGTCTTTTCAGCCCCTTAGCCCATTTATTGATTGGGTTATTTGTTTTTTTGGTGTTAAGTTTTTTGAGTTCTTTATATATCCTGGAGGTTAATGCTCTGAGTTGCATGTGGTAAAGATTTTTTCCTAATCTATAGGTTCTCTCTTTACATTATTGTTTCTTTTGTTGAGCTGAATCTTTTTAGTTTGAATCCATCCCATTTATTGATTCTTGATTTTACTTCTTGTGCTTTAGGGGTCTTGTTAAGAAGTCAGATCCTAGGCCAACATGGTGTGGATTTGGGCCTTCTTTTTCTTGTAGTAGGTGCAGTGTCTATGTTCTATTGCTAAGTCTTTGATCCACTTTAAGTTGAGTTTCATGCAGGGTGAGAGATAGAGGTTTAATTTCATTTTGTTATACATGGCTTTCCATTTTTCCCAGCACAATTTGTTGCTTAATTAATCTTAGTTGTCATCTAAAATGTGATTTATATTCCATCTTTGCACAAAATTTTGGGAACTAGGCATTTCTTGAGAAAGTCTTGAAAGGAGATTTATAAAATTGCAAGAATACTCTGATTGCAGTATACATAATTCACTATATTTTGATAATCATTTTGAAGAAAATGAACACTTGTATATTTCTATAGCATAAAAATTTAATCAGGAGTAGATTCTTTAATGAAGAAGATATAAGATAGTTTAGAGAAAGAGTGAAATGTACATTCTGGAGAAGCAAGACCAATATTGAAGTTATAGTCAAAGCCAGACTAAGGGCTGTGTCCTTGGATCATGACACAAATGAATATGACAGACAGAAAAGGAAGAATTTAAACAAAAGAAATATGATTTTGTAAGGGGCATTGAAACAGATGCTTGTTCCAATCTCAGATGATCTCTGTTAATTTACATAGGATCCAACTCTTGTAATAGGAGTTGGGAAACTGGAAAAAATTATGTGCAAGGCATGAGATACAAATTAAAATATTTTCAATAAAAATATTCAAACTCCCAAATTTAAATATTAAGAGATTTGTTTACAGAGAATAAACACAGTGGGGCTTTGTGCAAGATAAGTTTAGAACTGATCTCATTATCATGTGTCTTCTTCCTTTTCATGTCTCAGAAAGGATGTGTCTTAGCTCCTATTCATTTTCTTCCTTACCATTAGATCCACTTTATTTGCATATTGTTTTTACAAAGCTCAACTGAACTTTATTTCTTCATAACTTTTGTCCTTCATTATTGAGAAAAATCACTTTATATGATTGTGACCGATCATTGATTGTGTCCACATCCCTGGGTTTTTTCTTCAACTGTTGAGGGTTAGGGTTAGGGTGAATGAACATAGGGACCCTCTCTATTAAGTTCATTTGGTGCCACCATAGTGCCACACAAGGCAGCATTGTCTTCTATCTGCAGCAGTAGTTTGTTTTAAAATTTCTCTCTAGTTTTATATCTTATTGTCAGTACTTTAAATTTGTTTTTATTTTACAGAAAGACATCACTGTCCTCCTCCTATTAAGAAATTGAACTCCACCAACAGAGCACAACTCTCAAAAGGCATCTTGATCCACCCTTACCAGTGTTGTGGACTTATAAGGACAACTATTAGCAGAAACTAGCTTAGAAACAATTTTCTTCAAAGGGTCTGTATAATTTTCTTGGGAAAAAGTAAATATCACTTCATCAATATTTTACATTTAGATATTATAGTTGTGGTAAGAATCTACATACTTTTTAATGCCTCAGTTACCAAAATATTGTTTATCTCATTCTATATATGATGTATATACACTTATAAGTAAATTTTAAACTGATAATAATAGTTCATTTATAAATAAATTGTAAGCAAATAATAATAACAGACACCCAACTTAACTTCTATCTATATTTGAAACTTCAGGATAGAAAAGTAAAATATTGGTTTAGCTTTAATTATTAGGATTAGTTTATGAATTTAGATAACAAATTCCTTGTGGGTAGGGAATTCTTATTTGTCTGGGTTTCTGCTTATTATCTGGTTTCTAGGACAGAGACTGGCACATAGTAGGTACTTTGTATTTATTTTTTAGATAAATTCAAACATTTAAAAAGCATTTTTTCTTTTATCATTAAGATATCAATTATAGAAGAATTTTAGAATTTTTGTATCTAACAGCTAATACTTGTGGTCCCAAACAATTATGAGTTGTTTCTCAGTTTTTTACTGTGAGATGTTAATACAGTTTATTACAAAATGATCTGGATAAGCAACAGCACATACAAATGTGGCTTCAGTATTTCTGACAATGTAGTTTCATTATTAATTTGAAAAATTCTTAAGTAAATATGTTATTTTTTGTTATCCTAACAGGAAATCAAAGTGTTTCAATAAGTCATGAGAAACTCTTTTGAGTAGGAGTTCTTTGTTTCACTTCCTTAGATCTCTCTTTTAAATAAATGAGTCCTGTCAGCTTTAAAAACATTTTAAAATAGTTGATACTTTTTTTTTAGGATATCTTCCTATTCTAATAATATTTTTTCTATTTCTTTTTTAATATAAATAGAATATGATTTCACACTAATGTTGATTTTTTTTAGTTTATTTATTTTTTTTGATTGTTTAGGTTAATGTTAAATAAGTAAGTATTACTTTTGAGATAACCCTTTTGACTTATCCTCCTCCCAACCACCAAAGAGGTTTAGTGAGTATCGGTGACAATATCTAACACGGAATACACATAGCAGTGCAATTTATGTCGTCCCAATATTCAGGTTTTCCTATGTGTTATGCCCACATTTCTTTTTTCCTGCCACCAATTAAGTAATCCTGAAAATTCTATACATAGATTGGTTGGTAGGTTGATGAACATGGTCATTCATGGTTTGTTTGTTTGTTCATTTTTTCCATGTAGCAGGCACTGAAATGCTCACAGGAAATATGAACACAAAACATGATTAAATGTTGGTACAGGCAGAAAAAAAAAAGTGATCCTCTCCTTAAGGATTAGGAGGTACGGAGACATGTGAATACCCTTTGTTTCCCTTCTGCTATTTAATACAGGAAGTATTAAGGTCCAAAAAATTAGAAGTCTCTTTTGTCTCATTGCGCACACTTTGAAGGACACATGGTTGATCAGGGAGCTACATCCAGCAGCAAGGAGTAGACGAAACAGCAGCAACAGAATGGTCCTTGTATCGTGGGAAAAGCCCATTTTCCAGTTGAGGAATTTGAGGCTCTAAGATATTAAGGAACCTGGCCAAGTTTCAATGCAGGAGAGTGGAGCAATAACTGAACAGGAAGGTCTGCTTCTGAAGTCCTGGTCCTTACATTAGACTTCTGGTTTCTTCTCCCTGAACAACAATGGTGTCTCAAATGCTACTCTTCCAAATAGGTGGCAGTTGATATGGAGGGTGGATTCTGCTTTTACCTGCATTGTAGAAATGTAGTGTCACTGTTAACTTAGCACTGGGTTTTCTCACACGTGTTTTAAACTGCCAGCATTGTGGTAAAATTGTGATAGAGATTGTTTACAATTTCTTTCATGCTTACCCCTGCTTCTTCCCTGTTTGTGTCCCACCCTTTCCCCTGGATAAATTTAACTTGCTCTTGTTATGTCTGGCCTTGGAGGCATACGTGTAGTTTGTAGTGAATAACAGGGTACTGGGAATACTGATTGGAGAAATTAAAGTGACACAGGACACATACATTGTGTAGTAGGCATGTTTTATTCTAGAGTATTTGTTTTTTAGGTTCTGTGTATTTGAATATGGTGGTATAGTAACTTGATACATCCATCTGATTCTTTAGTATTTGGAAAATGTCAAATGAGAGATTTTACTGAGAATCATCCACCTCTGTGGTGATAAGGGAATGTGGCCTGTGCAGAGGCTGAAGGAAGAAGCCCGGACTCCAATAGACACAATTGAGAGAAGAAATGAAAAGAGTGCAAAGAAATCCTCCTATAAGTTCTGATTTTAATTTCTTGTAGAAAATAAGGATGAGTTTTTTATTTTAAATATGGAATATATTGAACTGATCATTCAATTATTGATTGCTAGAATTGAAGTACAATTTTTATATTGATCTTGTATACTATGTCCTTACTAACCTTGTTTATGAGCTTTAGTCATTTATTGTGGGTGCCTTGAGATGTCTTTATACACGATCATGTCATTTGCAAATAGACAGTATTTCCCAACCTAGATGCTGTCTCTCCCACCTCCCCCCGCCCCAGCTTAAAACACTGGTTTGTTTAAAACAAACTGGCTTGATCCTTAAGTTCAGTATGAGAGAACATTTATTTTTATGGACTCTTATTTATCTTCAAAATAAGAGTTTTAGTTATTTCTGGGAGGGACTGGATTTCTCAAAATCTGGAAAAACTGGGTTTGAACTCAAAATTGAGTTAGGTAACCATATTACTTGCCATGAACTTGCTATAAATTCTCACATCCTATGAACTTAGTGTTCTCTGAGTCATGTTCACTTCTGGTTTTTATTTTGTATGTGTAGTAAATTTCTATTCTTTCTTGCTTTATTGGGATTTTTACTTTATACCTATTATTCTGCCTGATTACCCTTCTCTTCACCAAATAACTGTAAAAATGAATCTTCTTATATACTAGAAATTTGTGTAGAACTTTTAGTTCTTCATAGGTTAAGGGATTTCCTACCACATTCACCAGCACAAACAAACAAATTTAAAATCACATGTGAGAGATCTCCATTGTTGACATACCTTCGACTGCTTACTGGTCATTGGTCTTATCAACTCACACACAAACCTGGCTGATGTCAACAACTTGATGGTTCTTCTCTCCCCATTTCAACACTGATGTATTTGCCTAGCCTCTTCTTTAAACTGTTTCTCATTTGTTATGTAGAGAATTTCAACTCTTACATGTTTCTACTTCCCAAAGGAGCTCCAGGACCAAAATTTTCTATAGAATGAGTTTTGGGTTGTGTGGGTGAATAGAGGTCGATCTGCTCACTGGATTCCTAATCCTTCCTATCTGAAATGATATTTATTTTCTCTGCATTGAATCGCTATAACATTATTTGGCTTGTGTGTTCATGTGGCACATTCCATAGAAATACCCCTGGCTACCTTTGTGCACAGTATGGATGAGCTGGAGTCAATACCTGCTGTGGAATGGAGGTGCCTCACTGCCTAGTACAGAAGGACCTTGTTCAAACCCAGTATTGTACTCTCTGTGAGGACTTCTGAGGGTGACTCAAAAGGAACATGGCATTTGGTAGACACAGTTGAAATAAGTACAAGAAATTATGACTCTGGTTAGCTATAAATAAATGTTTTGAAGAAAAAATGAAGAACTTCACTCACTTCCTTGGTATCATTAACCCAAAGTGTGAAAAGTTCTGTTATTTTCTTTTGTGTAAAAAGATGCCTGTATTTTTAAAAAGTCACTCATTGAATGTTAATATCTATATTTAAGCTCTTATTAGTGAAGCAAAACAAATTTTACTTTTGATGCTGAGAATCAAACACAGGGTTTCATGGGTACCAAATCCATGTTGTACCCCCAAGCTGTACCCTAAGTCCAAGGAAGGTAAATTTGGGAAGAAACAGTCATCAGAACTCAGCTTTCTAGATTTGGTGTGTGAAAATAAATTTTTACCATCTCTCCACTTATTCCATCATAAGTGATTTATTGCCAGATACAACATTTATTAACACGTTTTTTTCCTGCATGCAAAAATCCTGTGGTATAAACTTAAATATAATGAAGTATAATTTTGAGAAATAGATTATTAAGGAGATAGTAAATAAAATGTTTACATCCCATAAGATGAACCTAAAGAGGTTGGCATAGGGCAGATTTGGGGGTTTCAAAATCATGTTATTCTTTAACTTTTTTTTTTCTCTAGAATAAATCTAGAAATACAGAGAATTATGAAAATTTGTATATCCAGAGACACATCATTAACAATGTTACTCTAGTTATTTCTAAAATTATTATTCTAAGTAATCTTAATTATTATATAATTAAGAAAGAGAATGCACTACACAGTCCTTATCAGAAAAATCCATTTACTAGAGATTAGCAACAATGGAATTACAACAAAAATAATAAAGCTGATTTATATTTGAAAGTACTATATGAACGTTAATTAAATAAGATATAACTAGCTCTTTACACTTAATATTCTGAATAAATTATACCTCTCTCCCTCTGTACCCCCTCCCCACCTTTCTCTCTTTTTTATGTTAGGATAGATTAAAAGAAAACCAAGATACATTTGTCCTTTCAAAATGTTAAGATGTTTCCAAACTGACATTAGAATAATGAATTAGTTGCAGCTAACATGTTATATTTTGATCTTTAAAACTCTATTTTAAGTATTGATATACTAAGAGTATACCCTAAATATAAGTTCAGGGGGACTTCATTGAGTGAGCTCAGTTTTCTTTTCAATTTTATAATTAATGTACAAAATTGACTACAGAAAATATATTCTCTTTGTCCTGTCTTACTTTTGTTAAGTGATCTATATTTATATTCCTTCATTGCTACAGAGTGGTAGTAGTATTAGTCACAGTAATGGGAGAAGTAGTAACAGGACTATAGGAAGCATTTGTATAACTTAGTTATACAACATGTTGATATATTTATTATCTCATTTAATACTCAAATCACTATGATCAGCATTTTGCAGATGTTTGGATGGAGGCTTAAACAGTTTGCTTTTCTACGAATATCATTTGATAAAACTCCAACTGAAGTTTCTGACCTGCATTTATTCTGATACATGTTAATACAGGGTAATAGATAAGGTTTCATATTCTGGATTTTACCCAGCAAAGAAGGTGAAATCTTGAGAAACCAAGTAATGCATTCACTCAATATTCATTTTTTGTTATACATAACGTATGAACAATTTGCTAGTAAGGAACTAAGAACAGATAAGCCATAGGTGTATAATAAAAATTCTAAATATTTTCACATGACAAGTTATTTTTAAGAAAAAAATGGTCTTTCAAAAAAAATAAATAAGTAAAAATAAAAACCAAAAATAAATGTGCTACTGGTGTGATTCTGCGTTGTGTACAACCAGAGAAATGAAAAGTTGTACTCCTTTTGTGTACAATGAGTCAAAATGTGTTCTGCTGTCATGTATAACTTATTAGAACCAAAAAGCATCAAAATAAAAAATAAAGAAACACAAAAGTATTCGTAGAATATTATTTCTTGCTATTTACATTAAATTACAAAAAATTGAATATTTAAAAACTTGTTTATGTCTCTCTGAAGTCACTGGAATATTTGATAAATATCATAAATATATTTAGTGTTGTTGTGGTAGACAAAGTAAAAGTGACTTTCTAAGAGTCTGTGTCTTATGCCTATGTAAATATTAGGCAGAATGACTACTTAATAGCCTTGATATTTAATATGTGATCTGATGACTGGCAGCTTCAAATGTAAGTATGAACTAGAAAAAAAGTGCAGACTTGCATGCCTGACTTTATACTCACTGAATCAAAATTTGCATTTTTAGCATGGATTATGAGTCCATATAGAAGACAGGATGTAATAGTCAACTTTTTGTCTCTGACCAAAGTACCTGAGAGAAACAATTTAGAAAATAAAAAATTTGTTTTAAATTCATGATTTCAGAAGTTCAGTGCATGGTTGGCTGATTCCATGGCTCTGGGTCAGAAGTAAGGCAGAACATCGTGGCAGAGGGCATGGTGGAGGAGAGTTCTTTAGCTCTTGGTATCCAGGAAGGGGAGAGAGAGAGAGAGAGAGAGAGAGAGAGAGAGAGAGAGAGAGATACAGCAAAGCACTAGTGACAAAATATAGACCCCCAAAGCATATTCCAAGTGACCTATGGTTTTCACCAAGTATAGTAGTTCCTTGAAATTATTAACCCATCAAATGGATTCATTTGCTGAATTTAATCATTTTAGCTATGAACATTTCTACATTAACACAGAAGCTTTTGGAGGACATCTCCTATCCAAGTCATTGCATAGGATAAATTACAGATTTATTAGAAAAGGCATGTTATAAAACTTTATTGAAAATAGAAGAGAAAAGACGTTGTATTATCTTTGGCAAAGAGTGTAACTGAATGAGATTTAACATCTTCATTTTTAAGACATGCTGACTAAATGAGATGCTCCCAACTTGTTTCCATTTCTTACCTTCACATATTTTTCTAAATTAATTGGCACATTATGATTGACTAATGATATCTGCAGAGAATTATGACATATGTGCATTTAAGTGACTTAAAAACAAATTAATTCCTTTGAAAAAATAACTAGCATACTTCTCCATGTCAGAGCACCTGTTAAAGGTTTGGCAAATATTGACCTTTGATTTTAGATTTGGATTTTTTTGTAACAAAATTAATTTAATTACCACATTATTTGCATTCTTTGATATCATGGGACTATGGTTCATGAGCAGTACAAGAGTCCATGTCTAAACACAGTTCCCAAATACATCCATCATGTACAAGGTTTTCAGTATGACTCTTGGCACTTTGCTTATACATATTTCCCTTAGCTCTTCTGTCCTATCTTTGTCTATTACTCAGCAAACTAAGGCAATGAAACAGGGTGATTTATTTCCATGCTCTGTTCCAAGAGGTGAGTCTTCCTACTGATGTCCAATTGGATGTATTTGAAGTATACCATAGGAAATATCTAGGAGGAAACTGGGTGAGGGTCCCTTTTCTCAGTTCTTGGCTCTTTCCTGCCCAGCCTTATCTCCAGCTGTGCTTTTTATCACTCTGTCTTGGCTTACACTGACTTTAATTTAGGAATGAGAATTCATTTTTGCTAACCTTTAAATTATCTGGTATTCAGTCAGGATAATAGCTAGCTCTCTGAACAAGAACATCTTTTCCATACCTTTTGGTTTCAGATGCAGCAGCTTGGGTTAATGCTTGTCATTTCCTTTTTACTGAATGTTTCAAGAAATATGTCAAACTCTTTAAAGTTCAGTATTCTTCTAAATAAATCTCTAAACTCTTGCCCTAGTAGGTGTAATTTTAAAGACCTTTTCTTGCAACAGGTTATAGCAATGTTTTCATTTGCTACCACTTTACATTCATGACAAACTTTTCAACCAAAGGTATAGAGGCTCCACTACTCAGCACTCCTTCTAAATATTGTTGATTATTCTTGTGAGACAGGTGTGAGAAGATATGAAATGTACATTTTAAAAAGAAATGGATGATATACTCTTGTTCTGTAGATGCAATATTTTCTCAAACCTACAGATGTATATGTGTTTTGTATGTGTAGCAGCCCTTTAGGGGTTACTATAGAAAAACTTGCTCATATGGGTTGTGCATTCCTAAGCTGGATAACCAGAATCTAAAATGCTCAAAAATTCAAAACTTTTGAGCACTGATATAACATCCCAAATAAAAAAAATTCTATATCTTACTACATGTAATAAGTCAAGTCAATATGCAGGTGCACTAAAAATATTGTGTAAAATTAGCTTCTAGCTATGAGCATAAGGTGCATATGAAACAAATGAATTTTGAGTTTTAGACTTTATTCCCATCCATAAGACATTTTCAAAATCTGAAAAATTACAAAATATGAAATATTCTAGTCCTGAGAATTTCAGGTTAGGGAGATACTCAATGTGCACATGTATATATTGTGTGTTTATATTTTTAATATAATAAGAGAATATTCCTAAAAATGTAAAATAAAGTTAATGAAGAATTATATTCAAAAGAAGGGCTGAAAAATTAATTAGTGATCCAGAAGATAAACTTAGCAAATTTAAAATTTTCATCAACATAGATAAAAGACAAGGGGATAGAAAATGATCAAAGGTTAAAAAAGTATCTAATGCCAGATATAGAGGATCCAATATTAAGCTAGGAAGAATTTAAGAAAGAGAAAATAAAGCCAACAGAAGACAGATTTTTTAGAACAGTAAATCTAATACAAAGAAGCAACTCAAAACACTAACAGTAATGATCACAAGCAAGGTGGAAGAAAAACACACCCTACATATGTACATACAGTCATGCCCCCTATCCTTGTCCACTTTGATACTCCAGATCATCAAAGATCGAGAGGAAATTCAAAAGCTTCCAAGAAAAGAAAAAAATCAGCTTTCTTCTAAATACAAAAATGACCATATTTAAGCTCTATTTAGACTTTACATCAATGTTAAGCCGAGATTGCAATAAATCACCAATTTGAGCTTAAAGCAGGAGACAGAATCTTTATTCACCAGTGGCACTCTGGATCCACCAGCTGGCGGGTCAAGTGGTAAGCTGCAAGTCTACACCCTTCAACCCCCTCCCAGGTTTGAGTATACCTTTTATAATCCAAAACCACATTAATCATAAGTGGCTGTTGCTATGATTCAAAACCATTAAAAAAGTCATGAGATCTAAAATCACAAGCAGAAAAGGGAGTAGGCCAAAATGACCCTAGTTGAGTACAAGTTAAAGAAAGGTTACTAACATCTAGACAATCAATCTCTGACAGGGTACATTGTTCATAAGATGGGAACCAAAGAGAAAACAATTTTACATTGTATAAGAATTGCCATTTTGTGTTGCCAAACATGCTATTCTAAGCAACTATTGATGGGTTCAGAGACAGGGCTTTCCCATGGGAGAAGCATTTCTTACATGACCTGGAGTCTCAGGGCAAAAAGGAGTCTGGTCATTGCCCATATATCCTGGCCCATAACATTAACGATGCCAAATGGCAAGATGTAATCAAGCTAAGATATAAAATCTTGTTAAAAAAAAACTATTGAAAAGTGTATTTTACCAAAATAACACAAAATTCAAGAAAAACAAATGATTGGACTTTAATAATTAGTAGAAGAAACACAAGGATGTAATGGAAAGCAATTCCAGGATAATAAGCAAATGCAGCAAGCTAATATGAAATTGGTCCAACTTAGATATTGTGGTTGGGGCTTTTGAACACAATTAGGGACTATTACACAATTTTATGGATAGGAACTTAGGAATTCTTGGTGAACTGTAGGCACGGGTCTTCTGCCAAAAAGAAAAATGAAAATCAACTTGAAATTCTGGGAAAGATAAAGATCTAAAACAAAGTTATAAAACTGAAGCTAGTAATTATAGGCATGATTTTAGAAAAATAAAGCAACTGTATGTTGATTATATGATTTTGGAAAGACACTAAATAGGTACTATAAAAATAGCTATATAAAAAAAGAATTTAATAAAATTTCCCCAAATGCTTGTAAGTTCATTTGGTTAAAAGAAACAGTAAAGTAAAACAAACTATCTTAAATTTTACAAAGAAAAGGCAACTATGATATAGTTTTCACAAACTTCCTTTGCATTCCAGGGCAATCATATTCCAAATATAATTTTGCAACTGTAGAGTTTACTTAATATTTATTAATGATGCTCTAAAATTGTGTAAAATATGTATGAATTTTTAATAGATAAATGTCCAATTTCTAGTTAACATAATGGTGTTATGTTTTACTATAAAACTTTGTAATTGTTTTAGAGTATTTTAGATACACAAAACAGTTTTCTTTCAATTTCCCTAAAGTTTTATATTTTAATTAAAAATAGTTTATTTATTAAACATTTGATGTCTTCTGAGTTTTTGAGATTCCTTTAGTATTTTCTTACAGAAATATTAAACTATGTTCATTTACAAAATACATACCTTAAAAATCACATACAATTAACTTCACCCATTCAATATTTTCACAATTATTTTAATTTAAAACTATGTTTTAGAGAAGGATTTCTACTATGAAGAAAAATATTTACCTATGATTTAGAAATATATTTAATCTTACATTTTTTAACTCAAAATTAATTGTCACATATATAAAGATATAGGCATAAATAGAATATAAAATCTATCATTTATCTGAAATTTATTACTTGAAAAATCTATTGTACTGTATGAAGATTTTAGTTCACATTATTTTATGGTAATGTGGTAATTTGCTTAAAGAGTAGATTTTAGGTATTCTTATTAACACACACACAGAAAAAAGTAACCATGTGGGATGATGAATATGTTAATTTGATTAACTATAGTAATCACTTCATTATGTATATGTACATCATGTGGTACAAGTATGTATAATCTTACCTAAAAGAGGTAATTGTGATTTTCTTCATAAACTTCCTTTATATTACAGTATTGTCATATTACAGATATAATTTTGCATCTTTATAGTTCACTAACATTTATTAATTATTAGTGCCCTGTGCCAATAACCATTTTTTGAAAAATATGCTTAAAAATGGTTCAAAAATATTTCATGCACTTTACAACTGAATTTAGTTCTTGCCCTGTTTCCAAAAGCTTAATTCTATTAAGATTAAGTATCCTTCCTCATGGTTCATGTTTTTATCCTCCTATCTTTGATTAATGATAAATACCTGGAAGCAGAATAAATCTAAGAACAAATTTCAGGCTCCATATGTTCACTAGATACACTTCTAAAATTTTATACCAAATTATACCACTATTAGAGGTCACATGTATTTTAATCTCTACAAACCTTCATAAGAATTGAATATGATTTTTAAAAGGACCATTTGTTAAAATAAAAATGCTATATCATTGTGATATTTTAAAATTTTGCGTTCAGTTTTTAAATTTTATTATTCGTTGTTTACTAATCAGTGACAATTTTATTTTATAAATTGCATTCTTTCAATGCTGCTCATGTCTTTGTTCTATATATTTTTTTGTATTATAAAGTGTATGGTTTTCTTTCTCCCTTCTTTCCTCTCCCCCTTTTCTTCCTTCCTTCCCCTCCCCCTTTTCTTCTTTCCTTCCTTCCAGGTACCCGGAATTGACCCCAGGGTCACTCTACATCAGAGCCATACCACTCCCAGCCCTTAATTTTTTTTTTTTTTAATTCTCACCAAGTTGCTGAGACTGGCCTGAAACTTGTGATCCTTCTGTCTTAGTCTCAGTAGTAGCTGAGATTACAGGTGTGTACCACCATACCTATGGCATGCCTTTCTTTTTGATTTGTAAAACCTTTATATGACAATTTCTTTCTTTTTTTTTTTCAGAATATAATTCAAATTGCAGGTTATTTTCTTTTTAACATATACTCTTTCTCCCTCCCTCCCTGCCCCCCACTCTTTCTCTCTTTCTCCCTTCCTTCCTTCCTTCCTTCCTTCCTTCCTTCCTTCCTTCCTTTCTTTCTTTCTCCAAATCTAATCCATGGCCTTGTGCATGCTTAGTAAGTGTTCTACCACTGACCTATACTACCAGTCCATAACATAATTTTTAAATTCACACATACAAATTGTACATATTCATGGGTCATCATGTGTTTTGAACATACTATACATTGTGTTCTCTTTAAATCAATGCAAGCATACCTGTTTTCTCAAACATTTATTAGTTCTTTGTGGTGAAAACATTCAAAATCACTTTTAGGTTTTTGAAATGTACCATGCATTATCTACCACCCCACTTTGCAATAGAACACTAGAACTTGCTGGGTTGTTTTGAATATTTACAATGTTATTAACCTGAGGTAGTTTCAATTTTTAAATAATCATGTTTTTTTGTTATTTTCATTATTACTTTTGCCATGCTTTGTGCACATAAGTCCTTCCTGTCTTAATATCTGATTAGTACTAACTTATTTAATATTTTCTTTTTCTTTCCTTTTTTTTTAATTATAAGAAAGTAACATTCAAATGGCACAGTTTTGCTCTAGTGGCTAGGTTCTTGGTTGCAAGCAAGTGACATACATTGATTTGAACAGGAAAAGACTTTATTGATTGCTGGAAGACAGCAGAACTAGAATTTAAAAACAACTGGGAATAAAGCAGCCTTAGTAACAGCCAGTATCACAACAAAAATATCACATAACTCCTCTCTAGAGAACATCCTACTCTCCTGTTACTAAAAACAGAGCAGGCACAGCTTGTGCCCCTGCTGCTGCTAGGCTTGGTCATCACTGATGTTGATTGCTGCACAGCTGTCACCACTGCCCTTCAAAATTGTTGCTTCTGCTGCTGTTGTCTCCACTGGAATGAACATTTTGCAGTGCCATTCCGATGGATAACTTTAATTCAAAATTCTAGCTGTGACCATGACCAGTCATTTGTTCATGCCTAGAACTTACATATTGTTCCATGTTAGATAATGAAATTTGTTCTTATTTTGAGTGATTGGGCCCAGATTTTTTTTTTTGAGCCAAAATATATCTCAGCTAGAATAAAATTTGAACAACTGAATGTTCCAAATAATCGACCTAAAATGAATGATATTGGGTGGAGGACAGTGATGCCCCCTCAACATTTTTCTTTGCAATGTGAAAGATGATAACCACTATTAAACTGACAAGAAACATTTGAGTACAGTGTTTCCTCTTGTGCCTGGTATATAGACAACTTGTCCACTGATACTGGGGAATGGTAAGGGAAAATATCAGGGTATTGTAGTGCAGTAGTACTTCTTAGTACAGTAAGTTCTATTAAACAGAACAGCAATGTGAGGTGGCCTATCTGAATGCAGAAATGACAGAAAAGTTTATCTTTCTGAGGGAGGGTTTCCTCCCTCTCGTCTACATATGAGATAATAAGATTACAGTTCACTAAGCTATTAAAATGAGGAAAGCTGAATTATCCAAACTAAAGTTAGAACAAGCAAAATGCAGGGAAATATATGCCTCAACTATAGGAAAACAACCCTCAATTCCCAAATCTCTAACAAATATCTTCTATTTTATCATTCTCTTTCTAGGAAAAAATGTGATTTTGATAAAAAAAAAAAAAAAACAGTTAAAATGCAAAGCAAATTCCAAAAGGTGTATCTCCACTTAAGGCTACCTTTACAGTTCCTTTAAGATGGAGAGCCAGGGAAAGGAGCCATTCAGAGAAATTTCTGTCTGACAAGGTACAGAAGTATAAACAGTCAAAACCTGACAATCACATTGACCATTGATACTAGCTCATGGAATTACGAGAAGACCAAAATTATGCTAAGGTCTCTATGGATTTCTGTTATGGCAGAGACCCCAAGGTTAAGTGATAATAACCTCAAGTATTCTATCCCTAACACAAATTCTGTGTCATACTCAATCCAAAAAGTAAAAGGCCATTAAGAGTTCTTAGTCTTATCTCAAATGTGACCTTTAGAGAAGAGATGATGGGCCTTTGGGGAGGTGGGAGAGGTTGCATGAGAAAGCAGAACTCCAAGTAGAATCTGTTTGTTCATGGTATTTATTCCATCCTACTTTTTACTTCCTAAATGAATATTTTTGAATATTTCCAAAATCATTTCGAGTATCTCTCTCTGCTCCATATACTCAGGAGCCTCAGAAGATACTTATTTTGTCCTTCAATCCAAGAATAAACAAGTGAAAAATTCTGACCAGTAAGATGTGAAAGAAAGTTCACCAATATATAGCATAGCTGAGAAAAAATTGATTATTTTTTAAGAAAGAGATATGAGGAAAATGGTCACTTGACTTTTGAAACGTTTTCATGTATATTCATATGAAATGTGAAGAACTGCTATAGTTATTAGTCTACCTAACTGAAGATGCAGCCAACATAGAGAGGAAGGGAAGAGACAATAGAAGCTTACAGAGAGTAGCCCTCAGAGGTTATCTTCACTAACACTGACTCTCCCTTGGGATTTAAAGCTATATGAAATGTTTCTCATTTGTTAACCATGCAAGTTGAATTTTTTTGTTAATATAGCCTTCAACAATATCTTAAACAACATACACATTGCTAAATAGACACAGCTAAACAAAATCATTGTTACATGGTGAGGATTTATGGTAATTTACTATGAGTATACTCTTAGCAAAATTGCTAAATAAGATTTGGTTCTTAAAAATTACAGCTTGAATCAGCAGAACATCTACAGACACATATAATGGAAGACTTTTTGAGATAAATTCTAGTGTGCATGATACGTGCATATATAAACACACATACACAGACACACACATTCACAAATATATAGTTAGATGAAAGAGAGAGAGGGATAGGGAGGGAGGGAGAGAGACAGGGGGAGGGAGAGATAGAAAGAGAAAGAGCAGAAAGTAGGTGAGAGCTGGGCATGGTAGTACTGACTTGAAATCCCAGTGGGTCAGGAGGCTGAGCAGGAGAATCACAAGTTCAAAGCCAGCTTCAACTAAAGCCAGGCACTACTCTACTGAGACCCTGTCTCTAAATAAAATACAAAATAGTTTCAATTCATCCCAGTTGTTAATTCTTGATTTTATTTGTTGTGCTTTAGGAGTCTGATTAAAGAAGTCAGGACCTAATCCGACATGATGAAGATTTGGGCCTACTTTTCTATTAGGTGCAGAGTCTCTGGTCTAATTTCTAGATCCTTGATCCACTTTGAGTTGAGCTTTGTGCTTGGTGAGAGATAGTGGTTTAATTTCATTTTGCTGCATATGGATTTCCAGTTTTCCCAGAACCATTTCTTGAAAAGGCTATCTTTTCTCCAAAGTATGTTTTCAGTGCTTTATTGACTAGTATGAGATAACTGTATTTATGTTCTCTCTGGTAAATGGATACTGATCCATAATGGTGACAGGGACATGAGGAGAATGGAGGAAATTTGATTGGAGAAAGGGGAGGGGGGAGCTAAGGGGAGAAGGCATGGGGGCAGGAGCAATAATGAAATGAGATTAATAGCATTACCCTAGGAACATGTATGACTGCACATGTGGTGTGATGTGACTCTATATCGTGTACAATCACAGAAATGACAAGTTGTGCTCCATTCTGCTATCATGTATAACTAATTAGAACAAATTAAAAAACAAAAACAAAATAGGGCTGGGGAGGTGTCTTAGTGGTTGAGTGCCCTTGAGTTTAATCCCTGGTGCCCCCCCCCCCACCAAAAAAAAAAGGTAGATGAGAAAAAAATGAAAGAAAAAGAAGAAAACACAGCCATTTACTGCAAAAAGACCTTTGAAATCTGAATTACCTTATCAAAATTAATAATGTAAAACACATTTTATTTAAACCTCATAAATACTTTTATGCATTACCAAATACCAAAGTAGTTTTTGAATTTTAAGTTGTAATGTTTTGAAAAAAATGAAAATTTAATAAGTTCTTCTGTACTGACTACAATGCTGGGTTAAGTAAAATTTTAAAATCAAGATAATTTAAAGGAAATTTCAAGATGGAGAGGTCAAGTGACATAATACAAAGATAATTTCAGAAATCAGAAAATCCAATAAGAATTAAAAAGGATATAAGTGAATTTTTTTTTCCTCTAAAAACATCTTTTGAATCCTAAAAGGCACTTCTAGCCACATTCACAGTGAAACTGATGTTTGACTTATGTTATGCTAACAGGATGGCTTTTTCATTAAAATCCTTTCATGAAATTTAAACAAAATGTAAATTTAATTATAAATTGCAAAAGTGTACTGACTTTTTAAAGATAAGAAATACTATATAAATTCATTATTAGAATAATTAAAACATTTGACTGTCTAAACCTGATGGGTTTAGAAAATGCTATTTGATTATTTAGGAAGAAGGAAAATTCTCATATGGTCCTAAGAGCACATGGAATTTGGGTGAGGCAATTAGTTTGTTGGATAGTTACAACAACAAGAAAAATAAAAGACAAACTACCTTGAATTCATGGCATTCATACTATTCTTAAATTGAAAATCTAAACTTCATAAAATGGTCAGTATTTAAAATTTTGAAGAAAACCTGTTTGCAATTATATAAATGTGTGTTTACAGAATTTTAAATAGGAAAGTGAATAGCACTGTCTTCCACTCAAAATTCTTAGTGTTCATGATTAGGAAAAATTTACTCTAGGTTAGAATAAAATCCAATATGTGTGCAAGTCAGGTCTTTACCTATTTTAAATATATTGCTTAATTCAATATATGTACTTTTAATTAGAAAAGTACTTTTTATTACCAGTACATTATCTTTTCATTTTCAAATATTTTAACTCAGTTCCAAGTTTAGTTTTTCTTGTTCATTTAATTTTCCATTATTGCATTGGTGTCTGACTAAAACAATGCTAATGGTGCTAGAGTCTGCAATCTCCTTGCAATTTGTCTACCTCTTCTGAAATCTCAACTTTCTTTCAGGGACTTAGAATTTATCTTATTGAAGGGCCATTCACAGAGAAGAAATTCAAATCCCATTAATGGTCGTGCTCAATTAGTGGCAGTTGCTTCAGAATTCATAACATATTGCATTCAGTTAAATGAAATCTCCTATATTTTGAGTTCAGCTGAAGTTGAGCAGGAATTAGAAAAGTGCACAGCATCTCCAGGATTGTAGGCCAAAAAAAAAAAAAAAAAAGAGTCTTGAATTGTAATATTATAGTGAGACTCCTTAAACACTTTCAATCTGACCTCCTTTTACACAGGCTATATATTAGGGAAAAAAGGGCAAATTAGCATTTTTTTTCAAGTCAAAAACTTTTCCTAATGTCAGAAGTACTAATTTTTAAAAGAGTCTTGGCAAAACAAAATGAAGTTCAATTAGCATTATCAAAAATGGACTTATTATTCATTGAGCTCATCTCAGTGATAAATGGACATTTTATTTAATAATCCTAATTGTATATTCTTCCTTTGTAGTGTCTCCCACACATTTAACATCTTTGCTTGTCCATTCCCGCAGCCATGGTCATTGTTCATGTCTTCAGTAATACCAATTTCAATAACATTTAACGTGTACTGAATTATGATTAGTTAATTGTCACTCATCCTTAGGTTAACCCTGTGTTTCCCTCTAATTATTTCTAGATTGCAAAAGTAGAATCTAAGAAGAAATCTACAAAGATTGAGAAAACTGTTCAAAACACTTAACAAATGCCAGAGACTATATTTCAACCCCAATCTCATGCCTTTCTAAATTCATGTTTTTAATGACTCTAAGCCCTTTTCTATTTACATCAATCACAGCCAGGTGTTTGCAGCAAATATCTAAAAATTTTTCTACTACAAATTTATGAATTGCTATGAGATTATCAGAAAAAAAATATGTTTATTGTCAACTTGTCTGAAATCTTTACTAGTTTCCCACTGGTTTTTGGACTAGATATATTCATACTACCTTCCATACCATCCTCAAAATCCTGCTTCATCATTTCCAAGACCCTCATGGTTGTGTATTCTTCAACCTACCTCAACTACTTCATATTCCCTTAGGCATGCTCATGCTTTTTCCTCTGCTCTGATTCTCTTACAACATAATTTTGAAATCACACCTATTCTTAAAGGGCCTTCTAATGGCATGGCATCTTTCCCATGAATTCTTTTGTAAAATCTTTAGTCTCTGTCCTTTGAACTCCTCCAGCATCTGTGAGCTTATGTACTGCTCTTTTTTTGGTGACCTTACAGCCATTGTTTTTTTGATACCAACATCTCTCCTCATTTCTTATTTGAATAATCGGCTGTTACATCAATAAGTTGAACGAAATGGTGTCTCATATGTTTCTATGGCAATAGTTCTATAGAACTCTTTTAAGAGCTTCATTATAAGGATCAAGACTAGCAAAATGAAAAAAAAATTGATGAGATACATCCTTCTGTAATAGTTTTTATATGATTACATGTTAATTTGATTTCAGTTCAGATACTTTAGAAGATCATAGAAGAGTTAGCTCTATCAAGAATCACATAGGGACTAGGATTCAGTACTTCAAAAACACTTGTTAGTCTCAGAATAAAGGTGACCTGATGATTTATTTTCCAAGTGGAGACAGTTTTTAAACAGAGCATGGTCACTAAACCAATACAATCTTTGGAAAACCTGCTCCTGTTAACTAAATAGGTGATCTTAGACAAGTCACTTAGCCTCTTTGGGACTCAGTTTCCTCATCAATGATGGCAAGTTTGAACTAAATTTAGAAATTCCTCTGTCTCTAAAATTTGTGATGTCTTTAAAGTATTTAATGTGCTATAAAATATATAATGAGATTGCAAATTTCTTGTATTTTTTAATTTTTTTTAAGTTGTTGATGGACCTTTATTTTATTTATTTATTTATGTGGTGCTGAGAATTGAACCCAGTGCCTCACTCAAGCTAGGCAAGTGTTCTACCACTGAGCCACAACCCCAGCCTTCTTGTATTTTTTTATTAATATTTTATCTTGTATTTTGCATTTTGAATTTGGGATTTATGATGAAATTTAGAAAACTAGTATTTTCAGTTAAAATAAGAGCCTTTTCAGATCATCTAGAAAACAGCTAAGTAGTTAGTAATACAACAATCTATTAAAGGTTAATGCAGATGTTGAATATCATCTTCAGGATTCAAAGAGGAATTATGTGGCAGAAGCCTTGGAATTGTCTAGAATAGCACTCTGGTAGGTAAGCAATGAGAACTTCTCCAAAGAATTTGTGTATAGACGTGGATATGGGAGAAGGGACATGTGATTCTTTGGAGAAGGGTACACAGCATTAAATGTTGTAAAACATTTTGGAAATCAATCTTCTCGGTACAAGAAATAAAATTTTCTTTAGTGTCACTCATCCATATTAAATATTAATTTTTTTAAATGTTGACTTTTTGTTTTGCTTTATTTTCATGTACAAACTAAAGTTGTTTTCCCCTTAAAATGACAAAAGGTATGTGGTCTATTTACATATTTATATACTCCAAAGGGTTGAAAAGTTGCCTGCACTTCTGAATTCATTTAAAAATTATCTCAGGATATTTTGTAGCATTCTTATACAGTTATCCTGTTAATTCATCACAAATACCAGGAAATAGCCTGACCAGATGCAGATAAAAAATATTATGCCTTACTTTAATGACATCATTTGAATTTTAAAGAAGAGGAAATGATCCTTAATTGTAGATTCAATTGTTATTTGCAGGTGCAAAAAGCAACCTTAGCTGCCTCATTTCATAATCTGTTCTAACAGTTCAAAGGTGAATTCAAAGGATAGTACAATTTAATAAACTGTTAATTTATCTAGGTGTTGCCTAGAGAAATTTATGAGTCTTTCAAGGGAGAACAGCACACTATATTAACAAAAGGAACCTTGTATTAGCTAATCACATGACATCAGAAAGGTGTAAACCTGCTTTTCTTTTTAAAGATATTTCTACTCATTTTTTAGCTCTTGCCAAGAAAGTTATTAAAGTTTGTTATTATCCCAGGGCTGAGTTTGGACATAAGTGTGTCGGAAACTTGCTTACTCCACGTTTCTATTCAAATAACACAACTTCTGCAGAAAAGGATGTTTTATTACTGTGGGAAGAAAAATAAAGAAACATAGGGATTAAGTGGAATATGTTTCTTGGTTTCCTACATTAACTGATTTTGAGGTTATTTCTTCCTTCAGCTGTTGTACTAGGGGAAAAAGCAATAAAAAAGTTATATAGAGTATTTCCATGATTGATTACATGATGGCTTAAATCCTTAAATATTGAACTGTTTTCTTATCAAATTCTTCAGTTTCAGTAGTCACATATTTTGTTAAACATTTCTATACATTTTGAAATACAATATAAATCAGAGATAATCTTTTAGTCAGAGAACACTTTCTTTCTTCTTAAATAGAATTGTCTTAGACTTATGAACTAATCATGCCTTACCTAAATAAAATAACTTTGATTTGGATGTAAAATTTCTTTTTTCATTCATTTTTGAACTGACTGTCCATATATGAACTTTTTATTTTTATTCAAATACGTGTTTCTGCAAATTGGTACAACCAATCTGGGAAAGTAGTATAGAGATTCCTTAAAAAACTTGAAATGGAATCACCATTTGACCAAGCTATTCCACTTCTTGGTCTATAACCTAAAGTTTAAAAACAGCATACTACAGTGATGCAGCCACATCAATGTTTATTGCTATAAATTCACATTCACCATAGCCAAACTGTGGAACCAACCTAGATGCCTTTCAATAGATGAATGGATAAAGAATCTGTGCGATATATATATAGTACATATACTATATATATGTATGTATGTATTTATATACACACACAATAGAATATTACTCAGCAATAAAAAATGATAAAATTATGGCATTTGCAAGTAAATGGATGGAGTTAGATAATATCATGCTAAGCAAAGTAAGCCAATCCCCCAAACGAAAGGCTGAATGTTTTCTCTGACAAGTGAATGATAATCCATAATGCGGGGCAGTGGGGCATGGAGAGAATGATGATTCTGAAGATTATTTATCCTTTAAAGAGTGGAGAAACTCTGGATTGGGCAAAAGGGATGGAGGGGAGGGGCATGGGAATAGGAAAGATGGTGGAATGATAAGAACATCTTTACCATAGGTACATGTATGACTGCACAAATGGTGTGACCCTACTTCATGTACAACCAGAGAAGTGAAAAATTGTGTTCTATTTGCATACAATGGATCAAACAGCATTCTGCTGTCATGCATAATTGATTAGAACAAATAAATAATTAAAAAATAGAATAACAATCTTAACATTGTTTTGTAGAATTTTCCTCCAAGTACAGGTAGCTTCTTGTTATTATTTTTATAAAAGGTAGCAGAGATTTTAGTAAAAGGTATCATCTTTAAAACAGAATCAAAATAGCTTAACTCTGACATCAATACCAGATTTGAATTGAAAAATGCATGTATCTTGTGTATGTGTGCCATACCTTATTAGGATACACACACATACATGCACACACACATATACATACTTACATACATATACACACAAACATACACAGACACATATGTGCATATATATACATACATGTAAACCCATGTACACATACATGGATACATACATACATACATACACATGATACACAAACATATTAGTCAGGAACTGTTAATTTCTATTTGGCCTCTGAAGTTATTACTGAGTGTTCAAAATTCTTAATATTTTAACTCCTAGTATATAGTTGTACAAACAAGAGAAACCATCATATGTTTTTTGGAGAGACAAAACTTTCCAAAAATCATACTTACTCCCAAACATGGAGTATGCAAGAATTTTCTACATAATTTGAGTTTCAGCTCTATAATGAGGCAGTATTCATTCTTTTATAAGTATTATTAATAATAATAATAATAATAGTAGTAATAATAATAATAATTATAATTGATCATACATATATTTTTAAACATACCAAGCAATTTAACTATATTTTCACATTTTTTTCAGGGCAAACCTGTGAGATATGCAGTATTATTATATTTGTCTTATAAATGAGGTTTATAGATGTTAAATAATCAATCCAAAGTCATAGAGCTAAAAAATGACAGTCAGATATGCAATTTTGATTTTCTTGACCTAAATTTAACAACAATGACACAATAGAAATATGAAATTGCTTTTACACCATTGCAGTTTATTTCCTAATTATAAAATTTTATTTTTGTTACGTTTCTTAATATAATGATTATAACCAATAATCATTTTGGTATAATTTAACAGTTAATTAAAAATTGATGTTTTTATGGTAATTTTTAATAATATGAATAAATCTTTATTTTGGTCTAGCTGCTCTAATAATTAATTCTTCCATATTTTAAAAATACAGAAATAAAAATACATTTGCTTTAGAAAAATCCATGCTTTAGGTATTTCTAGCTTAAAGAAGTTGAGAATATAATATGCAAATATTTTTTAAATGTAATAATTTTAACACTTTATGTCTTTCATATGCACATTCAATAATCTAGGTGGTTATATAAGTTAGAAAATATTACAACCAGTACAAGGGGATTTGTAAACATATTGTTTATATTAAATATTTAGAGTTTGGAACTGCAGTTCAATATAAACATCTGGATTTTAACTCAAATACTTAAATTGTTGACGCAGCAATTTTTGATAGTAATAGAAGTAAGGAAGTATATAAAAACACTGAGCTTGATGTGAAATAGAAGAAGGGTTTAAGAGCGGGAGTTAGGAAAATGGAGTGCAAATTGAGAAAAGAGGTTCAGAGATCAGGGTCAAAGAGAAAAGGTCAGAAAGATGAAGGGGAGAGTCTTTGAAGGTATGCAGAGGAAGACTGAAAACAGATGCTGGCAGCAGTCAGCGGAGAGAATGATGATTCTGAAGATTATTTATCCTTTAAAGATACATAAAGAGAAAAGGAATGGCCTTCTCTGTCCAGAGGGAAAGACCAAAAAACATCCTTCTCATCCACCTTTGAAGAGAAAAATCATGAAGTCAAACTTACTGTTTGTGAATTTCAGGGTCTGATCACTTTTCTCAGAAATGACATTAATATTAATATCTACAGAGGAGGGTGGTTGTACAGCTGTAAAGAAATTAATGTATATCCTGAAAGGTGAATAAATGCTGGATACAATTACCATATTTTGTTATGGCTTCATTTGTCCATGTTAGCTTTCTATGAATAGAAGTATCTGGGAAGTAAAGAAATAGAAAAATACCAAAAGGGTAAAGAAATCAATCCTGATTTAAGATATTTGTGATATCAAATGTATAAAAAGAGTTCTTTTTTGATTTTTGTCTATTTTCAATAGAGACAATTTAGGACAAATATGTAGCAAATTCTTTTATTTTTTTATTTATATATGACAGCAGAATGCATTACAATTCTTATTACACATATACAGCACAATTCTTCATATCACTCTTTTTGAAGATTCAGGGATAATGTTTTCAAAAAGAAACATTGCAGCATTTTGTATGTCTCATGGATTTTCCAGTTTCTATATTTTAAAATAGAAGCTATAACCCAGGTGTGTACTTGTATTCAAAACTATTTAGGAGGCTGAGGCAGAAGGATAGCTTGAACTCAGGAATTTGGACCCAGCCTGGTGACATAGTGAGAATCCATCAAAATAATAATAGTGAAAGTAGGAGATGTGAAATAGGTGAAGAACATAAGTAAAAGTTGATTTATTCCTGTTCATAATTAGGTTGATTTTTCCTGGGATGGTTTGATGAAATGTGGAACAAAGAACAACACTAGAGCTTAGAAAAGATATTTTAAATTATAATATCAAGAACTCAAAAATAATTATTAATCTTTTAAATGGAAGAAATTTTAAAGGTGATCTAAAAGAGTGAAAATTGCGTAGACATGAATACTAGTTTATTTTTTAAAGTTTTAATTTTTTCCAATAAGAAAAAGATTGCACTCAATAACATACTTGTACTCAGTAAATTGCAGAAAATGAAAATGTTACCTGCCATTATGACAATATTTTGGTTTGCTGACATAAGAATAAAAGTAATGTCCTACATTTGGAAACAAAGACTAATACAGCTTATTTGCCAAATATGATATTTTAAAATATTATATTCTATTTTTACCTAAAATGATCAAAATTGGGCCATTATGATATATAATGATATAGAAATATTATGTATATGCATTAAATAGTTTAATGGATTTGGAACAAAATATGCATTGCTGAAATCTAATCATTTTATATTAAGGCAGCTGGAGATGTTCTTGTAAGCAGAAAATATGAATCAAATGCAATGAAGACAATGTGTAACCTACAAAATTATTCATTGGAGGCTATGTTCTTGATTTTGCTTAAGCAAAATACCTTGCATTAGACATGCAGTATAATCAACAGGTCTTTTAATGCGTCATGGTTTTCAATAAGGCGCTTCCTTGTGTTTGCACAGCTGCTTTCTAGATACCCGTGTATCACATTTCACTTAACTTATTGTCACTGCTGTTTAAACCTACTGACCATTTTCAGGAAGAAAGTTACTTTGTGGAAATGTTTGATCTTATGAAAATTTGATACATTTCATGATCATTGACAGTTTCAAGTTTTGTAGAATCAGTGTTTAGACTCTTCAATATGCTGTTAAAGTGTAACTTCGTTCACAGAGAAGAAATGATGTTTATGCAATTTTAGCCCAGAGAATGTAGGGTACCATATTCCAAACATGGTTTCATTCAGTCATGTGTCAGAAACACCTTATGAGACAATTGATTTACTGATTGATTTATTGGATTCAAAGAGGTATATCAAATTTTAATCTCAAAGAATATATTGTCTCCAAAAGAAAATTGATAGGCCAATAACAATATCAACTTAATAACTAATCACATGATTAATTTCTAAACTTATTCACCTCTAATAAAACACATGGAAGTAAATAATTTCCTAAAAGCAGCAAGCAGCTAATGAGCAAGACAATTTGTTACTTGTTTCCTAACTAAGTACTTTAATAGTCTTTTAATAAAATTCATTTTATTGGTCTCAAGTCTCTAGTTAACTGCCCTACTCCAAAGAGGAATAAAATCCAAGGACTGATCTATGTTTTTCAGGACTGAAAATAGACTCTTCTTCATCTTCAACTTTCTCTTTTATTTCAATTTCATTAAAACTTAATCCTTTCAGTAAGCATCACCCACCTCCCTTTGTCCAGTGTCCAATGTTACTGCCACTGTTTCTCTCTGTCCCTGAATATTTTAAATTCTTTCATGATTTGAAACATCTCAAAGGATGACCTCTTCCTAATAATTCAACTGTGAAATGATCCTTCCAAAATCCAATTCATAGATTACTTCCTTTTTGAAATCTTTCTGCTCTTGCAACTGATATGGAAGTTCATACATCTTATAAGACTGAATATAAAATTCTGAAGAATTCAAGATTTGACCCCCCCACCCACAAACTTCTGCTACTTCAAAGTAACTGGAAAAGACCCTCAAAGCTTTTTCATTATACCTTTATGTTGAACAAATTGATGGTCTTCATAATTAATGTAGTTGATATTATCAGACATTGCTTTCTCTTAGCTTTGTTGTCTCTTGCATCTGTATATTTCTTTTATTAACTTTATTGCAACTCCCATTTATGTTCTCTCACATGGCACAAGTTGAAATTATTTAAAATATAAATGTTGAATAAAATTATTGGATTGGTGGATCAGAGCTAATTTCTCAAGTTGGATGGATTATTTAAGGCAAAAGATCTGGGGAAAATATTTGCAGTGTATATAACTAAAGGTAGTCATTATATATAAAGAACACTTACTATTGAGTAATAACAAAATGATAAACATTATCTGCGGATAAACAAAATGACTAAGGAATTAATACCAGGGAAATAAAGGTCAGTAAGATTTAGCTTACATTCAATATTATAATATATAAACAAAAGGTCATGAGATAGAGGATAGGAAAGCAATAAATATTCAAAATATTCTAGAGCCATGCTTATAAGGTAGTTGAATATCAATTGTAATTTACTGAAGGGGGAGTAATATTTTTTTACAAATTTATTGACAGAAAATCAATGTGTTTAAAAGTCCTACAACAAAAATTTTTATCCTACTAACCTAATTGGAAAAACTTATCCAAGGAAGGAAAGAATTACAAAAAGTAATGCTAGAAGAATGCTCTTCAAAGGTGGACTTTTAAAATAATGGTGTTAGGAACAAAAATATTGAGTTATGGGCATTGATTACATGTATATTGGATACGAATGCTTAGTAGGATGAAGATGCACTGCATAGCACATTTGTATAAAATGCAGATATAGAGAAAGATTGGAATGCTAGCATAGGCAGTAGCTGGTGATAGGAATGATTTTTATTTTTAAAATCAGAATTTTCTCTTTGTTTTCTGTTTTCTATAATAAGTGGATTTTATGCTTATCATCAAAATACTTAGATGACTTATCATCTAAATGTTTAGGTATTCCTATTTTTATAGGACAGAAGCTATATATATATTTTTTAAAGGAATTACACTAACTTAGAGGTCCATTAGAAGAGTTGTTATTATCTCGACTTAGCAGATGGTTCCAAATAGTGCATAACTTATTTGATCTTTAAGGAATAAATTTAAGAAATTCAGAGAAAAAAATCAATTTGAAATAATTTTTTTATACTTATCTGAAAATATTTATATATTTCCTGCACTTTCAATAGTTGGAAGAAATTGACTGGAAGTTTATGGAATAGGCTAGGAAGAATGTTAATGGCACTGGAGAGAAGTGACCCTTTTGAGAATCACAGCATTAGTATATTCTTTCATATTTGTGATCTTGAGATCCTGGGTCATTTGGCTCAACAGATCCTTGATTGCTAAACAGAAATGACTGAAAAGCCTTTGTTGGCAGATACTCTTTTTTTTTTTTTTAAGAGAGAGAGAGAGAGAGAGAGAGAGAGAGAGAGAATTTTTTAATATTTATTTTTCAGTTTTCGGCGGACACAACATCTTTGTTTGTATGTGGCGCTGAGGATCGAATCGAACCCGGGCCACAAGCACGCCAGGCAAGCTCGCTACTGCTTGAGCCACATCCCCAGCCCATGTTGGCAGATACTCTTGAGACAGAATGTCTGCATTTCTATGTCTATATATATATATATATCTATGTCTGTATATGTCTATGTCTGTCTTGTTTGTCTCTGCATTCCATTTGTATCTTCTTTAGATTTTTGTCAATTCCTACATCTAAGATAATTCATATTCACTCAGGTAATTTCTACACCCTAGTTATGCTGTGGCTGCCTCAGTAAGAGAGAAGCCTGGAAGACTTAAGTCTCATAGTTTCTTCCACAGTATAGAGGGGATCTCTTATGTCTCCGATAGGTAAGACGTGATGTAAAATGCGAGACCCTAGAATTCCAAGGTGTAGCTAACACTGATGCACAGTGGGCCTAATATTTTTGTGATAATTCTTAAGGATTTTCTGTCCCCCAACTCCAATTACACATAGACACATTCAACTCCAGCTTTTTTTTTTTTTTTTTT
>NW_025999968.1:25874345-25902500 GCF_001458135.2 Marmota marmota marmota | reverse complement strand
TGTAGATCGTAGCCAACTTTTTCTTCTATCAGAAGGCGCGTCTCTAATTTGATATCAAGCTCCTTGATCCATTTTGAATTCACTTTTGTGCATGGCGAGAGAAAGGGATTCAGTTTCATTTTGTTGCATATGGATTTCCAGTTTTCCCAGCACCATTTGTTGAAGATGCTATCCTCCCTCCATTGCATGCTTTTAGCCCCTTTATCAAATATAAGGTAGTTGTAGTTTTGTGGATTGGTTTCTGTGTCCTCTATTCTGTACCATTGGTCCACCCGCCTGTTTTGGTACCAGTACCATGCTGTTTTTGTTACTATTGCTCTGTAATATAGTTTGAAGTCTGGTATCGCTATACCGCCTGATTCACACTTCCTGCTTAGCATTGTTTTTGCTATTCAACTCCAGCTTTTGTCACTGTAAGAAATTACACAGGTAACCTGTGGTCCATACATGCATTTAGAATCTATGCAGCCAAATCACCTGAAACATTTTCTGATGTATAAAATACAACTCGTAACCTCATATATAGGTTAATGGTAACTGAGTTGGATGAATGAGAGTTACGATTTTGTTTGTGATTTTGACTGAAGTATAGATGAATTTGTTTATGTGGTTCTGCAATGGGTTCCACTGGGCCATTGACAAACTATATAGTTCTTTAAAATACCCCCAACAGACAATTACCTTTTTGGACTTATCTCTTTCTCCCTTCCTCTCTTCCTTCCTCCAGTCCTTCTTTAAAATACCCCCAACAGACAATTACCTTTTTGGACTTATCTCTTTCTCCCTTCCTCTCTTCCTTCCTCCAGTCCTTCTTAACTTTTAATACATATAATATTTCAGGAAAATAAGAAATATTTTTTTGGAGGTATACTGATTGTTTTTTTAAGTGCTTCTGTTCACTTCTCCATCAAAATATGGGTAACACCAAATGTTTTCCTTTTATTTAGATAAAAAGGAAAAGGATCATTTCCTTGGTTAACTCAGTTATATAATAGCATGTTATTTTCTGTGAATTCCCATGACTTAAAAATCTGTCAAGAGGGCAAAATAAATGTGTTTTCCAGATCATCTTACATCATACTCTTAGAAAATAGCCTTATATAATAACGTAAAAGATTACTTGATATGAGTCTCTTATCTTAATAAGTCTTATCTTAATTCTTCCTTACCTCAAAGTTTCTGTACTATTATCCTCTTCATTTCCTTTCACCTTAAGTTCTAGGCAAAAGAGAGTGTTCTTGATTTAAAACCTTGAGTTTTCACTGGTGCTTTATTTCTATATCTTCTACTTACTGTATGTATTTGCTCAATGAATCTCTTGGCATCTAGACTATACTGCATGCCAATATCACCCTCCCCAAAGTGGCTCTTTTTCTTCTATCTTCCAATCTACATAGGTATTTCTCTGTTCTGACAAAATCAACCAGCCTTTCCTCAATGATAACCCTTTTCAGCTATAATTTCTCTTTGTTCTACACAAACTCTTTAAATCTAAGTTAACTGTAATTGCTCTATTCCTGTCATACATATTACTCTTTTGGAACTATCCTCTCAAATAAGTCAGCAGTGAATCAATGACTTCTCATTCCTTTCCCTTGAAGTAACTAGAACTGATTCCATTGGATGCCACTTAAAATATTTCTTGGATGTTTTGTGTTTCCTGAAGGCCTACATTTTACATTACTTTTGACCTTGCAACATGCACCTATTTCTGTCTTGGTGGTTTATTGAGACCCTAAAGCATTGCTTCCTTGCACCCTCTGCAATCTAGATGGCCTTACTTTGAAATAAGGTTGACTTATAGTACCAGCCCTATTATCTATTTATTTGTGAGCATCTCACTCCCATAAGGTGGTATTCAATTTGTGTGTGTATGTGGTGCTGGGGATCAAACTCAGGGCCTCATGCATGATAGGCAGGTACCCTACCACTGCCCCAGCCCAAGATGGGATTCTTGAGATTAGTAGTAGTAGTAGTAGCAGTAGTAGTAGTAGTAGGAGTAGGAGTAGTAGTAGTAGTCTCTTACTTGAAACTACTGTATTCTGTTGAACCATTCACCTACTGTTAGACAGTGGGCTATTTCCAGTTTAGGACTATTAAAGAAAAGTCTGAGTGAACACATTCATGTAAGTGTTTATATGGGTACCTGCATCATGTTCTGTTGTATAAATATTAGGAGTGGAATATCTGGATCATAAGATAAATGTATATATAGTTTTAAAACAATTGTTTTCAAATTTTCATATACTATTTTATATTCCCAGCAGGAGTGAATGGGATTTTCAGTTTTGGTACATCATTGCCAATATTACCATAGTAACCTTTTTCATTTTAACCATTTAAAAGTTGAATTAGTGGCATCTCATGTGGCTTTAAATTAGATTTCTCCAAAAATTAATAATGTTAAACATCTTCTTATGCTTATTTCTCATGGATATATTGTTCAAATATTTTGCACATTTTTTTAGAGAGAGAGACAGAGAGAGAGAGAGACAGAGAGAGAATTTTTAATATTTATTTTTTAGTTTTCGGTGGACACAATATCTTTATTTTATTTATTTTTTTAATGTGGTGCTGAGGATGGAACCCAGTGCCCCGCACATGCCAAGCGAGCGTGCTACCGCTTGAGTCACATCCTCAACCCAATTTTGCACATTTTGCTGGATTGCTTAATATCTTGTTAAACTTTTAGAGTATTTTGTATTTTTTTACTCTATTCTTGAAGTACTTTATGAGATACATGTTTTGTCTATCTTTTCTTTAGGTCTTATAGTTTGTCTTTTTACAATTATTAACAATATCTTAAGAAGAAGAGTTTTTAATTTTAATAAAATTTAATTCACTTTTTTTTCTTATTGATTGGGCTGTTGGTGTTCCATCTAAAATGATGGCATATATACACAGTGAAATACTTTGTGGCCATAAAAACTAAATGAAATTTTGTCTTTTTTTAGCAACATGGATAGAACCAGAGGATGTTAGGTTAAGTTAAATAAATCTATTACAGAAAAAAAATTAACACATACGCTCACTTATATATGAAAACCAAAAGTCAGTCTCATAGAAGTAGTTGAATAGTGTCCACCAGGGCTGTGGAAGGGTGTGGGAGAGGGAAAAACGGAAAAAGGATAGCTAATGGGTACATATTAATGGGATAAGAGGAATAACTTTTAATGTTCTATAGAAAAGTATGATAATTAATGGTTGATGACAATTAATTGTACATTTCAAATTATCAAGTAGAGAAGATCTTAAATGTTACCAATATAAATGAGAAATTTTTGAGATGTGGATATGACAGTTACCCCGACCTAATCATTGCACATTGTATACTTACATTGAAATGCCACACTATACTACATACATATGAATAATTATTACTTGACTATTAAAGTTGTTAAAAAAAATTTTAAAAATCTATGCCAATCCCAAATTACAAATTTTTTCTATTCCCTTATCTTTCAGAACTATTAGTTTTAGGTTTTATATTAGGTCGATGACACTATTATGAATTAATTTTTGTATATGCTTCAAGATATGAATCAAACTTCACTTTAAAAAATATGTATATCATTTCCAGTGTAATTGAAATACAAAAGTTGAACATATTTAGGGTATACACAGGATGTTTTCATATGTGTATACGTTGTGAAATGATTACTACAATTGAGGCATTGCCTTACATAGTTTCCATTGTGTGTGTGTGTGTGTGTGCACTCATGTATGCATGTGTGTTGAGAACATTTGAGATCTACTTTCTTTTGTCTTTTTTTTTTTTTGCCCTCAGTACTGGGGATTTCACCCAGGGATCCTCCAGTACTGAAGTACACTCCCATGACTTTTTATTTCTTATTTTGGGAGAGGGTTTCTCTAAGTTGCTTAGGAACTTGCTAAATGGCTGAGGCTGGCATTGCACGTGGGTTCCTTCCTGAGTTGCTGGGGTTACAGGTCAGTACCACTGCATCCAGCAAAAAATTTATTTTCTTAACAAATTTCAAGTTTACAACACATGATTATTAACTATAGCATTGTTTTACCAGTACTACTTCTTTTCCTTCAACTCCTATCTCCTTATATTCATCATGCTACTCCGTTTGACTGTGAGTATGACTTTTTTAGATTTGACATGTAAGTGAGATCGTGGGTGTTTGTCTTTCTGTATCAGAATTATTTCACTCACTGTAATATCTTTCAGGTTCATCATATTGTGGCAAATGGCAAGCTTTCCTTCTGTTTTAGGCTGCATAATATTTGATTGTACACATACATACCATATTATATTTTCTTTATTCACTTTTCTATTGAATGACACTTAGGTTGGCTTCCATATCTTAACTGGAATAAATAATGCTATAGGAGTTATGAGAGTGCAGATATATTTTGGAGACATATCTATTTTGATTCCTTGGATATATCCCCAGAAGTAGAATTTTTGGATCATATCATAATTCTGTTTTTAGTTTTGGAGGAACCTCCATACTATTCTCTATATTCTCACCAATAGTGTGCATGAGTTTTCAAATCTCTACATGCTAATCAATACTTGTCATCATTTCTGATAATTATAATTTGTGTCTTCTCTTTTTTTCTTTAATAAGTTTGCCTGAGTGTTTATTAATTCTGTTTTCCTTCTTTGAGAACTAACTTTTAATATCCTTGCTTTCCTGTTTTTTATCTTATTGATTTCTCTTAATGAATCATGATAATCTTTATTCTTTTATTTTATGTTGATTTGTTGTGCTCTTCATTTTCTAATTGCTTATGAAACATGCTAATGCCATGGATTTGAACATTTTCTTCCTTTTAAATATAATCATTAATGCTATGAATAGCTTTCCATCCTAAGTTCTGCTTTCATAGCATTCCACACATTTTTATGCACTCTTCACTTTTATTCATTTTGAAATAATTCCTAATATTCCTTTATTCTTCTTTGATTTATGGGTTACTTAGGGAAGTATATTTATTATTCTAAATATTTCATAGGTATTTGTTACTGGTTCATAATTGTTAGGAAAACCAAGAACACATACTATTTCTAATTTGAATCCATTTAAATTTATGAGGACATATTGCATGGTCTATCACATTTTGGTGAATGTTTTGTGCTCACGTGAAAAGACTGTCTTGTACACATATTCCTTGAATATTAATTAGCTCAATTAATTATTTATGGAGTTTTTCAAATATTACATAATTGTTGATATTTTGCTTATTTTTCTCCATTTTTGAAAAAGAGTTATTTTAATGTTCAATTATGATTTTTCTCATAGGAACATATATTGAAAAAAAGAAGTAAAGTGAAATAGTGAAGAGTTTCTCTGTATTGCAAGGGAAATAAAGTTACAAGAAAACTACATAGCAATTATTGGTTTGTTCTTTATTACTAGGGTTTTAAATTTTCTTCTTTATAAGATTTTCAAGTACTTGCTCATATTTATAAGAGGATGTTGTGTTTGTATTGAATTGTTAGAGATAATTATACATAGAGTGTCTATGTGCGTCAAAAATATTGTTAAATATTGGTATTAAGGAAAATTATTGAACTATGTGTACTGATTAATAAGCAGTAAATTCACTGAAATTTCTGAATTTTAATATTTAATTCATTCTATTAAACTTTTATAGTCAAAGTTGGAATTTTAATCATATAATATGTATATGAAGACAAATTACTTTCTACTTTTTTAAAGATTACATCTCTTTCATTTTTTCCCATTTTCTTCTTTACCTGTTAGCCAGATATCCCTAAACAATTTCAAATTGAAGTATTGACAGTGAATATTCTCAACTATTATCAACCTATAATAGGACTAATTCACATTTCAGTACCATCTGAATCTTTTGCTTTTGTTTTCAGAGTAATATTTATTATTATCGTAGTTCTTTTCTAAGTTTACTGAGCTTTATGTTTGAATTTTATTAAGTGACTTTTTGAAACACTCATTATCATTTATTTGTGAATTATGAATAAAAAATTATAATGTTCTTAACAATAAGCTGTCATTACTTTATTTGAATAAGATCAACTTTGATCATAGTCGATTATTATTTTATTATGGTGTGAAATTAAGTATGTTATTTTAGTTAAAAATGTCTGAAGATTAAATAAGCAATACTACTGTATTGTTTAACCTTTAATTTTAAATTATATACATCCTGTGTTCGTATATGATTTTCATACAATGTATTCTAGAACAAATTGAGAAATTTTCCTCACTTATCCTATCCTGAAGAAGTTCATAAAACATAAATATCTATCCACCTCCACTATAAAAAGATCTTGGCATTAAAAAATATTTAAGTTAATTCTTTCATAGTGACATTAATTTGATTCTATAGTTATAACTCACTATAAATTTCTACTTTCTTTAGTTTTCTGGAATCCTTATATGCTTCTAGCAAAGTGTGTCATTTGCTGAGTACATCTGATAGTGGGAATCACTCAAATGCTATGTTTCTCTGGTTTTTATCTTAAATAGACTCTTGTTAGTTCCAGTTGTTTTGAATTCCTTTATTTCCATCCATATGATACCAGGATTTTCAGACTACATTCTTCTCCTTTTCTCTCTTTAAGATTTCATTGCATCTGTGTGCCAGATCTTGGTTCATCCTTTAATGTTTCACCTTTCAGTGCAATTTTGTTTCAGATGTCTTTTCAAATTATTATCAAGTTGTACATTTTTTAGACTTTTTATTGAAGTAAGGGAACCCACAAAAACACACATAGTCTAAGTGTTAGAGCTCAATTATCACAAAGTGAATTCATCCATCCAGTCATCAACCAGGGCCAGACACAGAACATTACACCATTCTGGAAACCCTTTTGTTCCCTCAACCTCTACCCTGCCAAATGTGTTATTATCCTGATCATACCATAGTCAGTATGACCCAACTGTGTACTTTCATGCATAAAATCTTGAAGTGTTCTTTTAATGTGGTTCTTTTCACACAACATTTTCTATGTGAGGTTCATCCATGTATTTTCATGGTGCTGAATTTTCTGTTATTTTTCAGTATTGTTTGGAATCAAACAGTTGATTCTAGTTTGGAGCTATTATGCATAATGCTCCGAAGAACATGCCAGTACATGTATTTTGGTGCAAATATTTATGCATTATGTGTCTGTTATATGCAGGAGTGGAATTATTCTCTGTCTCTATCTCTTATTAGTATTAGTAATAATATCAATAAAGTTAATGGATAAAACTAAGAAATTTTTAAAATGGTTGTATCAATTAACAATTTTACCAACAGTATATGAGAATTCTTTTTTTTTTTTTTTTATCAAGCATTAGTGTATGTATTTCGCTACTTTAAACTTTTTAAAGGCTTATGGTACTTTATTTTGGTACATTTTTGGCTAAGTAGAGAATTAATTTAGTGACAATTTTTAAATAAGAAAACTAATCCTCTATAATGTTGTTCTTTTTTTTTTTTATTTTTTTATTGGTTGTTCAAAACATTATAAAGCTCTTGACATATCATATTTCATACATTAGATTCAAGTTGGTTATGAACTCCCAATTTTACCCCAAATACAGATTGCAGAATCACATCGGTTACACATCCACATTTTTACATAATGCCCTATTAGTAACTGTTGTATTCTGCTACCTTTCCTATCCTCTACCATCCCCCCTCCCTCCCCTCCCATCTTCTCTCTCTATCCCATCCACTGTAATTCATATTTCTCCTTGTTTATTTTCCCATTCCNGGTGCAGCGGCGAACAGGCCACCGAGGCGCTCGAGGCTGCAGTCCAGCCTTCGGAGGACAGGGCTCGGCATGCAGCCCAGCTCCAACCTCTAGGTGTGGCTGCCGGACAGTGTATACAGAGCCATCAAGACAGCAAGCAGAAAGCAAATGGCGGCTCCCGCGGAGTGGATTTTCGGCACAGAAACCACAGCCCCGCCAACAATCCCAATCCCCAAACTCTCCCTGTATAAAAAATATTCAAAAAAAAAAAAGAAAAAAAAGGCGGGGCGCACTGAGCTTTCTTTGCCTCGGGTACTTACAATCCACTGCTGATTACACATTCAGCTTCTCCGCCCGGAGCGAAGTGAAAGAGGAAGCAGATGGGAGCAAAGCGCCCGCGGCTCTGAGCATCCAAGCGTCTCTTTTTCGATTTCTTTGTTCTTCCTGCTCCTTGGCAAAGTGGTCCGCTACAGATTAACGGTGAAAGCTCTAACAGACTGTGCGAAATCTCTATTAAATCCGCTGCTTTGAGCACCACGCTCAGCACTTCAGCAACCCCCGTACGCAGCGGCCATCTTCTCTCTCCCGAGAATTCTATTTAATATATATTTTCACTGAGTATTGGTTCTTTTCAATTTTCACCTTATGTTAGACACATTCTGGTAATGTGTTTAAACATGATTTCTAATGAGTCTGAACTTTTTTTTTCTCATATATGTGTTAGCCATTTGGGCTTCCTTTGTGAAATGGTTGTTCATGTGCTTTGCTCATCTTTCTATTTGCACTCTTTGTCTTATTTTCTTAGTAACATGCAGAGATTTTCATGGCTATGAATGAGTCTTTTGTTAGATATATGTTGTTAATTAACTTTTCAACTGTTGTGACCAAAAGCTTGACAAGAACAATTATAGGAGAAAAGTTTACTTGGGGGCTCACAGTTTCAGAGTTCTCAGGCCTTACCTATCCAGTACCATTCCTTGAGGCTTGAGGTGAGGCAGAACATTATAGCACAAGTGTGTGGTGGAGGAAAGCAGGTCAGAACATGGCCACCAAAAAGCAGATTGAAAGACTATGCTCAACTCACCAAATATACACCCCAAAGGCAGGCCCCAATGACACACCTCCTCCAGCCACACCCTTCCAGCCCATAGTCATCATTCAGTTAATCCCTATCAGGGGATTAATGCATTGATTAAGTTAAGGCTCTTACCACCTAATCATTTCACATTAAAGCTTTCTTGCATTATCTTACACATGAGCTTTTGAGTGACACCTCATATCTAATCCATAACATGTATTACGGATATTTTTATACATTCTGTGATTTGAATTTATTCTTTTTTAAAATATATTTTTTAGTCATAGATGGGCACAATACTTTATTTGTTTATTTGTATATGTGTTACTGTCTACGGCCATACTACCCTGAATGCGCCCAATTTCGTCTGTATATGTGGTATTGAGGATCGAATCTAGGGCCCCACACACAGGAGGCAAACACTCTGCCACTGAGTCACAACCCGAGTCCCTGCATTTACTCTTTCTAAATATTATGTTTTTGATGGTTAGGAGTTCTTAGTTTAATTGATCATTTTTGAATGGGTATCTTTTTTTATTATTTCCTGTAAGAAATCTTTCATGCCCCAAAGTCATGAAGTTGTTCTATATTATCTGGAATCTTGGTGTTATGCAACATCTTGTGATGTGTGCATTCTCCTCTTTAATATATCATGTATTAAATCGCACCACACCAAATTCAGCAATCATGAGAGAACTCTGTGTTTATTACTCCTGCAGGCATATGCAAAGCAAGGGACATCCCTGAACAAGTTATAGTGGTGTCTCACCAGCAAGTTTGCTCCTGGATATCTTGAAATGACAATGGGAAAAGAGATAGTGAGTTCATGGGGGAAAGATTATGGTGGTTTCTGTAATAATACATTAGTCTAGATGTGATGTACCTATAGTACAAACTGAAATAGTGAAATTGGAAAAAATAATAAATTAAACTATGAAAGAGGAAAAATTCACCCTTGGCATTTAAATGGCTTTGAAAAGTGAAACTGTCTGAATTATTTCAAAGATTACGAATTATGTCAATAAGGATTAAGAACCAAGAGATAAGATGTAGAAAGATTTTCTGAAAAGATAATTAACTTCATTGAGCTTTTGTTGTTTTGTGTTTGAATTATCTTTAAAACTTTTGATGGAGAAGTCTGATGATTAGTTGGAAATACAATTTTGAAGCTCAAGAGAAAATAGGACTATGGATAAAAGATTAGAAAGTTATTGATACATAACTAATATTTTTGGTACTTGAAGAATTCTTCAAAAAATGACTCAAGGTTTAAAAACAAGTGAGCTAAAATACTAATAAAGTATGTTTTTAAATGAATGCAACAGAGTGAGAGTAAATATTTGAAATCACCTGGACAAAGGGAAAACTTCTAGCAATAATAGAATTGATTCTAAATTTTTACAATAAATTGACATATATAAGAAATAAGTTGATATATATAAGAAACTCACTAAGGCTAAGGAAAAAGATAGAGGTTAGATAAAGATTACCAACTACAGTTAGTTAGGAGGAATTATATCTCATGTTTAATATCACAGAAGTTTGGCTATACTTTATATCAACTTATGTATTTCATAATAGTGACAGAAGAAAAGTTTTACATCTGTCAGCACATAGACAACATGTGGGGTAATGGAAATGATAATTACCCTGATTTGATCATTATACATTGTATATACTTGTATAGTATGATTGCACTGTATTCCATAAATAAGATTTTATATGCCAATTAAAAATAAAATAAAATTCAAATAACATAAAAAAGTAGAGTGAAAAACAGGAAATTGAATTTCAGATAGAAGAATGGAAGAAAAAAGAAATAGGGTTGGTAAGCCATAGAAGCCTAGAGAGAATCATGCAACCAACCATCTTCTGACAGCTCTTATTGTTAGATGCCTTTAGACCAAGCACTTAATTGACTGATTCCAGTAATTATTGAAATTACTCCCAGTTTTTAAAATATTTTTTTTTGTTTTAGTAGTAGATGGACACAATACTTTTATTTTATTGATTTACTTTTAATGTGGTGCTGAGGATCCAGCCCAGTGCCTCTCACATGCCAGGCAGGTGTTCCACCCATGAGCTACAACCCCAGTCCTCAATAATTTCTTTTCTTTATCATAACGTATATCTTAGTTTTAAACCTGAAGAAGAAACTTTTGACCAGGAAAAATAAAGCAGTGTATCATGTCACACTAGGTATTACCTTTATGAAGGAAGCAGCATGTCAACTTTCCTTGAGTGGTAGATGCTCCCATCACTTTTAGTCAGCTTCAAAATTCATATTATGAAGCTTCAATAGTTCATTTTAAAATCCAAAACATAACTGGGGTAATTATGTTAGAATGTAATAACAAGAAAATTGGTATTACAGATATTAACTCTGAAAGCTATATTAAGGTAAGAGCAAAAGAAAAGAATCCTGCAAAGGCCTGGAGAAAAAGTAGAGGTTCAGAGTTGAGGGAAATAATGGACATCCATAGATTTAAAAGGGTGTAGCCAAGGGTTTTAAGTGCCACTGTGACAAATGAAACAAGTTTGAGAACATGTAATGAACTTTCAACCAGATGTGCAGACTTTGGGAAGTAGGCTAAAAGGGGAGTACGGTTGGCAAATGAATCTAAATTGAAAAACAACATTCTGAACTTCTAGTTCACCTTTCTCTAAGATTCTCTTGTTTTACCCAAGAAAATTATCAAGATATTTTGAATGAATGCAATAATTAAAAGAGCATCCTGTAATAGCTGCTACATTTTATTGAATGCTTATTATATCCAGGGCACAGTTGGATATATTATATGCATTATCTCATTTAGTTTTTAGATTAATAAATTAAATGTTATATTTACCTATTTACAAATGGTCAGTTGGGATTTAGATAGTTTAATTTAAAAGATACACTAAGATACACTGTGATATTAAATACAGACACAGTTAGTGACAGGGATTTGCTCTAAAGAATGTGCTCTAGTCACAACACAGTTTTTAAAGAAAATTAATTACCTATCAGGATTTCTTCTGAACTCTCTTCACTATTTTGTTAACAGGGACTATTTCTTCAAGAGGAAAAACACTCTTGGAAATTGAAGAGAAGACCAAGGATCATTTCCAACGTTGACTTCCCCCACCCAATCTCATCTATACCTTAATCTTGAATCATCCTATGAATTTTGGCAATTAACAGAGAGGTGGCAAGATAGAAGTTAGAAACTACTAAATAGTATTTATTTAAAAATGTCCATTGCCAATGGGATCTGGCTTAAAAGACTCTAACAGCTACTAAAACATCCCCATACATAGGAACTGGTTTTAAAAAGAACACCACCACCGTACAAGATGTTGCCATTAGCATGTTATGATCAAAAGTTTGTGCCATTAGGCCAGTCTTACCAACAGACCAAAGCCCATTCATTAAGACAAAAGTTCATTGCTGAAAAACTAAATCAACATAAAAACCAACCTGTGGTCAAAGTACAATCCCATAGCAAAAACATTGTAGCACCTTCGTTAAGCTCTAACAAGATGGTCCAAAGCTGCTCAATATTGCCTTCTCAAGTGCCCAAATCTCAAGTGACACTTTCACAGAGCTTCCCTATCAGGGCTATGAATTCATCATTATCTGACTCTAAATATCCAGGCACACCTTCACCAGACCTCTATCGCAGATCATCGCATCCCATTTCAACAGACATAAATTTACCTTTGTTGCATCCCAAACCTGCGACTATATCTTCATCTGACTTCAACAAGACAGCATCATCACTGGAGGCCAATCAAACAGCCTTAAGCTCAAAACTACCCCTCTCCAAACCTTCATCTTCAAGCCTAGACATTTGCTGTACATCACCTTCGCTGAAGCCTAATCAAAGAGTCCCAAGTTCATCATTTTCAGCTCTCCAACACCAAGAAGCACCTTCCCTAAAAATTATCTATACATCACCTTCTTTAGGACTAAACCAAAGATGCCTTGGCTCAACATCACTTCAATCAAAATCTCAGAAAACAACTTCATTGGACTGCCTTTGGACATCTTTAATGGAACGAAATCAAAGATCATTGAGCTCACCATCACTCAAAACCAAATCTGAAACACTTAACTACCTTCCGACATCACCTTTTTTGCAGTCAAAGCAAATGACTCTGAGTTCACCATTACCTACTTCCAGATCTCAGAAAACATCTGTATTGAACTTCAGTTCCAATCCTCTGAGTTTACCTTTGTCCCATTTAAAATTAAGGCATCCACATTCTTTCCACCAGTCTCAGAGTTTTCCATTGTTTCAGTCCAAGTCTCAGACGGTATTTACCTTTGACCGCAACTTTCAGACCTTCAGCACACCAGTTTGTCACTCCAAGTCTCAGAATGGCACTTCACAAAGTGACAAATACAAAGCCACAGAACTACCATCATCCCATCATTTGAAACCAAATGTCATAGGCATATCACCATCAAGCACCAAACATGGCCTCAGGAACATATCTACAGTAAGTTCCAGACTATCCAGTAAAAGCAGCTTCAGTTTTAGTACAAAGAAAGAATCAGATAAAGAAATTCCCTGGACTTTAGATTGTAGTAATCCCTGCATTGTTAAAGGTGGAACAGTCCCTGAGCAAGTGTTAAATAAGATCGTCAATTCTATCTCCAAGACCAGAATCCAGAAGGATCTCTCTAGGCAAATTCTTTTTCGAAGAATGAGGGGAAAGCCAAATCCTCGGCCTGGTCCCCGCCTTTCAATAATGTATACGGTTTGTTTGGTTTGTGCTTCCTGCATAAAGTCTCAATGTAGACATATTTCAGGAAAGAGAGATCCTCGCTCTGCAACACTTTTTGCCATACCAGCACCTGAGGCCAATTTTGAGGGGAAAATAAAGGTGAAATTAGTTCTCATCCTCTGCCTGCCAGAGAATTCTTATGTTTCATTACCTCTGAAAGAAAATCAGCCTGATGAAGTCCCTGATGACAGTATTGAAGAAATGAAGAAGATATCACAGATTTTACCCTCTTCTGAATCAAATATCATCCAAGGGCTCAATATGAAGAAAACGTGGTTGACATGCCCTGAGAAGAAAGTCACAAGTCAGCAGCCCCAAGCTATTGACTGGCTACTTTATGTTAAAAAAAACAGTAGTTCTCTGCTACAATCCGAGAACCCAAACCCTTCTACTTCTTCCTTCTCCTCTTCCTCCTCCTCCTCTGCCTCCTCTTCTCCATCCTCTTCCTCTTCCTCTTTTGCCTTACCCTCCTTACTCCCTTCTTTAAAAGACTCTGCTCCATCTGCCCTCTCAGGCTGTGTAGTCACCAAGGTCCTTAGCTACCACCGGTTGCCTCCAGGGGTCTCCTGGCTTGAGTTTATATGCAATAAAGATCACCAACCACTTCCTGAAAGATCAAATAAAAGTCAGGCACCACCTCCCAAAACAAAGTCTGTGAGGAATCCCACCATCAGAAAAGCGACAAAGGGATCAAATGCACTGCTCAAATTTTTCCAAAGCATCCAAACAAAAAATCCTGATTAAATTTAACTTTCTGTCTCTTTGAAAGCAATGATCTCTTAGTTCTTTGAGATTAATGTTTGATTTCCTATCATGCTTATTAATTTTCTCAGTAAAAAGTAACTATGACTGTGTATTTTAGCTGATGATGTACCTATGTAAGGAGAACTATTTTAAGTGTACTTGCTAGCTAAATAATAGACTATGATCTCCTAGAAGTTAAAAACAAAATCCTGTATTTTTAACTGTCTGCCTCATAGTGGCTACTATATAATTTTTATTAAATAAATTTACCATAGTTTGCCAAATAACAAAAATACATCATCCATCTGGACTTTGACAGTGTCTAATTCATTATCCTCCTTCCTTACAAGATATAATAATGACAGTATTCTCAAGTCAATTTATGCTCATTGTTTCCCTATCTCTAAAGAAAATTCTGATCATGTTCAATGGGTGAAAAAAATATAGAGAGGAACCCTTTCTGTCTTGTATTCCTAGAAAAATATTATTCTATCTCAATATCACACACACTGAGATCTAATAAGTTATGCAAATTTAGCAAACCAGAATTAAAAATAGCAAGTACAAATAAGCCTACTTCATGATGTTTATGACAATATTTCAATTATGGAGCCTTAAGTCACCTTATGATCACCTCTATTTATACAGCCAAATGGGTTAATAAAAGTTTGTTTAAAAATACTTTTGTTCCTCTGGATAGTGGGAAGAGAAGGAAGTTATTGTTACACTCATCTTAAGTGATCATCTCTGTCCCTAGGATATAGAATTAGAGTGTTCTTATTTATACCAATGACTCCATCCTCCTTGTCCACCCCATATCTTTTCTGATCATTAGGACACATACTCAACATTTCCAGTTGGAACACACTGTAGTATCTCAAACTCAACATGGCCAAGGCAGAATTCATAAGTTTTACTTTTTACCATTTATGTCTTTACCTCTGAAGTCATTTGCCTTATTCATTTCTTATTATAGTGGATGTCCCTCTATCCACTGTAGTGTCAGGGGTGACTCTTTGTTTCATTGCCTGCCCCTCTCCAAGTCCATGAATTCCATAGCTTTATTATTATTGTAATCCAACCTTCCTCTTCATCCCCATTGTTACTCTCCTAGTTGTGATCACAGGCATTTGTCATCTGGATTATAGAAATACCTTGTAAGCAAGCAATTAAGCATTTTTTCCTTTTGAATATATTTCTGAGACATAAATTTGATGTTAATCCACTGCTTATAATCCTGGTTTTCTGGATAAATTCCAAGATTCCCTTTATGACTGAAGTATGATCACCTGTCAACACTGTTTCTTACCCTTCTCCAATCTCCTGGTGCTTCAGCCAGACTGATTTTTTTTTTTTTACAATACACAGATTTTACAATGTCTCTCCTACGTTTTAAACCAACAATTCTGACATACAGGAAGATCTTCCTATTTTTGCATATTTACCCTGGCTCATCTTGTCATATTCTGGGAAGCTGCTTTTCTGGTTTGCTTACAAAGGTATTACTTGACCTTCCTATTGTCATAAACCTATGTTCACTTATTGTACAGTTCTTAATCATATTATATTGCAACCATTATCTGTTTTCACTTACTAGACTGAAAACTTTGGTTCAGTACTTTATCCTTATTATTTGACCTTGTCTTTGGAATTGACTGAGTACCTTAAAATACTGATGTTGAGTTAATGCTATTGAAACTCTTCATTTAAAAAAGATGTTCTGAAATAACAGTTTCATTGGTCTGCATTTCCCCATAAGATTAATACTGAGTTGCTATTTGTATATTTTATCTTAGTAAGGACTTATATAAACATGGTGCTTTGACGTGATCATCTTTTTCTTATTGAGTATGTTAAAATAGTTTATAATATTTCAGTATTAAATATGTGTACTGATATAAACTTGATTTGTGATAAGAAAAAAATGATACATGTGATAATGTGTTCAAGGCCATCTGCAAACTGTTTAGAAAACATGTATTGTATTCATCTTAAACTTTTTTTTCTAGTAATATGCATCACTTTTTTTTGCATTTACTCATTTATGGTCTTCTATACTAGACTAAATTTTATGAGCTGAGGTTCTTTGTTTATGTATTTTTATTAATTTCTCAAAACCTAGTGGAACCTGAAACACTTATGTACTTAATAAATATTAAATCAAACTGAGTTGTTCAACTGGTTTCTATTTATTGATGTAAGTTGCACGTTAAATTTCCATTTTTAACTTCTTTTATAAACTTTATGCTTCCTTGTAGTATCTTTTCACTCCTTTATTTTTTGAATTATTATTTAAGTGCTTTCAACTTCTACATTATATTGGAAGTTCTTTATATTGCCCTGATATCTACAGTGTCTACTTTTAAGAGTATTTTCAAAATAATTCTTTAACTTACATTTTTTTTTCTGTTTTTAATTTTTAAATAAAACTTTGTGAAGTCTGTAGAGGGAAAGCATCTATACAAGCAACACATATCTAGCTCTTTTTCTTGTAGTTTCCATTGAGTTAATAAAATTCCAAAATAAGGAGCACTTTTTTTTATTGTGGGAATCTTCAAATCCTCGAAAGTACAGGGAATGGTAATGAACACGTACTTTTAGTTCTCAGTTTTTATGATTTTAAATATTTTGCCAATATTATTTTTATCTCTACACATGTACACTTCAGTTTTTTTTTTCTGGGTTAGTTGAAAGCTAACCTGACAATGTTTCATTTATGCATTAAATACCTTGGCATGTATTTTTAACATTTAAGGATTTTTTTCTCTACAAAATCACGTGCTATTATCATATATAATGAAAGCATCAATAATCTCAGGAGCATTTTAAAAGTAGAATTCTGGAAAAACAAAGTCAAACGAATAAGTAATATAGAGATCCAAGCACTATAGTTAGAGGTTTGGGAAGATGCTTTTGCAAACCAGTGCCCAGTGCAGCTTCCTCCCACACATATCTGAAATTAAATTTACTTTCTTACCTCCCAAATGTACTCCCTAGTTCAGTTAACGATATCCACATGCTTCCAGCAGCTTACACCAGAGACCCAGGTTCCTCCTAGGGTCTTCTATCTCTCTCCCCCTTTGCTCTTACCACTCCTTTTAATGTGTTTGATTTTGTTTATCATGATAAGGACTTTTAACATGAAATCTACCCTCTTAACAAAATTTTAAGTGTACATTACTTTTTAAAATTAGAGCTTTATAGTTATTTATAGTAGTTGGGTTCATCCTAACAAACTCATGGGTGTATATACTTCAGTTCTGTTCATGATAACCCACCCTTTTCCCTCCTGTCCTCCATCTCCTCCATTCTTTCCTCTACTCTACTAGGTTTCCTTTGGCTTGTCTATTCATTTATATTTGATTGGGTCTTTTTATCCATGCATAAAGGTGAAGTTTCCTGTCATATATTTGTATAAGCATATAGCATGATTTTTGGTATATTTTTATTTGTTCTTTTTTAGTTATACATGACAGTGGAGTGTATTTTGACATATACATATGTGGAGTAACTTCCCATTCTTGTGGTTGTACATGATGTGGAGTTACAATGGTCATGTATTCATACATGAACATAGGAAATTTATGTCCGATTCATTCTATAGTCTTTCCCATTCTCATCCCTGCTCCCTTCCCACTGTTCTCCAGTCCAAATAAGTGAACCTCCACTTCTTTCCTCACCCCCCCACACCTGTTGTGAGTCAACAATGGCATATCAGAGAGAACATCTGGCCTTTGGTTTTTTGGGACTGGCTTATTTAGTATAAGAGTCTCCAGTTCTATCCATTTACTGACAAATGGCATAGTTTCATTCTTCTTTAAGGCTGAGTAATCTCCCATTGGGTATATGTACCAGATTTTCTTTATCCATTCATTGATGAAGGGCACCTAGATTGGTTCTATAGCTTAGCTATTGTGAATTGAGCTGCTATGAACATTGATGTGGCTGTGTCATTGTAGTATGCTGATTTTTAAAACTTTGTTCTAATTAGTTATACATGACAGGAGTATGCATTTTGACACATCCATACATAAATGGAGTATAACTTCTCATTCTTCTGGTTGTATATAATGTAGAATCACATCAGTCATGTAATCATATATGCACACAGTGTAATCATATCTGATTCATTCTACTATCCTTCCTACCCCCATACCCCCTACTTTCCCTTCACTCCCCTCTGTCTAATCAAAGTACCTCTATTTTTCCCTAGTAGACCCCACCCCTTATTGTGAATTAGCATCCATATATCAGAGAAAACAACAGACTTTAGTTTTGGGGGATTGGCTTATTTTGCTTAGCAGAGAGGTTTTGGAGTATTCTCTCACTTTCAATTACAAGGATAAATTTTAGGAGAGATTGGTGTTAATTCTTCTGTTAATGTTTGGTAGAACTCAGCTGAGAATCCATCCATCCATCTAGTCCCAGGCTTTCCTTTTTTGGAAGACTTTTAATTGTTATTTCAATTTCATTATTTGATACTGGTCTGTTTAGGTTTTCTATATCTTCCTGACACAGGTCATTACATCTAGAAACTTATCAGTGTCTTCTAGATTGTTTAGTTTATTGGAGTATACATTTTCAAAATAAATTCTGATAATCCTCTGGATTTCAGAAAGGTCTGTGGTAATATCTTTTTTATCTCTTGTTGATTTGGATTTTCTCACTTTTTCTTTTGATTATTTTGGTTAAAGTTTTGTCAATCTGATTTATGTTTTCAGAGCAAACTCTTCATTGCACTGATCTTGTGTATTGTTTTCTTATTTCATCGATTTTGGCTTTGATCATATTTATTTCTACTGATTTTGGAGTTAGTTTGTTCTTCTTTTTCTAAGTTCTTGACAGGGAGCATAAATATATTTATTTGGGATCTCTCTAATTTTTTAATGTAGACACTAAGGACTATAAATTTTCCGCTTAGAACTGCTTTCGTACTGTCCCAGAAATACTGATATATTGTATCTCTGTTCTCTTTTATTTCTAAGAATTTCTTGATTTATATTCTCATTTCTTCTTTGATCCATTCTTCATTTAAGAGAGTATTGTTCAATCTCCCTGTGTTTATGTGCTTTTTATTATTTTTTTTGTGTTGTTTCTTTCTAGTTATATTCCATTATGGTATGATAAGAAACATAGGATTATATTAAAATTTTTTATATGACAGATACATGGGATCATATCAATTTTTTTTTGTATTTACTTAGATTTGCTTTGTGACCTAGAGTATTATCTATATTGCAGCTGACAAGAAGGCAAATGTTTGGGGGTGAAGTATTCTGTAGATACCCATTATAGGTACATTGGATTTATAGTGTTATTTAAGTTGGATATATATTTATTGATTTTATGTTTTGATGACTTGTCTATTGGTAATAAGAGTTTATTGAAATTACCCAATATTATTTTGTTGGGGTCTATGTGGGATTTAATGTCATGGAATATTTTTTAAATGTAATTGGATGCATTGATATTTGGGGTATCAATGCTTATTTTAGTTATATTTTCTTACTGGATTTCTCTCTTTACCAGGATGCATTAGCCTTCCTGGTCTCTTCTGATTAATTTTTGCTTGAAATCTGCTTTTTCAGGTATGAAAATAGGTACTCCTGGATGTTTTCATGGTCTGTATGTGTGGAATATTTTTTTTCCATCCTTTACCTTCAGTCTGTGGATGTCTTTGCCTCTGAATCTCTTGTAAACAGCAGACAGTTGAATCTTGGTTTTGATCCATTCTGCTAATCTTTGTCTTCTAATTAGGGAGTTGAGACCATTAATATTGAGTATTATTATGTATATGCATTTGTGATTTTCTGCCTTTTTTGGCTATATTTCATCACATATCAATTCTCATTTAAGAGATTATACTTCTATTGAACTTCCTCTGTTTGGGAGATTTGGGATTGTTTTTTTAGTTCATCTGTATGCAGTTTATCTTTGACTATTATTAGTGGTTCTGGGTTGTTGGTCATAAATTAATTTATTTATTGTCATAGAAAGTTTTTATTTCGCCTTCGAATTCAAAAGTGGTTTGCTGGGCCTGGCAAACTTGTCTGACAGTTGTTTTCTTTTAGGGCTTGGAGTATCATTCCAGTTCCTCCTTGATTTTAGGGTCTGAGCTGAGAAATCAGAAGTAAGACTTATTGGATTGCCTCTAACTATGACCTGGTGTTTCTCTATTGTAGTTTTAATATTCGGTTCTTATATTCTATGTTAGATATTTTGATAATGATATGTTTTGGTGAGCTTCTTATTTGAGTAAATCTATTTGGGGTCCTGTGAGCTCCTGTGTGTGGATGTCTATCTCATTTCCTATATGGAAAAATTTTTCTATAGCTATCTCATTGAAAAGATCTTTATTGCCTTTAGTTTGTATCTACATGTTCTCTTCTATCCCAGTGATTCTCAGGTTTGGCCTTTTAATACTATCTCAGAGTCCTTGTATATTCTTATCATGTTCTATAATTTTTTCTCTTTATTTCATTCTGCGTACTCAAGATCATATAGCCTGTGTGCAATGCTTGAAGTTCTGTCTTCAAGAACTGAGGTTCTATTTTCTACACATTCTAATATGTTAGTGGTGACTTCATGTCAAATTTTATTTCTAAGATTTCTGATTGGTTTATTTTTCACTATTTCTATTCTTTATTGTAGTGGTCTTTCATCTTCTGTATTTGCTCTCTTAATTAATTCCTTAGATTTTTAAAAAATTCATTGAACATTTTAATAATCAGTTTTTTTACAGTCTTTCTTGGGATTTTATCTACTTCACTATCAACCAGATGTTTTGTTGGGAGATTGTTGATTGTGGAGGAATATTTGTTTGCCTGTTTACTCATGTTTTCAGAGGTCTTGGACTTTTGTGCATCAATTGAAGTAGGCTTCCCTACCTCTTTTTTACATGTGTCCTTTGTGCATAATTAATTTATTTGTTCTAGAATTTCTCACTGTTTTTCAAATATGAGTAGATGCTAAGGGATGGGACCTGATCTCCCTCTATGATTGTTCTTCCTTGAGTCCTTGTTGTTGGTTTGTGGCTTTTCTCTCCCTACTTCGTTCAGTTGGAGTACTGTCAATGCTCATTAGAAGTAGATTGTGTGTGAAGTGAGAGTCACTGTTGAGATGTAAATATTTCTCAGATGAAGAAATTACCCTGTGATCTTGAAGTGTCCTAATTTCTTTCTGGTCCCTCTTAGAGGGAGTGAGGAGCCAGGAGTGGCACTAATGTCAGCAACAAATGTACAGCTTTATGTTAAATGGTCCAGTGTCTATTTTGAGATGTCTTATATTGTTTGCTGCCTATATAGGAATGGTAAGGTCAACATTTAACAAAAATAAAAAAAATCATGATCAGTTCAGGTATTTGACAACAGGCCTATATTGTCTAGTATATTAGTGATCCCTCCAAATTAAATGGGGTAGTCTAATTGTTAGTTTTGTTTTATGTCTCCTCTAGTCTTTCTAGGCTTCTAGTGTCTTCTAATCTTCTAGACCTGATGAATGAGTGTTGTTAATTTGTGTCAGGAGCAAAGTGCGCTGTCTTGGTTTAGTTCGGCAGCTGAATATCTAACCTGTGAACTTTTAGTGTACCTGGAGGTTCCCAGCACCTCACAGATTAGGGTGAAATAAACAATAGTAACAGCACTGAAAACAATACATAGCATTAAAGTAAATACCCAGTTCCTGCTATGCACCTTTAGCATTATTTACCACAAAAACCAGAAATGGTGGATTTAGCAATTTTCAATATTAAAAACACTGACCATAAACTAGATCTAGCTTTAAAGCAAACAGCAGGTGTCAACTATATCATCCACAGTACTAATGGTTGCATGAGCATTAATTTTGTTTCTTAATGGTGGGGGCAGGAATTATATAAGCCAATTAGTTCTGAAAGATGCTACAAATAATTAATTAGGGAAAAATGTGTTAGTAAGGTAGAAAAGAGTTTCCAGTTTCAAAAAGTGAACAGAGAATGCAGAAGAGATGTAGCACGTGATATTTACACAGAAGGAAGAAAAAGAGAATAAGCAAAGTATTGGGAAAGCTAAAGAGAGAATAATAGAATTTGCCCTCTAGTAGAAGAGAAGCAAGAAAGAGAAACAAGAGAAGAAAACAAATGAAAATAATACAAAGCCAAGCAAAAATATACAATCCAAAAAACCCCCAAAGTCTCAAAAGAGAAGGGGAGGGAAAAACAACTACATTAAACAAAAAATGCTCTTTGAGTGTGAAAGAAAAAAAATAAGTGCATGTATATATGTCCCTGAATCAATCAGCACAGCAAGAATTTTTTGCCCACCTCTCTTGCACACACTCACATGCACACACGCGCACACACACACACAGGAAAAGAAGAAAGAAAAAATTGTTAATGAAGAATGAAGGAACTGTCTCCACTGAAGTGGTCAAAATAGTTGACTAGATCAGGTTGTCACTGTCTATGTCCAAAAGTCTTTCAATTTCTTGAGACATACTAGAGCAAGGGGTGAGAGTTATTGACCCCTTCCTTTGTTGTTGTTGTTGTTGTTGCTCTCTGAGCTACCAGTTGGAATGGCGTAAGATTGAAGCTGTTTGATATATGAATCAGCTTTCCTTATCACCCATACGAAGAGAAGGGATGGTTAGAAAGAACCGTCAGTTGTAATTTTGTCCATTCAGACCAGTTTGGCTCTCTGTGGGAGTTCCATCAGGTGTGGCTTAGTTCTAATCAGACCTCAGAGCCTTAGTAGGGTGATGTCTTCTCTGGAGAGATTAGATTGATCTTCCTCTAGGACTTAAAGTTGTTTATCTCTGCTGTGAGTCTGGTTCCCAGGAGCCTCTCAAGAATTTCAATCATCAGGGGCAGGGTGATCCTCTACACACTCTGCTGCTCATGAGCACAGCCTTCTCATTCTTAGTTCCCCAGTAAATTCACCCGTCTGCTCAGACTCCTATCTTGCTTTAGCTGGTCATGCGTGCTACTAATCTCAAGGAGAAGTGACTCAGGCTCCCCTTATCCCTTCCAACTCTAATACCCCCTGGGTATGGTCTTCTCCATGACTGTTTCACTCCTGTTCCATCAGGTACACCTTAGGCCACCTGGTGGGCACCTGGTGAGATATTGTGGCAGTGTTTGCTCTCATCTCCCGTCTCCCATGGTAGCCACAGTAGCTGCTGCTGTGTGATTGCCCCTGCTGCCTCAGCTCTCTGGCCAGTTGAGATACAGAGTACACTCTTCAAGCACCAGTGCACAGTGAAGCCTCTGGATCAGCTAGGTTAAGGCAGCTTTTTTGTTCTCTGGTTTTTCCATACCAAATCTGTGTTCTTATTCCCTCTTTTGCAAATAATCACCACTATGGCTGCTTTCAGTGCTGGTGTGGCACCCTGGTCAGCTCCTATATATTCTTTCTTCTTTGTTTATTATTCTCAAATCTCTGAGTCCCTAAGCCACTTTAAATGCTCAATATTGATTTTTAGTGAATAGTGTTTGGGACATGAATATTTATTATTTGTAATATCTTTGGGTTGAATATTTATTGTTTGTAATATCTTTGGATTGTTCCATTTATCAATATATAGCAACCTTCTTTGTCTCTTCTAACTAATTTTAGCTTGAAGTCTTTTATGGATATGAGAGTAGATAACTCCTGTTTTCTTTTAGATTTCATTTTCATGGAATATTCAGTCTGAGTCTGGGCATGTTTCTACCTATAAGCTATGTTTCTTGCAGGCAACAAATAGTTGGTTTTGTTCTTTGAGGCAATTCCTCCTTTAATGTCTTTTAATTAGAGATGTGAGACAATTTATATTTTATTAGAGAGAGGTATATACTACTTCCTGTAATTTTTATTTCTAATATTTTCTTTTACTTTTATTTTCATTTTTCTATCTACTTTTTAAATAAAATTTATTCTTTCCTGAATTCTTGTTTGTTTGTTTGTTTTAATCTTCTGTACATAGGATTCCTGTAAGTATCTTGTGATATGCCAGCTCAGTGGCCATGAATTCCTTTAATTTATGCTTATCTTGGAATGTTTTTACTTGTCCTATGATTCTGAAGTATGACTTTTCTGGATATAGCAATTTTTCAGGGATTAAAATACAATTTTTTTCAAGTACCCCACACGTTAGGGTTTCTCCTGTTAATCTGATTGGTTTTCCTTTTAATGTGATCTTATATAGATTACATAGATTTTATATGTTTTTCTTTGTTCTGGATTTGGGGTACTTTAATTATAATGTGTCATGGAATGATTCTTTTCTGGTCTTGCCTATTTGAATTTCTAAATGCTTCTAATATTTGAATGTCCATCTAATTCCCAAGGTTTGAAAATTTTTCTGCTGTTATTTCACTGAATAGTTTATCAATACAATTAACATGATTGTTTCCTCTTTCCTCAATGCTTAAGAGCCTTAAGTTTGTTTCTTAATATAGTCCCAAAATTATTGTATATTCTTACCATGATTTATTTTTTTCTTTCTTTCTTTTTTTTTTTTTTATGAAGTGCAAGTCTATCCACCTTGTCATCAAGCTCTGAGATTTTCTGGAATTTTGCCTTCTACTTGATCTAATCTATTAGATGTTCAGCTGAGTTTTTTTATTTGACTACCTTTGCCTTTTATTTCCAACATTTCAGTCTTTCAGGTTCTTTTTAAAAAGTTGGTTTTTGTTTTGTTTGGGTTGGTACTAGGGATTGAACCCAGGTTGCTTTTTATTTTTGATTTTGAGATAGGGTCTCACTAAATTGCTTAGGGGTTTCCTAAATTGCTGAGGTGGGCTATAAACTTGAGATCTTCCTGCCTTACCCTCCAAAGTCACTGGTTTTATTGGCATGTGCCATCATCCCGAACTCAAAAGTTCTCATTATTGAAATATTCTTTCATATCTTATATTTTCTCCCTTAGTTCATTCATTTGGTCTTTAAATTCATTGATGATTTTTAACAATCAACATTTTATATTATGTATCCACATGTAATCCACTTGGGGTATTACAAACACTTGGAGCTTCTTGGGTTTTTTCCCCTCAAATTTTCAGAGGTTCTGTGTTGTTTGTGTATCTGTTGTGCATTTGTCTTCTGTTATGTGAGGATTTTTTTTAATCTCTTTGCAATTTACCCTGATCTAGGGCTATATCTTGGCATCATAATATCCAATATTGTAACCATAATGCTAAGTTTAGCCACACTTCTTCTTTGAGAAAAGAATAACCATCAGTAATAGGAGTGACTTAAGAATCAACCATATATCAAAATATATAAAAAATGTATTATTCATCATCTCTTTAACTCCACTAAGCAGTAAGAAAAGTGGTGAGAAATAATGCAGAATAGGCTGAAAAGTTAAGCAGAAATTAGAGTTTACTTAATAGTAAATAAAATTGAAGGAAGGAAAGAAAAAGAAAAGGAGGAAAAATTGTGTGAGATGGAAGACCAGATAAATGAAAGAAATAAGGATGAAAGAGAAATAAAAGGAAAGTTTTATTTCCTTTGTTTGAAATGAACAAAAGAGACAAGAAAATAATCTAATTAATTGAAAAAAGTACATAAAGTTAGAACTACGGAAAAACAAGGAAAATAATGAGACACTTTACACAAATCAACTAATAAAAAAATAATCACAAAATGATTTGCTTTTCTTCTTACTGAGATATTTAAAATTGAGACACTTCTTTTTGGAGCATTCATTTTAGAATACCCCAGCTACAAGGAGATTTATAATATTTAATTATTGAGCTGTTTCTTTATTCTCAGCTTGGACCCAAACTGGCCAAATTTGTTAGTGGAATCTTTATGTTACACTCTACTTTTCCTTACTTGCCAACAAGTATTGGGGAAGCTTTGTCTATTTCAGAGAAGATTTAACCCTCAATATCACTGTGGTTTTGTATCTGGGGGTAGTAATGTGGCTATGGTAGTAGCTTCTAACTAGTCTTCTCACCTGGGTAGTCTGTGGATTGGCCCAGATTGTGCCACATCCTTTGTTTCAAGAGTCTCAGTCTATGTTCTTTGGGCAAGTGTGTGAGAAGTGCCCAGGACATGTACAATTCTCTAGACACTTCTGGAATGGAAGAGGTGGTCAGGTCTATGGTAGAATGCTACTTCAGAACTTCCCAGAACTGACCCACTTCCATTCCTTGTCATCCTGGCTCCTTATCATGGATTCAGATCACTAATTTCAAATGAAAGGACCCTTACCTTTTCACTATTTTGCAGAGCTGACAGCATGGCCCTCATTGCTGCCCAGTTTCTCTCAAGTCCCTGCCATAGTCTCATTCCTACACCAAGATTGACTTACAAATTGAGTGCCCACTGATCAATGAGAAGGAAAGCATAGAGTGGGTCTTGGGTGCCCAAAGAGAAAAATCAAGAACTAAAAAAAAAAAAAAGAAGAAGAAGAAAGGAAAAACTGCAGGGATTTTGAATCTCCCATGAAGTTTAAGCAATGAGGCTTTTAAAACTGATGCTACATCCTCACTTTCATCCAATCCATGAAGTGGATTTGGAAGTGGCTGGACTTTCATCTGCACTTAGTTTGCTTTATGAAATCTTGACGGGCACCTAAATGGTTTCATAACTTGGCTATTTGTTGTAAATGGCACTGCTATAAACATTTATGTAGATGTGCCTGTATCACTATAGTATCCTGATTTTATTTTTTATTTTTTGGATAAATACGAAGGAGTGTAGCTTCCTTTCTATGCTGTATTTGTGTTTGGTTTTGGTATCAGAGCAATGTTGGCCTCATCGACAAAGTTGAAAAGAATTGCCTACAAGTTTAATGTTTTTGAAATAAATTAATTTTAATAATAAGGGTCTTTAAATGCTTGGTAGAACTCAGGGGTGAAACCATTTCTTTGATGGTAGACCTTTTATCTTTTTTGGTTGATTAAATCTCATTATTACTTATTATTTTAAATAATATTTATTTATTTTGTCTAGGTAGGTTACGTTCTTATTGTAAGGAAGGGTGTCCAAGGATTTGTCCATTTTAAGTTATTATATTTATTGTCACATATAATTATCTCTCAAATCCTTTGTATTTCTGTAGTGCTAGTTGAAATGTCTCTTTTTCACCTCTGATTTTATTTAATCTTGTTTCTTTTTCTTAGTTACTCCAATATTGTCTTTTGGGAGAAACATCTCTTTGTTGATCTTCTGTATTGTTCTTTTAGCTTTAGTTCATGTATTTCTGCTCTAATCTTTCTTTCCTTATACTAATTTTGAATTTTGCTTGTTCTTATCTTAATAGCTCCTGGGGATACAATTATAGGTTGCTTTTAAAAAATTCTTTTAACTTCATTTTGATAGAAAAATCACTTAATCAACACAAGTTTACACATTGATACTTAGGGCTTAACTAGATAAAATTAGGGTATGCTTATGTGTTATTTATTTCTTTGCTCTTTTAGACTTGGAAATATTCTTTGATCTTATACCTTTGCGAGCTTGAATATAATATTGTATTTGTAGAGTTGGTAGAGCTTATTCTGACTTGTGACTTTTGGACCTTTCTGTACTTGGATATTTGTATCCTTGTCTGGACTTGAAAATGTTTTTGTTATGCTCTCTTTGCATAAGCTTTTCTTTTCTTTTTTTTTTTTTTCATTTGACAAGTTATTCTAATTTTTTTTTTAGATTTGTCTACTTCTTTTTTTTAAATTTTTTTATTGTTGGTTGTTCAAAACATTACATAGTTCTTGATATATCATATTTCACACTTTGATTCAAGTGGGTTATGAACTCCCATTTTTACCCCGTATACAGATTGCAGAATCATATCAGTTACACATCCATTGATTTACATGTTGCCACACTAGTGTCTGTTGTATTCTGCTGCCTTTCCTATCCTCTACTATCCACCCTCCACTCCCCTCCCCTCCCCT